>NC_060208.1:209340000-209664642 GCF_021130785.1 Homalodisca vitripennis | reverse complement strand
ACTCGCCTGACCTCGCTCCATGCGACTTTTTTTTATTTCCGCACATGAAAAGAGGCTTGAAAGGTCAACGATTTGACAGCGTTGAAGAGGTTAAGAAAAAAACGAAGCTCGAGCTTGCAGCCATTTCTAAAGATGACTACAAAAAATGTTTTAATCAATGGAAATACCGTTGGGACAAGTGTATTAGTTGTAATGGAGATTATTTTGAAGGAGATAAGGTCATATTGTAAAAAATTTTATAATATATAATTTTTATAAAATAATTCCGGTTTTTTTTGGGAACCCCCTTGTATTGATAATAAGAAATTGCACTACATGTATTTCAGTATATTACACAGTTCTAGACATATTGTGACCTCATAAGTTTGTTTTCAGCATCAAATAAAAATCATTTTCAACACCATAAAAATCGCTAAAACTACTTACATTCTCATCTGAGTGTTCATCTAAGACTGCATCTGTTTTGTATTGATACAAATAATCCTATTCCAAGGTAAAAACAATCACTTACAAAATAGTACATAACTTAAATGAAACAAAGGAATCCCTTTTTGCATAGAAACAATGAAAATACATCACAGTAACAGAAGTGTTGAATGAAGTAAACAAAAACAACCGGCCCGTATCACACTATAATCCACATGACGATCATGGAAATAAACCAAAACAGCTGATTTGGAAATTACGTTTTTCAAAGTGTTCAGAAACAAACACTTGTCTCAAGTAGATTATATCTACTGTATCATGTATTGAAGTATATGTTAAAATCAATTTCTATTCGGTTGTCAGTGAAATATTCGGTTTATGACATAATATAAACGGCAGCTGCACAGTAAACAGGTCGGCCCCATCCTGCGAGGTCTCAGCGAAACAACGCATCAGCGGGTCAGCTCCACTCTGTGAGCACTAATGGTTAACCCTAGAACTGGCAATTGTATCACTGTACTGGCAGCTCTATTTCAACAGCCACGGGCATGTATTTTATAATGCATCCCATTTCATAACTGATAGTCCAAATGTAAATAATTATGTGTCCATTTATTCACAAATATTTGGAGAATATTATAATAACAATAACCTATTGTTAGTTTTCATATAAATAATAATTTTAATAATACTTATAAAAAATATTTGTTATAATTATTATTTTAGTAAATATTCTGTTTTGCAACTGCTTAACAATAAGTTTTACATCACTACTGCAAATTTATAACTTATTCTAAATGTTGTGCTAATTCCAAAAATGTATAGTTATCCTAACTTTTACCTCAAAACTTATTTGTTACATGCCTTTGAATGAAAAAGCATGTGCAGTTACTTTTTTTAATATATTGATTACTAAAGAAATAATCTTTCAAGGGTAAATATAATCTTATGACTGCATAAATGCAGTATACTTATGCAAGTATGATGGTTAAAACACAATTAAAATGTAAAACTAAATTTGAATCCTATCTTATTTGCATATGTACATTATATACGAACTTTCATCTTTCATTCAGGTCACTGGATTCCACCCTGCGTTTGCGAGTTCCCTGTTGAACTCATCTGGCATAGTGATCAAAAAGATGTTAGGACTTAGGGTGAACTCCAAAATTACATCCAGGCCAAAAGAAATTGGTTTTCTTTTTCAAGTTATTACACTTATATACGGCACACAAGTGACAGATCATGTTGGCGAGCATCGTCAATGACATCACCAGGTGGAACAACAACTTCTCCGTTCTACTCACACAATTGTGAGGGAACACTTACTAGGAAATCACGTTTGCTACATAGTCTATCAGGTTTACCTCAATGTCAGAATAAACTTTGTCATCACTAGAAATATAATGATTCAAAATGATCAGTCTCTAAGTTTTCACCCATAAGGAACAAATAAAACTATAACCTAATAAAGCTAAACCACAGTAATAGCAACACTAAAACACTATAAAATACATTTTTCCACTAATACCTTTGGATTTGTAACTCAAAACACACAACCCGGCACTTGTTTACAGTTTCACAACAACAACAACATGGCTGATGTAACGAGGCCGATGCGTATTACGTTTACGTCAGCTGTCCGTTGACGATGTTCGATGTTGTATGATAATCGAAGTAAGAACAATAAATCGGTTAATTCTCTGCCGGAATATATCAAACAAAAAGTATTTTTATGACCTTAAATGTCTAAAAATTTAAATAACTGACATGTTTACTTTGGCAAAAAATACTCGTCGTTGCCAAATCAGACGGATCTTTTTCATTGTAATATCTTTTTATTTAGATTATGTGTAGGTATAGTTTTCTTTGATAAGTGTATTTATAAATGCTAAGTTACATTGGTTCGTTCTTTTGCTTAAAATTTTGTTCTACTACTTTTAAGTTACATATAAACATGTTATTAATGTACATATCTTGAAGAAATAAAAATTTCTTATTCTTCTTCTTCTCCTTCTTCTTCTTTCTCTTTAAATATTACTAAATCCCTCTTTAATGTTAATGACTTAAAACAGGGAAATAAGCGGACAATAAAAACGCACAACTAATTATTTGTCTTCACTTACTTGCGAGCAAACGTCAAAGCTGTCCTGAACTGCAGAGGCAGGTTCTTCACCAGGAAGTGTTTTTTTATTGGGTGATTCAAGTACTCCTCGAGTTCTGGCAGTTCATACGTCAGATTGACCACCTGTATGAAGATTGAGAGAGGCAGACGAAGCAGGATATCCGACATGAGAGCCCAGCCTTCCGAGTATCCTGGAGACATACAGGATATTCATTAATTTGTGGTCAAACTGCAGCGAGTGTGTAAAATATCACAGTAAACAGTTCTCCCATTCTGTATTGCAATGTTTGCTGTGATTTTTCTGCTATTACAACTCCTTAACGGTTTTCTTTTGTACTTTAAACTATGTTGATTTGCTGATTTTTTTTTATAGAGATAGTTTTATATGGTTTAGATATAAAGGGTGTTTCAGGAGGAAACTTCCATACAGCATAAGCTTATTCCTCCACGCAACAGGGATAACTTCTGGCTGGTTTATACATGTTTATATAGTTGAACCTACCACTGGGCACAGCAAATACCGATGTGTCACTTCAATCTGGGCAACCTTATGGATGTCCGGAGCGGCACACCACTAACCACAAATGTCGAGACACTGAGGTTCAAGGGCAATTCGATAGGTCTAGTCTACTGCAGGAGATGACTGTTGGAGCTGGTGTGGTTCGTTCCCTAACTATCAGAGGTTCTTGCTAGCCTCAAAAAGGGTGTGCCAACCCCTACCTGCTTTGACTGGAGGGGCTGCTTCAGAGCTGGCCTCTTCTTCTTCCAGGGAGACATGACTTTCTTCATCATGGATCTCAATATGAGGCGGCCCCTACCCCCTAACCTTACCCATCCTGAATATCCTGTCACTCCGGAAGCAGCGCTAAGGTTCTTATAGAACTTAGTGCAATTTATAAGTTTCTTGTCCTTAGAGAGAGAAAAAAGCTTATTCCTCTCATCTAAATAATGAAAAAACTTTCATATAAACATGGGTCCGGAAATGCTTCATTGGTGAGTTTTATACAGGGTCAAAGATTTCACCTGAAATTCAGCTTCCTCACTGAAATTTCCTGGGTGTTAATTGAATTTGTTAATTAAATAATTTTTATGTAAAATGAAATCGTACAAAACTTATCCTAAAAGTATATTTTCAATAGTTTCCTGAACTGAAGAAAATCAGGTATAAGAAAAAAAGTTTGAGTCGAAAACACACTTTTTTGCATTTGGACTACAATAACGCCGTTAAATTGACTATAAACAAAGAAAAGTTTTCAATACAATTCGTAGAAAATGTTTTTCTCAGATAAACATACAGATAAACAGAACTCCATCTTCAATTGTTTAGGAGGAAATCAGGGTAAAGAAAAAAGATTAGGGTCGAAAACGCACTTCTTTTTTGCGTTTGGACTACAATAACACTGTAAAAATTTACTAAAAACAAAGAAAGGTTTTCAATAAAATTTTTAGAGAATGTTATTCTCAAAAAAGTAATTTCAATAAAAATGGAATAGTTTTCTTTTAAATTTAATTTTACTAAGGAACATGCAAAATTAAAAAATTATGAAAATCACACATTGCTAACGAAGTAGTGAAGGTCATTTAGTACATAGGTAGGTAGTGAAAAAGTTAACTAATTAAATCAAAATTTATTTTCCAGTGGCCCCCATCCTTTTTCCACTTTTTTGCTACACATCATGTTTGTCTGCAGTGCAAATATGTTATGTAAAGACTTTTCATAAAGAAATCGCTGAAGAAGCAAAGGAAAGAAGCTAGAGAAATCGCTGACTTTAAGACCCTTCTACACACTGGGAAGATTTTAAATAAAGAAACCTTGCATTTTAATGAAGGAGGAGGAGCTCTTCTTATTGGAAATATATCAATTTTCTATTATATATTTTATATATTTATATATATAAATTATATGTATATATATATTATATATTATAAAAAAACTTGCATTTTAACTTTATAAACAACCATATATACTCCTGTGCAAACATTATTATTGTAAATATTACAAACAGACATGAAATTACTGTAAACCGACACTGTACATTTCTCAAAGATACTATAATAAAGAGTTTCTGATTTCTGATTTCATATGTGCTCCTCCAGATGAGTTCAGATATAGTGACGATGTTTATTCTTTTTGGCGTACAAATTGCTTCCTGTTAACTTTCACTTTGGTGCGTTCATTGGTATGTATTGATATGTTCACTTGTAGCACCCTTAAACTTGAGTTTTATTATTTGACATCTGACGAAAAGAATACATTCCAATCCTCAAAATATGGAGGAAAAAGGAAAAATGTAAAAATTAAAAGTGTTATTAACTATTTTGAGATAAGAAGACACTTTTAATAACTATTACCATCAAGTAACCGCAACATTCACAGTGTAGAATCGCACACAATAATCTCTGCACTCTTATACTAAATTGTAGAATCCACTGACAGCGATAATTTAACATTAAAAGGATTGGTATCAGATTGTTTCTATCAAAATGATCATCAACCATCAAAATCATCCTAGAATAGGTATAACAGAATATATTGTATTTATCACTTATATTCCGACAACCTACTGGGTGTTCACAAGCAATGTATCTTCCATCTTGCTATGATGTACTAATTTTACGTTCTCTTATGATTGTATTTTTAAGGAGTGACACAACCTCAAAATCGCTCAGACAATAAAATAAAGTAACACATGTTGTAACCTACCACCATGCTGTGGGAGAGGTGGCAGGAACATTCTCCAGTCCAAGGAAGGGTTGTAGATCTGGGACATCTCGGCTCTGACATCCGCAGAGATCTTGGTTTGGTTCTCCAGCTCGGCTATAGCCTGCTGCTGGTCCAGGCTCTCATCTCCCTCGTAGCCGTACACCAGGTAGAACATGTACTTGTGCAGCACTTGTATTCTCATGTACTTCGGCTTGAAACCGTACTGTCGGCCCACATGCTGCAAAAATATACACATTTTTTTCACACATGGAATGCTAAATTTGTGATGTTTGAGTCATGTTTTATTTTTTAATTGTGCTATTTATTCACTCTAATTTCATAATGAAACAAACTAGTAATGTTATATTGTTTTCTACTAAAGAAAACTCACAATTGTCCAATAATTTTAATTTTCTCAAACAAGGCCTTTCGACATCTAAGATGCCACACTTGAAGATGCATCTTAGACTTCGAAAAGTCTCGTGTAAAAAAATTAAGATAATTGGAAATTGTGAGTTTTATAGAAAATAGTTTTTTCCAATAAGAAGAGCTCTTCCTTTAACATACTAGTAATATTTATACGAGTAACAACTACGCAACTCCTGAGAATCAATGCAAATTTTTTTAATGAAATAAGGAAATTGTAATGTACCCTATCTATTTCATCACTTTTTGTCTCAACCACAAACTTACGGTCCAGAATAAACAAAGCAAGGATGGAACTGATACATATGATTTCTTGATTGCTATGCAATTTATAACTGGGAACAAAAAGGCGTAACAATCGCCATTTACTATTGGCCTCTGGTCAGTTCTATGTGGTTGGTCGGTGATTGCAGACCTATTGTGACCTGTATTCTGTAGTTCAGTTTTAATATTGAGTGTTTAATTTTTTATTAAGTGCATATTTAAGAGTTAGTGTGCATGGAATAGACACACAACATGGCTGTTGTGGTTCTTGACTTATGTGTGTCACAATGCTCTGGTATGTTTTGTTTACTTTAACCTAGATTTTAGTCACGCATTAGGTTAGCCATTTACCTGAAGAAGAGATCAGATTGCAAATCTCAAAATGTAGTGTTACTAATTGTATTGTATCACTGAACGATGGCAAATGTTCGGAAAATCCTGATTCCTTCACAATCCTTCCATCATTAAAAACAAACTTCAAACTTTTACGTATTCAAACCAGCATAAGTTAACAGACCCATTTACTGAGTAGCATACAATAGCATAATGATGCTGGTAGTGGTAAACTGCCTAAAATTTCATTAATGTAAAATCTAAACTACTCATAAAATGTGATCTTTTTTATAGTTTCAATATTTTATATGCTACGTGAAGTGAAATTCTTTCATAAAAGCTATATTCTGTGTGTTTTTTTTTTAAATTATACCAATTTATAAACAAAACACATGAAACATACATGCACATGGATTCACTGTGGTAAAATTACAGTTTGATCAAGTAAAGTTTTTGGATTTTTTTCTTAATTATTTATAGTGTTTTACTAAGCCAATCACTATCATACCCTTGTGAAATTTAATAATGCAACAATTAACCTAATGATGGTAACGGGCATGTCAAAATTATTTCAATATGTGACTAGATCATTCAGAATAATTATAACCTATAAGCTCTTATATTTATTTTTAAACCAATCAAGACTAATTTTCCAGGGTGTGCCAAAACAAAATTGAATTATCACATAAGGGACTTACAGCATTATATTTTAGGCCAATGTTTTCTTCTATTTTCATATCCGTCGTTTCATGGAGAGTTTCCCCAGATGCCTTTTCGACTACTTGAGTCTTCTTTAGCTTTTTCTCTTTCTTCGATTTAGATTCTTTGCCAAGGATGTGGAATTTCATTTTTGCCTGATCTATAGCCGACTGTATCACCGAATGATCTGAAAATAAAAATAAATTTACATATTTATCCAACGTTGTACACAAGTATCAGCAGGATTAAACTTCTGGCTGGTTTACAACCTGTCTCTTAGTACCTAAACCGCAGCAAAAACTGGTTGTCATTGACTCTGAGCAATCCCATAGGTTTCTAGGAGCACCAGTCTTTAACTGTAAAAGTCAAATTGCTCGTGTCAATAAATTAGTTCACAGTGAAGGATGAACTGGAGTGTGTACTAAAAATGGATAATGGTGTTTGATGAACCATTTATTGAATAGGATAGCTTTAAAAGCAGATAATTTTTAAGTCTCTATATTAAAAACAATTTTGCAGCCTGTTCTTTTGATGAATCTTATGTAACAAATTCTACTTTTAATTGAATATTCAAACAAACTTTGAACAACGTACCTATAGGAACAGATGGGTGACATAAAAATGTCAAGACTTTCTCTTTCTGGTAGCCACGTAACGTAATACGTATGTGCTTGACGTGGCCTTCCGTTGATAATCGATTTATTATACGTAGCAGTGACTTTTTGTCCATACGAACATCATATCCTTCTCTCACTTCCTCTTCATATATCATCTGAAACAATAATGAGGAGATCATTCTGGATATAATCTATTTTAAATTTTAAATTATTTATTTCTAATTGATAATAACACAAAGATAGGCTTGTTAATCATAATTTATATTAGACTCTTAACAATTAATCATAAAACAATTAGTTGAAATGTAATTTCAAGCTGACAGTATTGGATTCTTCTTTAATTTTAATTTGAAACCGTAAAATTCTCTTGCGCTCAGTCAGTGACAAATTGAAACTGATTCATTCAAACTAACTTTTAAAAAATTCAAAAAAACAATTATTTTTAAATTTATTTATTCATAAAAAATGTATTCACAAAAAACTACCTGTATACTTTCTAAATTTAAATTATTATAAATAGCAATTTAGTAATAAAGTTTGTTATTTCAGAAATTTGCCATAGCTATACGTAAAAAAAAGTATAACACTACGTAGTATGTCTTTACGCCAACCTTCTGCAACTTGCTGTAATCAAAGATGACTTTCTGTTTATGGACCGCCTCCATGATCATGTTTGTCCTTTTCAGGATGCGGAAGGAAATGCTATTCTGTTCTACACTGGTGGGGTCTCGAGACAGACGAGATCCAGACCTGGTAAAATGACAAATATTAGTCAGGATTATGGGAGTCAGTTTTTCTGTTTCAGGATGCGGAAGGAAATGCTATTCTGTTCCACACTGGAGGGGTCTCGGGACAGACGAGATTCAGACCTGGTAAAATGACAAATATTAGTCAGGATTACGGGAGTCAGTTTTTCTGTTTCAGGATGCGGAAGGAAATGCTATTCTGTTCCACACTGGAGGGGTCTCGGGACAGACGAGATTCAGACCTGGTAAAATGACAAATATTAATCAGGATTACAGGAGTCAGTTTTTCTGTTTCAGGATGCGGAAGGAAATGCTATTCTGTTCCACACTGGAGGGGTCTCGGGACAGACGAGATTCAGACCTGGTAAAATGACAAATATTAATCAGGATTACAGGAGTCAGTTTTTCTGTTTCAGGATGCGGAAGGAAATGCTATTCTGTTCCACACTAGTGGGGTCTCAAGACAGACGAGATTCAGACCTGGCAAAGTGAAAAATTTTAGTCAGGATTATGGGAATCAGTTTGTTTGATTTAGGATGTGGAATGAAGTGTTATCTGTTTCACGCTGGCATACCTGGCAAAGTGACAAATTTTAGTTACGAGACAATACAAACACTACTATGTAATTTGAAAATGTTGCTGTGGAAATTAACACAACATAAAATTATTCAAACACTTTCATCAACTGATATTATTTCAAACCAAATTTCTATAGAGCATTATGTCATCTGAGAGTTTTAGTAACTTTGTGAAGAACATACTTAATGGATGTGAAAATGAAGTGAGAGATGGTAACTTTGAGGATAATATTTTTGAGGAAAGAGGTGATGAAGAAATTCAAGAAAATTATGTGACAAGGTCTAATCTTCAAACTTGTACTATTACAAATGTACCAACAAATTTAATTTAATTCATGAGTTGTTCAAAAAATTGTAAGTTTTTATTATAATATGTTTGTATGCAACTTTATATATTGTTCCATGTGTAAGTAGGAATAAATTTAACTTATAAAGTTTCAAAAAAGTAAGTTTCTGTAATACTGATTATGACTTTTCTGATATGTCAGTGAAAAATATTTAAAATCTGCACTCTCATAAAAGTTGTCTCTCGTATTTGGTGAATAGCTTTTACCAACTGTAATAAATCAAATCAAGATAGATAATCTTAGTTTGTTTTATTTACTATGTATAAAATGAGATTAAGTACAATGCTACATGCCAAAAGTTAGTAACATAAGAATAAACATTTGAAAAGACGATCTAGTCGGCTCGGCTCTCAGCACTTTTTGGAAAAACCCGTGGGACAATCTCATCGGCTCTAGGCATTCAAAGGGTTAAACCAGTTTTTCATGTCTTAAATGAGATTTTAAGCCTAATAAGATGAAAAAACTCAAATTTTTATGTAAATATTTTTATGTAAATGAATTTTATTGCATTTGTTTTTGGATTTATTATTGGTGACTTTTCTATATCCTATGATTTTTGTGCCTGATGTGCTCAGGAATTCATGTAAATATTTACAGTTTTGATTCCCTAACATATATTGTGACAGACCTACATGGAATTCTGTATATGCAAGAGAACACAGTGGAATCATGTCCTCTAGTGAACCAAACAGTTCATCAACATTTAAGCCGGTTTCAAGTTACTTGGATTTAAGGAAGATAGACCAGTTGGAAATTCTTCATTTAGATTTCCAAGGATCCGATTGTGTCACATTCCGACTCCTAATTATAAAAGTCAGTTGTTAAAACAAATTAATCAAATGATAAAAAAATTCATTTGCTTGAGAAAAACTCTGTGCATAAAAATATAATCAAATTTGATGAAAAAACCACAGTTAAAAATAATAAAATATAAGGACAACATAACAAAATTCCACACATTTAAAGTTAATGTCTATGTTTGTAACTATACTTTGCATCTGTTAACTAGCATATGAAACTATCATAGGTTAGTGAATGAAACCTATCTAGGATACTTACAGACTGTTATTGAATAATATTGCATCAGGAAATTTTATGTCTATTTCTATTTTTTCTTTAGGCATGTCTTCTCCAGCAACACCGGTTTGAGTCTTGTCCTCTGTTTTCTTAGACTGAAAATTTATTACAATAGAATATTTATTAGATAGAAAAAAACATTTTACCAACTGCATTTAAGGCTAATTAAAATTATAACGGTCTCTTTTTTCTCACTGACAGTTTCCAACATACTAGTCACATGTATTACCATTTCAAATGCACCGTCAACTTTCAATTTACTGAAGTTGTATTAATGGTACAGCACATTAACAGTTTTGGCACAGCATTTATTTCTAAATCAATTGTTTCAAAAAGAGGTTCTGCGGCTGGAAATCTCCTGTGTTGCCAAATGTTGCTACTCTGCTGTCAATTTCACTAAAGGATTTCTAAATTTGTAATTTTATTTCAGTGAGATAATTTTAATGCTTTAAATACATTCAAAAATCCATATTATAAATCAAATCAAAATCATTTATTCTTAGAAACATTAACAAAAGACACATATTAATACATTTATTGTCTTAAAAAATATATAATTAAATTAAATATTTGGTTTTTAAAGTGTAATGTGTAAAATAAATTTATATTTCTAATTTAATTATTTGAGAAATATTCTCACATGGGCTACTAAAGCCTGTGCATGTGAACGAGTCATCACAGAGTACTCAGTTGGTATTTCAAAACGTAAAAATTTTAGTATAACAAGGCAAATTAATAAATAAAAGGCAAATTATAATAAGTAAAAAAACAAAATCAATTAAAAATCCATTTTTATAGAAATTAAAAATTAAATTAAAGTGAAAATTTATTTAGATGAAGTAAGTGAATAGAAATTATCATTAAAAGGACAAATCTACCAACTGTCAGAGACCATGACCACGAACAGGTCTTTGTGCAACTCTTTGTTCACAGACGGACATAGGAAAAAACTCCGTACAAAATTCACCATATATATATATATAACTTCTACACACTCACTATATTACTTATTTCCTAATACATACTTTACGAGCAAAAATACATACAATCATACTCGTAATATACTTATCCAAACATAACCCATATGCTTACAGTGTATCTCCAACATACACACTAAACAAACACGCACTCACGTGTACATTTTTATATGCCTGATACAAAAACACTTTATTTACTTTTCCGCCTCCCATTATCTATTGTCTATAATTTGATGTAATCAATAATTCAGTACGATCTTTTCCCACCATATTTTATTTTTATGAAATTTTTATATTTCTATCCGTTTTAGTAATAAATTTACTTTAAACAAATTTGAACACTGGGATATTTATTAGTTTGGCACTGAAACTACTGCCAGGCGTCATATATTTTAACCATATTGAAAATTTTAAAATAATTGTTAGCTTTTCAATTATTTTAGGAAAATGTGATCATTATATTTTTATTACTAAATGTTGCTTAGGTATGCTTTAGTTACTTTTTACTTATATGTATATCCAAGAATCAAACATCAAAGCATTGAGTACCTTACCTCTTGTGGTTTATGTTTAATCTTTTTGCATTCCGGAGACAACCCAGACGGCCCGGCCTCAACTTCACTGTGTTTTCTCTTCTCACTTTTTGACTTGGAATCTTTTTTACTTTTTGTCATGTCTTCACTAATATCAGACTCCTTTTTCTCACCAGTTGTAGCCTCTATCAACTTGTTTGATTTTTTCTTTTGGCCTGGTGACTTTTTGGCTATCTCTTTATGGCATGCTGCACTTTCTGTAGAAAGCGAACTGGTTTTTTCTTCAGTGACCGATGGTCCTGGTCTTTCTTTATCCTCATCAACTTCCATCTGTTGGTCTGATGCTTGAGCACTGTCTTCAGGAACATGTTTTTTCTTCACTAGTTCTATCAGTTTGTCCTTTTCTTTTGTAATTTGTTTATGGAAGTCGGAACTCTGTTCAAACTTCTTCAAGGCAAACCTACACAAAGACATGCAACTGTTTACAATTCTTTCACAACCCTTGAAACATAAAGAAAATGTATACCAATCTTTGACTCAGCACCAAATTGTGTAGTCGCTCAGAAGAGAGAGTACAGTTTAGTAATAGGAAGTTATAATTTGAAGTATGTTGCAGTATAACAAATGTGTAGGTAGATGAATCAAATGGACACTAAATTAAACTAACAAGTTATGTGATTAGCCTCTCTACAGCATGAGAAACTTGTGCAATGAAATGAAGCTAACTAACAATAATTGTCAGAGTTTTTCCTATACAAAACCCACAATATAATGCACTACAGCTCTTACATAGTGTTAAACTATTGACCTACTCAGACAAGCACAAAGCGTGCATTACCATATATATACCAGATTATAGTTGGATAGTGTCAACTCATCTGCCAACATTGGATGAGATTAGGTTAATTAGATTAGGTTACGTTGGTTTGCTTAGGTTAGGTTACGTTGGTAAGGTTAGGTTAGGTGAGTACCTTTGACTTGACTATATTTTTATTAAACACTTGGCCATTCTGTTTTTTTTATATAATATATAAAATGGCCAACAGTCAATTCAGCAGAGTTCTCTAAACAGTAAACATGGTACGGAGTGGATTACGCGGTGGTGAAATCAATCATTACGTTGACGAAGATGGACTTTCTTCCTCTTCAACTGATGATGAAAATGAATTCACGGATCATGTTACAACAGAACAACTACAAGTGGAAAACACCAAACATTTTTACAGACAATCTGAGCTTAATAGATTATAATTATAATAATAAATAATAATAATTACTTAATAGTAGTATAGTACTTTATTTAAATTGGTACTAAAACCCCTGAACATTTTTAATTTCCTAGATATATGTAGTAGGGTATAAGTAGCTAGGTTAAGAACTATATTCATTTTATTTTAGTTTCATGATAATCCAAAACCTAAAACCTGCCTTTTTTCATGAAACAATTTTTGAGATTATGATAATGTACGATTACTTAACATTTAGTTTAATTTTTGTTAGAAGTCACGTTTACCTATTTTACAATAAATATTGTATGACATTTTTATTCAAAGATTCCTTATTCTGACCCTTCCTATGAATCTTCATTATTACATTACTGCAGTAATAGATACCATTAACATGACTGATGACATTGGCTTTAACATGTGGGTACAGGGGGGGGAGTCCCGATGGCCGAGCGGTCTAAGTCGTTGGACTTTGAGTCTGAGTTAATAGCGCAGGTTCAAATCCTGCCTGTGACCGTTGCACTTTTTATCAGTACAATCAACCTCGTACTGTATCGACTCTCCCCTTTATTCTGTTTCATAAGATTCCTCGCACAGGCCAGTGGCCCATGAGGATGGACAGAATAAGGCTTAAAAGGGGATCGGCCTCTCCTTAAAAAAAAAAAAAAAAAAAAAAAAAAAAAGAGGAAACATTATAAACAGCAATAAAGACAGAGTGTATACTTTTAGATTAATTAATACTCAATTAACTATTAGTTTATTTTGAATATGTACACTTCAATAGGGTAGATAAATTATATACAGTGAATCTGTAGACTGTATATGGCAATCATAAAAGAGGTATACAAAAGGTTTTGACAGGGTGAGAATTAAATCCAAACCCTTCGCACGCCACGACAACTAAACAATTTTTATCTTTAAATTCAAATCTAACTTGTATTATAGCTAAATTATAAAAGGTAAAAGCAAAAAAAGTATAAAAAAGAGCATTTGACTTAAAATTATTGTATTTATTGATAAAAATAAAAAAGAACTATTTAAAAAACTGTTTATTTCAAATAAATTTAAATTAAACTAAATACAACTCGTTGCACTATAAAAACAAGAAAAATATTTCAAACTAATCACGGCACTAATACACGATGAAGAATAATAACGAGGTACATAGTAGACATGCATTCGTGACACGCCACGGATATGTTTGGTTATGGCTCTGTAGGAGACGCAGAACTGACGAGTAGGTGGCTGGAGTTAGACAAAGGGCGCTCCCCTTCCCCTGTCACAGAATTAAAGTAAAAATATAAAATTAGAAGTATAATACTTCTTTAACAACTGCAATAAGCATGGAGCGTACACCAGGCATTTTGAAGGCCTTTTGTGAACTAAAAAAACTTTCCAAGAGACCTAATCTATAATATCGGATATAACTGAATTTGGCGTTTTGGGTAAAGTCTATCATTCTAATATCAATCAACGGCATGGGAAGGGTTAAATCTAGATAAAACTGGAAATAAGAATCAAGATGTTTTTCTATATAGGTATAGGCCTAGTTATTATTATATAAAGGTTGGTTTCAATTTTTATTAACCAGCCAAATATTGATCTAATTATTTACACTCAAGTAAATGAAGGTATTATTTTCATATATTCCATAACTTAATTAACACCATCCAGACAACCTGAACATAATGGTAATTTGTCACAATGACAAAAATTATCATTCAGTCAATACCATCCTGCTCTCAAGTGGTTTGATAACAACACATCACCATGAGTAGTTAAAGCCAAAAACACGTGTCTGAGAATCTCAACACAAAACATCTTTGCTGCAGCCTACTCACCTGGTGGTACGTTGCCTCCCCTCATCCTTCATGAACGAGGTGACTTTGTTAGACTTGCCCATGTTGCGCACGAGTACACGGGCTGCCAGCTTGGACGCACCGAGCATGTTGCCGAGTTCCACCTGCGTTAAGCCTTCCGGCCCCCGAGCCTCCATCACACGATACGCCTGTGCCATCAGATTGCGGTCCAGCAGGCGATGGCCCTCATCCAACAGACCTGTCAGTAAAGTCTAGAGTCAAACGTACTTTCAACCGATCAGGATATCTATTATAAAATCCACAATCAAATAAATTTACAACCGTCTACAAGAAATATTTAAAACATTAATTAAGCATTCTAAAGTTCAGTGTAACAGCTATTAAAGCATCCAACACCAAAATAGTCCAATGACATTTTAGGCTTTGTTGCCATATCCCTGCTGACAACCAGCTGTTCCCTGTGGTTATTAATCACGTAAAAACTCTTGAACCAATTGTACTGAAATTTTACACATACATTATTAGGGTCCCTGGTTAACATACAGTCAGTCTTACTTCGTAAATCCCTCCGGGCTACGCCCCACTGGTCTCTAAAGTTGCACTTAATTAATTTAACCAATATTTTCAATTTGTTTAAATGTATAGTCTTGAAAGCATAGAGTAAGCTTGATAGTACCAACACTTCTTATTTCATCACAGAGTAAGAAAATATCTACATAAGAAAATTAAAACTCTTAGTAGAAATATACTTTTAACTGTACATTTTAGTAAATATTAAGTATGCAGTGCTTGGTCCGTACTGTAATGCAGATAACAAAAGCCAAAGTTTTCTATCTAATCTTTTACTATACATTTGAAGACTTATAAAACCCATCTTAGTTGTCTTTTGACAGAATTAGGCTTCTGAGACCTGTGGTTTGTGTGTTTGTGTGTTTGTGTGTGTGTGTGTGTGTGTGTGTGTGTGTGTGTGTGTGTGTGTGTGTGTGTGTGTCCTTGATCAGGGAAACAAGGCTACAAAAAATACTAAGACGGTTATAAATTACACATTCTGATATATATTTTCTTGATTGTGGCCAACAACGCAAAATCAACATTGGCATCGGAAATATAATTCATTTGTTCCAGAAGTGCTCATAGACGTGCAAAGCCTACAGAATTGTATGTGAAACTGTGGGTAACTGCTAGTACTAATATTAATCTGGGTATGTATTTATTATTAAATGTGTTATTGGTATTAAAATGAATTTGGAAAACATAGAAGGTCACTTTAGTTTTACTTACCACATTTTTCATCCTCTTCGTCATCATAGATGTCATCGTATTTCTGCCATACCTCTTTGGGGTCCATATTGGAATCGACCAGATACATAACTCTGAGTATGCGTTCCTTATTGGCGCCCTTGTATCTCCATTCTGCTTCTGGTGCATCTGGATACAGCGTCCTGTACGGCACCTATTAAAATATTGGGTCTTTTAATCTTACCTGCACTGCATTAAATGGAAATCTACGTTCCCATTAACCTTTCTGCCCTCAGAAAAAACTTTTCAGTTTGGCATTTGAAATCTAATTTACCTAGCCTTCATAAATAACTTACAAAAAGTTTAATTTAAACCTAACACCTAGTTTGAATTTGCTCGGCTCAGATGCAAAGGGCACTCACAATTTTCAAGAGTCCTTCCATATTGATAACTAATTTTAAGAGCCACCTCCAAAAGGCATCAGTAATATTAACATACTCAGCAACATTTAGTGGATGGTCCTCAGAAGTAATTGCTCCACCAATGAACCGATTTCAACAATTTTCCACCAATCCTTACTAAAATTAAATTAGGCTAACTATACAATATAGGCTATATGAGACATAGTCTCAATATATAAATTTAAAGAATATGAAAATTGGCTAACATGTATTTAGTCTTAGGGTCCCATTTTAGTTTGGTTACTGCCTCATTAGATAAATTTTTAGATACAGCTATATTTAAAACCGTACATAGACAACAAAATTACCAGAGGTCCAGAAACTAATATCTAAAAGATAGTCCTTGTTTGGAATTTAAAACGACTGATACCTTATCAGCTTTGATTGAAACTTCAGATAACAGCATAATTTGTATCAAAGTCAAGAAACTGGATAGAACAGATTATGCTGCAGTATTTTTTAAAGAGGTTTGGATGAGATATCGTTTCTTGATTGGTTCTCAGTGGCTTTTAGGCATATTTTCCCCTCACTATTGTGTTGCGTAAGTTTCAGGAGTCTTTTAGGCATATTTTCCCCTCACTATTGTGTTGTGTTAGTTTCAGGAGTTTAAACGTGTACATTTTCATCTCAGATGAACAAAGACCACCAACTGCTGTGACTGACAAAATCCACTATCTACATACTATGATATTAAGGCTACCCTAGAGATAAGTTCACCAATTGTGTCCACTACCATCCATAACTACTTTGAGTCAGAAAAGATTCAGTGCCACACCCACACCAACTGAATGAAGCACAGAAAGAAACAAGTGTGAAACAAAACATTAGAACGTTAGAAAATGGTGAATAAATTTAGTAACAGTGATTCCTGATGGGAGATGAGTCTTAGATTTATAAGTATGATCCTAAAACAAAGCATAAATTAACCATTTGTCTCTTCCCTGATGACCATCTACCCACTAATGTCAAGTCCTTCTATCAGAAAGAGAATAATTATTTTTTTTTATTTAGTGGATATGTCACCTAGCTCTGTCATACTTGAACACTAACGTACTGTTGCAGCTGATTAGTACACCAACATTTGAAGAACATGATCAAGAACAGTCTTAAGGGGAATTGTGTTTCATCACGACAATGCATCATCCCACATCACATCAAACTGGAGATCTCATTCAACAGTTTCAACTGCTCGCCCAACCCCATCATGCAGTCCTGATTTGGTACCTTGTACAATTTTTCTCTTTTTGACAGAGAAAACGTTAACTTAGTAATAGCAAAACTCAATCTCTGAAGGTGTTATTACAGCTTATAAAGAAGAGCTGTGGATGCGAGAAGAAATATGCTGGCACCAGTGCTTGAAAAAGCAGATTCAGGAAGATGTGTTGTGCTGAGTGTAAGAAAATTGTTTTTTAATTTAACAGTTAAAATAAGTTTGTCTGATTCCAACTTTTCTCAAAACACTTCCTCATATTTATACACACGTGTTATAAAAGCAGCTAAATACGGAAATACCTCAATTGCAAAAATAAGAGAGTTCATCTTAAGTGAGTTTTGAATTTTAGTCCTAGTGGAGGAAGTATTTTTTTCTGCATAGATTTATCTTGAAATCAAATTAACCTATTATTGTTTGCACAAATGAATGGGTATTAATGACGCGGTACCAAACGCCGATCACGAGACGCTACTGTGATGACAACATACGTTATTAAAAATGTGTTTAAATAATAGTATGGGCTGTAATAATAAGGTGTATATACTAAAATTAAATTAAAGAATATGTATTAACACCATAAAAATATGAGCGTGATCAGCATTTTGGTACCGCGTTGGCCGTCACGAGACGGTACCGTAATGACGACATTCGTTATTAAATATTTGTTTAATCATTAGTATGGGCTCAAATTATAAAGTTTATATATTAAAATTAAACAAAATAATGTGTACTATACATATAAATATGTATTAACCCCCAGAAAAACAATGTGAATCAAAGTAGAATACAATACCCTTGTGCTTTTTACGTGTTTGCTAGGATTTATAGGAGAACACAAATATCGCATTTTACAAAAATCTACGTAAAATTGAAAAAAATTTAGATAAATTAATAAAATAAAATTTTCCAGTTAAAAAATTTACATTTCCTATAAAACTACACCAAATATCTCAGATTATAAACTGTTTTGAACTAAAAACAATTTCTTGCTTTCAAAATTTACACACAAAAATCAAACTATTCTCGAAATGAAATTTATTTTTAATATACTTCAGTGCTTAAAATTACAGTATAGTATAATATGTTTCATTAGCTAAAAAAATCTTTAGCTCAGCCAACTAAATAGCAATAAAATTGAATGTTTTGTGAGAATTTTGCTAAATTCTTGCATTTTTGGAAAATTTTATTGGATTTGTACAAGGAGGTTAGGCTTAAGAATATTGAGTGGCTAATTGGGTAACCCTTTTAATGCCGACGTGCGCCGCGAGCATACGTCCCTGTTTATTTGAAAAATACTGATGTGCACTGCAAGATCACAGTAAGAAGTTACACTAACCGTGCCGACATACGCTCCAGGAGCACGTTTGGTTTTTCTTATTGTTTATCTTGGATATTGATTATTCTGGTCCATTGTTCAGGACTCCCTCAGTTGTCATCGTCTACTTGTTTACCAGAAGAACTATTTGATTTTAGCTAGTAACAGAACAAGGCTACACTGGACTCATCTGTGACTTTAGACCTTCAAAGTTCATAATCATAATTTAATTTGAGAAGAACAAACCACTCACCAATTCTGATTTGATAAATTTCTGGAAGTTAAATGTTTTTTGCAATTTCTTCAGTGATGAGCCAAGCCCAAATTTTTGGCGGATGATGTTGTACTCCTCCATGCAATTGGGTTTGGACTTCAGGTAGAAGATCACTTTCTCAGTCATGATCAGCGCTTTTGGTCTCCTCTCCACGAAGAACCTAGGCAAATGTAGCAGCAGCCCACAAGTGTTCTGGCCACCCTGCTTTTGGTGGAACATCTGCAAAAACAGTCGGTCTTGTTTGAAACTGAGACTTTGAGCACTAATTTCACTGTAGGCACGAATCATTAAAACAACCATTAACTAGTGACAAACCAATCTCTGGCTTAGGCTTACAACAATGTCGCAGTTGTGGGGGTAGGTGCTGACATAGTAGTAATAATGCTGTGGCTCTAAACCATATATATTTCCTCAACTTATCCACCATACCAGAAGAATACTGTAGAATAGTATCCCCTACCACATGCTTTTCCTTCACGCAATGAGCAATTCACATTGCTCATAAAAGACAAAGTTGAAAAGCACACTTCTCCAAATATTTACATCTTGAATCATATTAAATTCACTAATTCTATACATTCAGCAAGAAACAGTTGCTGGTGAGAATATCTTATTCACCTTTAGTGTAACCATCCAACTGAGATATAATTAGTGTTTTAAGATATTTTACAACATATTGACTAACACAACTTTCATACCTCCAACTGAAGGTACAATTCACAACACACCTTTAAAGTTTTTTTATTACAACTGCAGTAGATCAGAAACTACTTAATCCATATCAGTAAGTATTAAGTTGATACAATTTGGTTGATTATCATCATCACACTAAAACTATTGGCTTCTTCAGAGAACCTAAACTTAAAGCTAAGAGGATTCTTCAGCTTATTTATCACAAATCAAAGAGCTGTTCCAGACTCAACATAGAAACCGACTGTTCAGCACAAACTTGTTCTAGAAAATGTGAAATAGCAACCAAATAAATAAGACACCCTTCATCTGGACATTCTAGTGCCCAAAACACATCACTTAGGCCACTAAATACTAAACAGAGACCCTTCCTCTGGATAGTCTAGTGACCAAAACACATCACATCACTTATGCCACTAACTACTAAACAGAGGCCCTTCCTCTGGACAGTCTAGTGACCAAAACACATCATTTAGGCCACTTCAACTAAACAGAGGCCCTTCCTCTGGACAGTCTAGTGACCAAAACACATCATTTAGGCCACTTCAACTAAACAGAGACCCTTCCTCTGGACAGTCTAGTGACCAAAACACATCACTTAGGTCACTAACTACTAAACAGAGACCCTTCCTCTGGACAGTCTAGTGACCAAAACACATCACTTAGGTCACTAACTACTAAACAGAGACCCTTCCTCTGGACAGTCTAGTGACCAAAACACATCACTTAGGCCACTAACTACTAAACAGTGACCCTTCCTCTGGATAGTCTAGTGACCAAAACACATCATTTAGGCCACTTCAACTAAACAGAGGCCCTTCCTCTGGACAGTCTAGTGACCAAAACACACATCACTTAGGCCACTAACTACTAAACAGTGACCCTTCCTCTGGACAGTCTAGTGACCAAAACACATCACTTAGGCCACTAACTATGTACTAAACAGAGGCCCTTCCTCTGGATAGTCTAGTGACAAAAACACATCACTTATGTCACTAACTACTAAACAGAGACCCTTCCTCTGGACAGTCTAGTGACCAAAACACATCACTTAGGCCACTAACTACTAAACAGTGACCCTTCCTCTGGATAGTCTAGTGACCAAAACACATCATTTAGGCCACTTCAACTAAACAGAGGCCCTTCCTCTGGACAGTCTAGTGACCAAAACACATCACTTAGGCCACTAACTACTAAACAGTGACCCTTCCTCTGGACAGTCTAGTGACCAAAACACATCACTTAGGCCACTAACTACTAAACAGAGGCCCTTCCTCTGGATAGTCTAGTGTCTAAAATACTGTCATCAACAAGCTGTATGAAACAGCGATTCGAGAAACAATTTTAGAGAAGAGATATCAACATGGTCCTCAATGGTCCAGAATTGTGTGTATTGACGTTATGCACAACTCAGTGACAAATTTTGTAATGACTTCAGTTCTTATGTATTGTGTGAAATTCATTTTAGTACAATGTGTATCCATATAATATAAAATGCTAGAAATTCTTTGTGATTTACCTGTTTAGTGATGAGTCGATGTTTATGCAGCACCTTCCGCAAATAGAACAGAGACTTGGCGTCCTCTGTAATCATCTGCAGACTCTCTCGGCCCTGTGTGATCTCTCCATGGTAACGACTGCGGCCCACCCGTTCCAGCACCAAGTACTGCATCGTTGTCAGCTCTAGGTTCGGGTTCACATCCGAGTTCTGGAGAGCTCTGCGGCGGGCGGTTTGCGATGCCACCATAGCCAGTTTGTGGCCCCACCTTAAAGTCAGTTAGTCTTATTTACACAGTAGTCCCTTCAATAACGTATATTGCTACTGAATCAAGCACTATATGATGTAGTATACTTATTTTACATTATACATTTGACTGCCAGTTTCAGGTTAAGAAAGTATTGAAGTAGTGTTAGAACTGAAATCCTAAGACTGACATAAGGCAATATTTAGGGCTCAGGACATCTGATCTTATCTGCTACATCTTTAGGTACCAATTAATCATTTTAGTGTAAATACAGTTAACTATCCAATAATTATGAACATCAATATTGCATATTACGTTATAACTTTTAAATGCTCATCTACAGGATACAAAATTGACACAATTTTAAAACTAAAAAAAAACATCCAATAATAAAAATAGATCTTAGGTAGATGGTAAAGTTTTAACCACTCTCATGAAATTATCTTTTATAAAAGTTATTATTTTTATTTGTGATATTTGACACTGCTCTAGCAATGGCTAGATATAAACACTTTTTCCTTTTTTAAGGGGGTTCTTTCTACGCCAATGGCATTTAATTAAGGGTACTAAACGTTTTTAAGGGAAAATGGTTCAAACCAATTTACAAATATTTATTGACCTCCTCGGAAATCGAACCCGTGTTCTCTCTAAGTTCAGAGGTTCTTGCTAGCCTCAATATAAGAGTGTGCCACCTCCTGCCTGCTTTCACTAGAGAGGCTGGTTCAGAGCTGGCCTGCCCTTCTTTCAAGGGGACCCGACTTGAGATTAGTGCCTTAAATTCTTCCTCATGGATCTCAGTAGGAGGTGGCCCCTACCCCCAACCTTACTCATCCAGAATATCCTGTCACTCCGGAAGCAGCACAAAAGTCCTTATAACACTAGGTGCAATTTATAAGCTTCTAGTCCTAAGAAAATAAAAAACAATAATGGTGGTTCTAATATGATTTAAGCCCATCTGATACACAGGCGGGTAATGGTAGCAGAGTGATTTCTTCACAGTTACTCAGCTTCACTCAGTACGAAGTTTGTAGTGTCACAGGAAGATTATTTGACTATATTTGTAATCTAAATGTACATTAAAATAGCCACTACTGTACAAGATCTCACTAACTGTAAATGTATGCTGTCATCTATTTTCTGCATTTGACACACAAAAAAGCTGTGAAAATTCATTGCGGAATACATGCGGAATTCATTATGTAACATAATTGCAAGCAAATAGTGCAGTTTGTATCAGAATGTCAGACAAATGTCCGAGCTGAAAGAAGAATTGGATAACTATCTTCTAGCCCTTCTCTGTTTGAAGTTTATTTTTCATGATGGAAGGATTGTGAATGAAACAGGATTTTTACGGACATTTACCGTCGTTCAGTGAAACAAAAAAATCAGTAACACTACGTTTCGAGATCTGCAATCAGATCTCTTCTTCAGGTAAATAACTAACCTAACACATAATTACAAACTAGACTATCTTCTAGCATAATGATGCTTGCAAACAAGGAGTTTCTCGATTGTTTTAAGTAGGAGTTGTATTATATATTCTATTCATCCTAGATTTGATACATGATGATTTCCACATGTCCTTAAAATTGCTAGGTTCAAGCTGTTTGAAAAAGACAACAAATTAAAGAAGTATGTGCAATTCATTACAAATCTCGTTATGAAACTTGAGAAGTATCTCATGTAGAAAGCAACTAAACATGTAGAAGATAAAAAACTATTTTTTACTTTAAGTAGCTCATAATAAATTAGCGAATAAATCAACTTCTTTGATCAAACAATCAGTTGTAAACTACTGTTCTGTTATTCCACTTGAACTGTGTGACTTTGTACATTAAAAATAGAATATTCTTGACAATTACAAAAATATATAATTAACTGCCAATTTCTTATCACCAGATGTAATCTAACATATGCTGTAAAGTAGCGATGTGCCGAGTCGAATACTCCTTCAAATCAAGTAACTCGTATTCTATACCTTACAAACTCGAGTTGTGACTCAAGTCAGCCTAATCGTTCTGGCACTCAAGGTCAGCCGACTCAAATTCATTCTACTTTTGTAAATTCATACCTGCACAGTTGAACATAAGTAGTCAGAACTGACTCGAAATATTACTGTATTTTTTATTCCGTTTGTTAAGAGCAATTTATTCAAGCTGGTACAAGAGATTGATCGCACTAATAGTTTGGACTCGGAGCAAGTCAGATGAGTTCAGAGCGAGTCGTCGGAGCTTGAGTTCGTTCCAATTAAGATAATAAATAGAACATGATACACAAGTCGATTCGACTCGAGTAGAAACGAATGTCACTTGAGTCAACACGAGTAGAGTATGACTCGAGTTAGCCAAGTAAAATATTCGACTCGTCACATCTCTTCTGTAAAGAGCCATGACCAGAAATAATTAGAAGGATTCAGTAAAGGTTCACATCAACTCACTTTTCACAAACATCTTTGTATGCCAACGAGCGGACTGTTTCGGTCACATCATTCCTTGTGTAGTAGGTGGCACAGGATCCCATGATCCCCTTGTCCAAATCCTCCACTTTACAATGAGGATAAATATTGACAGGCAAGTTTTCCTGTAACAATACACCACTTATCATCTTGAAATTCCCAGTATAAAAAGACTTACTAGGCTTCACCATCACTATATGACTATTCGAAATCATTACTTAAGTTCTCCAATCATTCATATTCATGAAACAAATCCCAACCACAACGAAAATAACATAATTGTTCTTCACTGCTAAAATGACAGCCAAACAGTTATTGAAGGAAATGAATTGTTTGGCAAAAATAACACGAATTTGATCCATTAAAATCTCTATTGTTAGAGAGCAATCAAGCTGTTCAAAGAGAGGAATGATCCAACTAACTACTGGTAAGTTAAATAAGGATAAATCAAAACAGACCAAGAATTTTTTGGTGTGTGAATTTACTCAGTTTGATCTGTTCACAAACATTTGTAATAAATGAGTTAATTCAGGTGATTTCCCAATTTGTTCAATATGTAAAACTAAAAGGAATGTAAGGAAAGAGGAAAAACCTAAAACTATACTACTGCATAGATTAACTTTGTTCTATTCAAAATCTTTATTTCATCTTACCGGTTCAATGATCATCCCCAGCTCTGGATCGATGTGTTCAAATCGATCATAGATAACCAGCGGTTCTCGGGGCTCGGGAAGTTCAAAGAAAGAGACAGATTTGAGCCGTTTGACCGCTTCCCAAAGAAACACTTTTGTCGTTTCATCATTGACTTTGAAAGGAAAATATGGACGATTGTTTAATCTAAGCCAGAGATCTGAAACAAAACAAAACACTGTCATTCACTGGAAATTAATTTTGATATCTCTATTGGGTATAAGATATTCTTACAGGGAGTTTTCTCTGTATTTATATATAAAAAACATTTGTTACAACGTGGACCATTATACAGCTGCTGGAAAAGTCATTTCTTTCTGTTTACACACATAAAAGAAAAAGTTAAAGGTAAAGAATGTCTTATTTCGACATTAATAAGGAAAACATATTTTATTAATCAAAGAAATACCCAATGAGATTGGACTGCTAAACTATGTATATATAAAAGGAGTTTTTTTGGAGCAGTGGCAAGCCCATAACACATGAGTGCCTCCACCTCTTTTCATGTTGTACGAGATAAGAGGTGGAGCGCCACATAGACAATGAATATGCATGACGATGTTATCAAACTGAACATAGAGAAGAATCAGCACCTACAATAAAAAGTCGAAGGCTACTGATAAAAAGGGGTAGAATACGATAAGCAGACCCAATTTTGTATATCGATTAGTACAATCATAGATACTTAATATTCATTCATCGAATACGGTACGCGTTTATAAATCATATCAACACATACATATATATATTTATATATATATATATACATAGTCATATACACATAGTCATATATATACTAATCACAATCATATTTTAAATTAAAACAACTAATATAACCTAATGCACATAGTGATTATCTCATAAATAGTAAATGAGCTCTAACGACCAAACAAACCATTAGGAATAGGAAAAACTCAAAAATAATAAAATGATAACAACTTAAAAAACATTTATAACACGAAATACGGAATATGTGTAATTTATTTATGTTTTCTCCTGGGTTGCAATGATTGACCGCTTTCGAGAAGTTGTTGAAGCATATTCTCTAAAACCGAACTTCTTTTCTGTACACATACTCATCAGAGATGATTTGCAAGTCGGTCGACTAATATGGCACTTTTTAAACTTTGTTTCACGGTCCTCCACGAGCTTTGAACTGTCTGTTATTATCTAGGCTATAAAAGAAAATATGTTTATTACATGAAAAAGTGTTTTTAGTTAATACAAGTTAGTTTTTGTTCATATATCAGTATCAGTTAGTTATATCGAAAGTATTAATTAAGTAATATCATTTGTTAATATCGATATAAAAACCGGGTCTGGCTGCAGTATAATAAAAGGCCACCACCACTATAGAATCATAGTATATCCTTAAAAACAGTAAAAAGTAACTAAATGTTAAACTGTTTTGTTTGTTTATAGATACACAACATAGTTTTTATATAATGTAACTCGAGTCAAAATTTTTGTTTCTATATTTTAGATAATCATAAATATGATTCTATTGTGGTGGTGGCCTCTTATTATACTGTGGCCCCGGGTCCACTTATCATACCCTACCCGACTGTAGTACTGGTCTATGGTAGGCTACTGATAAAAAGTGCAACAGTCACAGACACGGTTTGAATCTGAGATTTTATCCAAAGTCTGACGTCTTAGCCTGTGAGTCCACCAGCCCTCCTAATTATAATAGCTAAAAATTAATTAAACAATAATATATTCATTAGGGACAGCAAAGCATAAGTGACCAAAGCGGGATATGTGATCACTATATGTAACAATGTCTATCACAGAGGAGTGTTGCAAATACCCTACTGAATTAAATGGTTAATATTAAGCTAAGATTACTTACCATTAGGTGTAATTCCATCCAATCCTTCTAATGCAATCTCATCTAATATTCCTTTAACATAATTTGGTGTAAAACCTGGTGCTTCTGGGAATTTAAACATGGTCTATATGTTGCATATATTAAAAAAAATACTACAGAATTACATTACGTACTTTCAGTACACCAATAAGGCTAGGATTATACCAGTTTCACAATACACTGGTAAAAATAAACCATTTCACTTATTTTCAGTAATTAATCTATATATATTAATCCAATACACTGTATGATTAACCCAGACTACTAACATAATTTAGTTCAACTCAACCAGGCCTACTCCACTTCCACTACAGCTGATAAAACTAACCTAAATTCACGTTTACAGACATAAACAAACAACAAAAACACGTGTTCAGTTGAGGTCAGGCTATAGCTTAACCAATAAAGTAAACCATTCCATCATGTTTAAACCTGTATTACTGTATTATTTTTTTTTAATCTGCATTAGTGAAATATTTCCAATTCACTAGTCAAATATTCCTTAGTATATCATAGAAGTATATATAACCGTCGTATACCAATACAGATCGTACTATTGTGACGACCCCAGCATATAGTTCTAAGACCAGACCGGTAACATCGTATGCGGTCTTAATCAGCCAATTTAAAATATTAAATCATCAGTAATATATTTTATTTTTATTCAGCATAACATTTAATTGTAGTAACGAGTAATGAATATATGCAGCCAGACTTATTAGGTTAAGCAGTGCAGGTGGAGAAGATATATATTTTAATTCAGCACATGAATTGTAAGTCCAAGTCTGTCAGCAGTAAGCCTGGTAATTTTCCATACCCAGAGCAGCTGCGCAGTTACTGGGTGGTAAACAGGCAGGAATTTGCTGAGGTAGCGTCTGGAACAACGCTGCTCCCTGGAGTTCGTTGTTCTGAGTCGCAGTCGTGCCAGGGTTTTGAACGCGTCAAGCTCGCGTGAAATCGCTCTCTCGCTCTCTCTCCCGTTCTAAATTTGTAATTGTTCAACTGATTCTAAATTATGCAATAAAATTCAAATTGTTTTCGCAATAAACTAAATTGTTTTATTTGGCCAACCGAGGAGAGAATTTTTATTACAGCAACCTGGGCTAGATTCCATCACCGTGTCCGCATTAGAACCCGAGAACTTTTAAAATTAAATTACGTGTGGTCGTCACGCCACACTATCTTCAATTTCATAAAATAGTCTGGTTCTTCTTCAAAATTATGCAGAGAAAAGACAATGCCCATTGCCCACATGTATTGAGACTGGATGACACGGTTGTATCTGACACCACCACTCTGATGGGATCCTTCAGTATGGGATGGTGGGTAAGTTACAAAGATGGTCCTCTAGCTACTTACCGTCCGAAGACTTAAGGTGGTATTTACCGGGTTACCTCGGAGGAGTTTATTGCAAATTTTAAGAGTTTTCAGAGCTAATATCTTTATTTATGCTCTTTTGTATCTTGTATCAGATGATCGTGTTTTCGGAGGTCAAAGTATATTGTCTTATTCCCAGAGGACATTTCCAAAAAGATGAATAGACTTAAGGATTCCAATGTGGTCAAGGAGAAATTAACGGCCGTTCAAAAATTGTATAACATTATAGAAATAACACTATTGAATAAATCCGGTGCATGTTGCATTGTATTGAGTTTCAGCAATATTATTTCAGTCTGTGCAATGTAGATGTTGATCATGTGTGTTGTAATTTTGAGTTTCAATAAATCATTGGCGAGCTAGGATCTCCTCCTCCAGAAAACCAATCAGAATCCGTCATCATCATCATGCCCTCTCCGTTCCTGTACAGTCAGTCTCAGTTCACCACTCACCATCACTCCGGTCGCAACTCACTGTCCGCCTTTAAGTTTACAGAAAGTTGTGTCCTTAGTTTTCCTTGTGTAATAATGAAGGGTTTAAACAAAAATCAAAGTGACAGTCTAACAAGCAAGCTTGATAAATGTGATGTAAAACTATGAAATCTAACAAAAATAATAAAAAAAAGCTCAGATTAACAATATGTATGCTATAAATTTAAGAATATTACCAATAGTATAATAAATCCACTATCTAAATTTAAGTAACAATCTTGATCAACTTCTTTTTCATGGATGCCTCAGATTCATTAAAAATCAATTTCAATGGCTGCAGAAACTCCAAATTTTAACAGTCAATAAATACCGCTATTGTAGGTATATTCAGTTGAATTGTAACGTCTACGAAAAAACTCCTGGACCGAGTTCCCCGTGCATGGAGAGAGCGATGGGATTAAGGAGCACAGGACAATTAATGGAGCCATTCACCAGCCTATTGAGAAATAGCAGGTCACTAGGGTGTCGCCTTGTATGTAGTGGAGTAGTATCATGCTGATTCTTCACAAAGCCAACAGAGATATTACGGTAGGTGTAACCAAGTCGAAGGTCCAGCATCCTGACATAGTAGTTCTGGGTTTGCTGTTGAAGGTCGATATAGTTAAACTGGTAAGACAACCAGATAACTTACACATATCCAAATGGGACATACGAGGCATTTACAAGTAAGAGGAGAGCTGAAGTTTCTGGCCCATCTTAACAATCCAATCAGGCAATAGCCTGATGTGATCTATACAGTCAGTCTCAGTTCACCACTCACCATCACTAGGGTCGCAACTCACTGTCCGCCTTTAAGTTTACAGAAAGTTGTGTACTTGATTTTACAGTTTACAGAAAGATTGTAACTTGATTGATCTTGCATGTAACTTTGGAAGCAAATATGCTTCCAAAGTTACATGTAAAATCTATTCTAGAGGGCTGAGTGGGGTGTTATAATAACTATACCAAGATCCTTACTCGGTCCAACCGTTCCAAAACACGATTGTTCAAGACATAATCGTTTCTTGTTAGAGTCACGTTTGTAAGAGATTACAACACATTCGAGCACATTTAGCTCCACAATATTCTCAAGACACCAGCTAGCAATATTGGTGAGGGATTGCTGGAGATTTACCGGGCCGAGAGCAGTCGAAACATTTTCAAATACCTTCATGTCACCAGCAAAACTTAGAAACCTCTCCAATATTGTTCATGGACGAATTGGACAGAAGAGGGCCCAAGTGAGACCCTTGCGAGAACCTTAGAGCGTCTTTTCAGTTGATGGAATTCATTAATGTAGAGAAAAGTTTCCAGTCAGCTTGATTTTTTCATGAGCAGCCTTCTTTCTTAAACTAGGTGTTTAGGAACTCTTGAAAACCATTAATGGAACGACAACGTTTGTATTATCTTGATGGGTATAATTAAGTCTCTGGAGCGCCTGGAAAGTAATGTCAAGTTTAGATGTTTTTAAATGGAAGATGTACATAGGCTTCAATGAGCCTTTTCAGCTGGAGGAAAAATTATAAAAGTAATAATCCACGTTGACTGAAGAATGGAGGGCAGGATAATTAAGTCTCTGGAGCGCCTGGAAAGTAATGTCAAGTTTAGATTTTTTGAAATAAAAGATGTTCAGAGGCTTAATTGAAGGAACGGGCATATGGAGGCAAATTGAGAAGGAAAGTGCTGATTGGTATTTATTCTCACATATAAATATATCATCAGCAGTAGATAATATGTCGGAGATTGACATGGAAGATGAGGTATAGATAACATTTTCTGTGATTCGCAGTAGTGTTAATTTGGTCCAAATCGAAGGTGGTAGCCAAATTTCTAAGGTACTTGGACGAGCCATAATCCTCTGGTGTTATTCCAGCATTCGAAGCAGCATTAGCCAATTTATAGTCCTCCATCAACAGTACATCTTCGCAATAACAAGTACAAATAATGGCTTCATCAAGGAAGTCATAAAAATCTTCATATACAAAAGTTAGCTGATCTGAAGTTATTTATGTAAACTCAGCCAATTAGGAGGTGATGAGATGATCAAGTAGAGGAAACAAACACATCTTCAATGGAATAATTAGGTGTTGGTAGGACAAAGATAGGTAGGCTATACTTCCATGCACTGCAATTAAACATCACCACCACTGTGCTTGTCACTTGTAGACGTCGATCTGACACATCTATAAATGTTAAAACCAGATAATAGAAGGTCCGAATCACCGATTTTGTAAGACAAATTAGTTTCAGCTAGCACTATAATATCATAGCATGAAGTAGCAAAACTAACAGCAAGTTCAGACATTTTTATACTAAGTATATTGACATTTTGGAAACAACAGTTGAGAATTCTGGGTGTACCGTTGGGAATTAAGCATTTTTTGAGACTTCACGATCTGTGGAACATTATCTACGTACTTGGTTGTAAGGTTTTATTCGCTCAGGCTTCGACGTCTTTTTAATTCGAAATTAAGTGTTTGGAGGTGTTTAATTTCACGTGGAGTTCTGTCTCTAGACATCTTCACCGACGATAACGACCAGTTCAATTGGGATACCGTATTAGCAGTAGCAGAGAAATTACTCAGAAGAGTTGAGACATCAGACTGGCTGATAATAATAACTTTCAGAGACCGTGGACTTCCCGATTTCTTTTTACCATCACGGAAAGTTTTGATAACAACAGGTGCGAATGAGAATTAAGTTCTTTAAGTGTATCAAGATCATAACGCATCCTGCTTTTTGTGTCACTATTTTAGGCTTAAGCCAAATTATAAATAATGCTGTTCTTGAAGCGCCGAGTACCTTCATTTATTCTAATTATCGTTGATTCTATGACACTTGTGTTAGTAATTTCTTCTGAACCCTTTTGTCAAAGTAATTAAAATAGTGTTTCAACAAAAAGTTACACATTTATTAAACACTAATACAAACAAATTAATACATAATGTGTTAATAAATTATCTACGTGTTCATAAATTAACAATACAGGTTCGGTAACGACATTATTAATAAATTGTTTCCATATTACTTTATTGGGTTGAGCATTGAAAGATAAACAGTGTTTACCGGGGTTTCATTGCCAATCCAAATTTATTCAAAATGAGAAAAAATTAAAGATTATGTAAGTTTACGCGAATTTTCCAATCTCCGTGAGCGTGCGTAGCTGTATCTGCTTCTGATGTAACGTCTCTCTGTACTGAACTCACTCACTCACTGAACTGACTGTACACGTTGTATCGCGTTTGATTGCGATAACGTGTAAAGCCGGTGTTTGAAACTTACATTTAGTTGCGTTGGAGTTTGATTCAGGGTGCATTCGATTTTAATCAGCTATTTGTTTGGACAATTGACTAGATTTATACCATTTTAAATAATAGTTTCACGTAACTGTTACTCTGTCGCAGAATAAATTATTGGCAGTGTCAGTAGGTTTATGTTGATTGTTGATTACTTGTTAGGCCAGGACAAGATATTTGAATAGTTCATATAATTAAAAATATATTCAACTAACTATGACAACACCAATCAAGGTAATTCTAATATTTTAATTACAATAAACTTAATGTTATTCGAAAGAAGAAATACAAAATTAAAAATTGAATAACCTAACATTTTAAAACAACTGGCCTACAATTATTTTCATTAGATGGTAGGTATACTGAAAGCCTGTTTTTCCTTGAAGGCTTCTAGTAGAGGATACTACAGGATATCTAGTAGAATTGTTCAACTTATGTTTATACAGTACATTCTCAGAAATTCGTATTGCACTAATTTGGACCTATTATCAAATAAAAAATTCTTTTTGAAAGATCAAAGTTTTTACGTGAATGGTTAGCATAAAAATATTTAACACACTGTGTTTTTGGGTGCGTGCTGCTTAGTATAATGGTTTTGTTTATGTGATGGTGGAAATGTCCATGCGGTTGTGGAGGGAGGAGTGCATCAACCTTCGCCTGTTGTGCTCACCGGCTTGTTACTTTATTTGCATGTCACAGTGAAATAACATGAGCGAAAAAGGTCTTTGTGTCAGTGGAAGGAAAGTGCATTGATGCTGAGAAATCAGCAAAAAAATTGAGTTAGGGTTAGGCGTTGGAACAAGTATAGTTTCAGATAAAAAACCATGAACAAATTTAAAAGTGAAGTGTTTTTCTCAATCAGTGGAAGTGCACGTGGTGAAAGTGAGGAAAACGATGTACAAAGGAAACATGCCGAAGTTGAAGAGTTATTTATTTTTATGTCTCCAACATTTAGTGTGTGTTCCCATTAATAGTCCCATGCTTCAAGCAAAAGCTTTAAAATTTAAACTGGAAATTGAAGGAGGTGAATTTACAGCTAGTGACGGTTTATCCCTTGTATTTTTACTTAATTCAGTTGTAAAATTTCTACATGTAATTTGATTTAACTAGATGTTTAATTTACAGTGTACTACATTGTGTGTATATATATATATATATATATATATATATTGTGCACATAAAGTACATAATCTTGTGTTTTATTATTAAACGTTTAATATTGAAACAAGCTCGTTGTCTTTAGACATCACCGCAAACACTTATTTTCCACCACACATCATCATATTTCTCTGTGATAAGGATAGAAATAATGAGTCATACCAACCTCCAGTAAATCCGTAAATGTAAAGTCAGGATCGGCAGTTCACCACATTAGTCCGGATTTCTGAGAATGTACTGTACATTTAAATTACAATCCTCAATGGATTAATAAATCTGGATCAGTTATTTTGAATTAGTCTTAAGTGTTAAAAAATTCTAATTGGTTGTTTATGTTATAATAGTATAATCAACCACCATAATTATATAAGGTATGAGGATCGATTGTATAAAATTATAAAGTGTAAATAATTTAATAAACTAATTTGGATACATAGTTAAGTTTTCAAATACAATTAAATTCTCTCAACACAGTTTATTAATTGCCGGAGTAGTGATAAATCTTGTCTGAACAGGACATTGTTGCTCTCATTGTCTATCTGTTAATGGTACGAAATTTGTGATCGTTTGATACCCTTTTGTGATAACCGTATTTATTTATTCCAGCGGAATCTGCCACTTTAACACGTTCAATGCGGTTGCGGTAGATCTACTGCACGGCTGCCTCGCGCCAGGCGCGCATGACGTAGATCTACTGCACAGCGCCATTGTTTAGAAAACCCAGTCAGTGTGCTCTCAGCACTCGTCGTGTATGGTTGTCCGTTTTTGCAGCAGCGAACGTGTTAATATGAAAATAATTAATGCAAATTAATTTACATGCAAAAATGAACAAAATATGCCTATATCAAACAAAGAGAAAAGTTACAAGGACAATATTAGTAAACATGTAATGTTTGATGACTGCAGTTACAATAATAACAATACTCATGTGATATACAAGGACATTTCAATTATAATACACTAGTAATAAATATAAACTATGATAATATTAACAATAGATATTACAAAATACAAAGCAAGTATTGGCAACAGCAAGGAAACAGTAACTGATAAATATTAATAAATTGACAAAAAATCACAACAAAGGCATAACTTTTGTAATAAACTATGTAAACAATAACAAGGATAACAGCAAACGAGGGTGCATTAACAATCAAATTGTGGAAAATGATTATCAGAGCATGCAGTGCACGCATGTAGATGTACGTGTGTGTGTGTGTGTGTGTGTGTGTGTGTGTGTGTGTGTGTGTGTGTGTGTGTCATATTCATGACACTGAGATTGTCAGTAATTACACAATGAATGGTTAATTTACTTACTGCAATGGAACCTAATAATATTTTTCATAAACACCAGTGGTTTTATATTTATAATGTACTTCTATTTTTGTTTTCTTATTTAATAAATGATTCAAAACTGTATTAAATTAGGGTACTTCTGTATAATCCGGAGGCCACTATTTTTGGAAGAGTTTTCTTGTTGGGGACCTCAAAAACTACATTATTATTAAGAACAGACTTTATTTGACTTGTTAAATTTTTGACTTTGTTTTATTTCATTGAGGTGAAAACTAAATGACAGAGTAAGCCAGGAAACCTGGGTTTAATTAGAAGATTTAGTCGGTTATTCATTTGACTAAAATAACTGATTAACGAAAGAAATAACTGATTGGTTGGTCGGTTACTAAACCATTCAGTTATCCCATCACTACTGCTCGTGTGACAAATGGAAAGCTATCCTTGAGATAATACCTATTAGGTAATATCGATGTTCAAGAGGGTACCATCACGTATGCACATACCAGCCATCAGTGTAGGCTGCGGTTGTACTCTCTACACTGCGGCAATGAAGGAAAATCGTCTCAAAAGTATACATACCAGATGAAGATTTCTGAGGGTCATCACGAATGCTGTAACTGGCCATCAGTGTGGCTGTGGTTGTACTCCGCACTGCGATGACGAAGGAAAAACGTCTCAAGATAGTATACCTATCAGATAAACAAATATGAAAATGTTTGAGGGTCAGAACACAAATGCTTCTGGTAATTAGCACAGGTAAAGCAGCAACTCTGGTACTTGGTCAGCAAACGACACTGCCAGAAAAATAACCATTTTGAGACTTGATATTGAGTATGGAGGGAAATGAGCTAACCTCTGGAGCTTGGGGGGTCACCTAATGATTTATTTAACATTTAATCATAAATTTATTTTGTGTAGAATTAAAACTTATTTGAGTAAATAACCAACCCATTTTTATTGAACTGAACAATGGTGGTAAGTAATCTAGTCTTATTTATCTCTTAAGCCATATACAATGTACATCCAATTTCATCTAAAAAATAATCGGGTCTCATTTCAGATATTTAAACAATTCCTGACAACATCATCTATGAAAGCAGTTTACTCTGCTGTTTAAAGTAGGTTTATCCTGATGCTAATGTGATAAGCAGTTCTTAGGTTAGTGTCAGAAAGAGTAGAAGGGATTTTTAGTGGGCATATCCAGATTTGTATGGATCTAAGTTTTTCAATAAGGTCTGGGATTTAAACAAGCAAACAACAAGAATTTTAACATGCATTATGTTTAGTTTTGTTCATGCAATACATATGAAGATTTTTGTGTGTTTCAGATTGGAATCATTGGAGGGTCAGGATTGAACAATCCTGATATCCTGGAAGAAGCCAAGGAGATCTTTGTTGACACTCCTTTTGGTGCTCCATCCGATTGCCTCATAGTAGGCAAGATCAAGGGTGTGGACTGTGTGTTGTTGGCAAGGTTGGTAAACATGGATTTCAGTCACATATGGTGAATCTGGTACATTTGGACATCTGGTTTATTAACTGAAATGGTATAAATTATCCAATTTTAACTATGATTGAAGCACTGCTGCTAGATAGGTCTATAGTTTAAGATGACAGAATAAAGCGCTCATAGTAAATTAATAATAAAAATCATTAAATCTATGACAATAGATGACATTATTGACAATCAAGTTTTAGTTACAATTGTTTGACAATTTTTCACTCTTTAAAAGTAACAAGACTTTTTTTAAGGATAAGCCTAATGTAATTTGTCTAAAGCACACTTTGAGTATAATGGAGAAGAAAACAGATTTTTATTTCACCTCTATTAAACACTCTAGAGAATACTGTACTTCATTTGGAGGTTTCTCAATCTTTCAATGAAGAATTCCATCCTTACAAACATTAGAGCTCAGTATAATTTAGATTTCATTTAATTAGTCAGGACTGAGTTGAAAATAGAATAACTACAACTGCAGTTTAACATTTTCAAATCACTATATTTTTATAGTATTTCACCATTTTAATAGTATTTTTTGTCTAGTAGAACAGTTTTATTGAAATTGTAAGAACAGTTAAACATGTGGGTACACAGGACATGTCTTTTATATAGTCTAGGTTTTTAGTCGCAGAACTAATTGGTTATTCATTCAAAGATAAATCTATTAAGTAATTAATTAACCATCGTCTTAGAGTTACAACTAATAACAGAGTTTTTATAGTTGTAACCCTGTACCCTGTAGTGTACTCCAAAGTAGTTCATATCTACTTGTGTTTTGGTTAATAATTAAACCTTTTTAAAGCGAGTATTAGTTAGTAATCGTTCAGTTAAAATTAAAACTGGCTGTTCATGGTAAACAAGGTAGGAATATATAACACAATGAATCGCATAACATACTTTGCTGAGGTTTGATGCAAAATTTCAAGTCTAGCTTATTTCATTATTAGCAGATGGAACATCAGACATAAGCGTATGTGGCAAAGCAAATACATCCCTCCGGACAAACCAAAGAGAAATTGTTTCAGCCAACTGAGTGATAGGCTCTAACAAGGCTCAGACAAATTCCATGTTTGGACATGCATCATCTTAGTACCTGTTGTTGTCTTTGCAGAAATGGAAATATCATGCAAAATTCAAAACGTGCAGATAAAATCTTTCTCAATATGTCTTGCCACTTGATACATTCACATTTTTGTTCATTAAATTGTGTTCCAGACCCAGTGTTTAAATAATAAAAGTCTACACACCAGTCATCATAAAATGATATTAGATCAGTTGGGATAATTGGATATTTATTTTAATATGTTGTGTGTTAAAATAAAATATCTTACGAATATAAACTGAGTTTGTTTACAAAAATTGATTTATTCTACTTTTTTCTCATTGCCCTCATGGTTAAAGTAAAAAAAATAAAAATGTCTTATTTTACCAAGCAAAGTTAGGGCTAAGAAGCCCTTTCTGCACTTAACCTGGGGGACCAACGGCTTAAGTGTGACTTCCGAACCACCATCAACGGCCAGGCAGGTGGGCTGCTTGCAAGGACAGGATCGCTCAGCGGTCACCCATCCAAGCAGCAGCCATGCTCGGTTGCTTGATCCGGTTATCTTGCGATAACCATTGTACCCGCTTCACTACGCCATTGGCAAAATGGTTACCCATAAGCCTAATGTAAAAATATTTGCTATTGCTCAGCCAAATTCCATGGAGTGACATGCACTATAATCGAGCTCAGTGTTTCTCATATAGAAAGTAGCTTAATACACCAAGTCTAATAGGTCAGTTCGTTTTCGAAATATCGTGTGGACAGACGGACAGACAGACAGAAATTAAATTTGTCCAGTCCCACGAGTGATAGGCTTCGCTAATGCTCAACCAATAACTGTAGGCTTAAATTATGAACTTTTTTATTTAAGGTCTATAGTTTGAAAATTAATTAAATTTTAACCTACTTTAGTTTGTTCTTTTTTAAGGTAAAACTATGTTATTTTCAGGCACGGCCGTAAACATACTATAAATCCAAGCAATGTGAACTACCGAGCAAATGTATGGGCTCTTAAAGAACAAGGCTGTACACATATAATCACCTCTACAGCTTGTGGTTCTTTGCAAGAAAATGTGCCCCCAGGAGACCTCATGTTGTTGGACTCCTTCATTGACAGGTGGGTTGGAGCAATCATAACTCTGTGAGAGGTCGTAAGCATAAGCAGTCGTAATGTGGGTCCGTCTGTTAGCGCTACTAGTAGCGTTAATTTTATCAGACTATTTTGGGGCTTTGTTCAAAGGTTTTTTTAATTCACTAAATATACAAATAAGGTGCAATGTATATGATGTTCTAGACATTTTTCTAGAACACTACAGAAACGTCATTGACACAGAATATATTGGATTAACACTATTAGGGTTAATACAGAAAATCTTTCATACAACAAATTGTTTCCTGTACTTATTTTAAAAGTTTTTTATTGAAGATTTTAGCAAATTCTTTATAATTTTATTTTTAATATATACAACAAACTGTAGCTTTTAAATTTTATTTTTTATCTTCCAACTTTTCCGATGTCAGATCACATTGGGAAAGTTGAACGAGATACATTCCTGGAGATAGTACCCAAATTCAAGCTCAGATCACGTTAGTGCTCGTAAAAGATATCTTTAACTTTGGTATTACTAGTACCATATTTATGATAACGTAATCTAAATCTGCTTATATCATGTAATAAGACATAGATAGGAACAGAGTGGCCTACTTTTCTGAGAATTTTAGTTGACCTTATCTGCAACGAACATGTTGTATTTGCTGTCCATACCGTTTTGACTATTTCCACTGAAGACTTAACTAATACTTTTATTTCTTTCATTCAGTTAGTCAATTAGGGTAATCTTTGATTATATTTGATAATAGGGGTATAATATTAGGAAATTATTCGTAGTTTTTGTAAAAAATTTTAAAAGTTGAAAAATGTAATGGATTTATTTGTTTTCTACTCTTATTATTGTAAATTTACTTGTTTTGACTTCACTTATGATAAATCTCAATTATCATAACCTTGGAAATAATTTTATAGCTATACACCATTTGGATCTACAAATAAATAGCTGTCCTGCCCAATGAATGCAATAACATTTAATTTTTCTCCTAATAACTACTTGTAAATATCTTTATAACCATAGATTATGAATGAATTATTCATATAAGCCATTCATTATTTGAAAGGTTTTCTTTAATCTCTTCTTTACCACTCTCTGTAGAAATAAAGAAACTAATTCGTTTTTGGACCTAATTTTGTGTTAACGGTTTGTATAAAACCAGTGTTTAAAAGCTGGCACATTTCCAGACTCCCTCCTCAAGCAATCTAGAGTTGTACCCGTATATAAGAAGGGTGACAAAGTCATCTGCTAGCAGCTATAGGCCCATCTCGATGGTACCCATATTTTCAAAAATCCCTTGAAAAAGCAATGAAACACCAGGTAAGTGAGTTTTTTGAAAGAAATTCACTTTTTTCTAAATTCCAATTTGGTTTTAGACAAGGTAGGTCGACGGTTGACGCGGTCGAGGGCCTTATAAGATCTGTACTTACAAGTTTTGAAAATCATGCTAGTACACACACCATCCTTTGCGATCTTTCTAAGGCTTTCGACTGTGTGCCGCATGACATCCTTCTTTCAAAAATTACACTTTTATGGAGTAAGAGGTGTGGAGCTCAAACTGTTTGAATCATATTTGGCAAACCGAACACAAAGAGTAAATACTCAAAATTCACTCTCTGATATTGCGAAGGTTGTAAGTGGCGTGCCACAGGGATCGGTCCTAGGCCCTTTTCTGTTTTTAATCCTGATAAACGATTTACCATCTAGTTTAAGCTGTAATTCTGTAGTTTTTGCTGACGATACTACACTGTACTATAGTATGCCAAATAAGGATCTAAACAATCTTAGCCTATTTATGTCAAACGCTCTTGAAGAAAGCATACATTGGTTTAAAGCGAATGGCCTATCTTTGAAACCAAACTAAAACACAACACTTAGTTTTTACTCTAAGCAGAGCCCATGTCAGTCACGAAAATTACAGTAATGTAAATCTCCTTGGCTTTGTACTCGACCCTTGTCTAAAACTGGAGTGTGCACACATCCAAAAGGTTGTGCTAGACTAAATGAGTAATCTACTTATTAAGAAACTTTAAGAAAATAAGTTACCAGAGCCACTATTAAAAAATGCTTATTTTGCTTTTTTCCATAGCATTCTGTTGTGTGGGATAAGTGTTTGGGGTGGAAGTCACCATCTAAAAAGTGTATTGTTACTACAAAAAAAAGCAATCAGAATTATGAGAAGGGCGTCATTAAATGCTCATTGTAAAACCTTTTTTTTATTGCTGAGGGAATTTTAACTGTAGTAAATGTATATATATATATATGTATGTCTTAGTAAAGTTAAGGAAAATTTTGATAGTTTTAAGCTGATCTGTGATAACCACCAACATAACACCAGAAATGACTATCAGTTGCAAGAACCCTTCTGTAGGCTAAGTCTAACAAAAAATTGGCTTGATAGTGTCAGTCTTAAAAATGTTCAATAAGTTACCACCTTGTGTTCACCAAGTAAGCCTTTGCAAATTTCGGTCTTCGTGTACAATTTCCTAGTGGTTAGGCCATTTTATGATATTAAGGAATTTTTTTGAGTTACCATCTAGGGAATTCATTACTGCTTTTAGTTCGGGCTAGCCCATTTTTTTCTGTAGGCTACCTTGTTTTATTGATGTGTTGTTTAAAATGTCTATTTTATTGTACTGTATATGTTTCATGTATGCCTGATCTATATTTTAGTGTTTTAAACCAGTTAGATGTTTTTTATTGTAAATGTGTTGTTTTAAACTTTCCGACAAATCAACCATTTTTGTAAATAGTTATGACATGTAGGCATTGTTATGCAACTATATTAATTTGTGTTCTAGGTACATTGATACTGTACTGAATTACTATATTGACATTGTCTATTGCTTGTTAAAGTTTAATGACAGAAAATAAATCTTGAATCTTGAATCTTGAATCTTGTTATTTACAATCTGTTTAAATTGGTTTGAAACAAATTATATTTTAAATGTTTTTATGAACTAGGACAAGAACAAGGATCCAGACCTTCTTTGATGGAAGTAAGGAGGGTTTGCCCGGGGTCTGTCACATTCCGATGGAACCCGCATTTTGTAACTGTACGAGACAGATAATTCTTGAAGCAGCAGCAGACCTGGGTATCAAAATCCATCCAAGCGGCACAGCTGTTGTTATTGAAGGGCCTCGTTTCTCATCGAAAGCTGAGAGCAACCTTTACCGTTCTTGGGGAGCGCACATGGTCAACATGACCCTAGTACCGGAAGTGAGTTATATAGCATTTCAGTCTGTCGCAATTATTGCTAAAGCAGTAAAAAAATGTTAAAGTGAAGTCACGTCATTGTAAAAGTGCTCTATGTCATATTGGTTACTTTTATCCCTCTGATCGTAGGTAGTTTTGGCGAAGGAGGCTGGTTTGAGTTACGCAGCGATTGCAATGGCCACTGACTACGACTGCTGGCGTGAGCATGGAGATGGCGTTTGTGTAACTGACGTCTTGGCCACGTTCAAGAAAAACGTTGAAAAGATAACGAAACTTTTTGTGGCTGTCGTTCCGAAAATAGCGGACAGAAAGTGGGATGATGTGATCAAAAAGAATAAGGTAACTCTGGAGCAATCTATTGTAAATATTAAAATTAATTTATGCGGATATTAAAATTAATATGAGATTGTTGTGTGAAAGTAGCTGAATGTTAATTTTAAACCACTTTATTTTGTTGGTTGGTGCTGGTTATAAGTATTACCACTTATCAAATGATTTAAAGTGTGTCAAACTCTTAAAAAATAAGCATTCTTATCCCTTTGTTATCCTCCCATTTCAACCCTCACCTAAATTAGTGTGTCTGAATGATTGCTAAACTAGTGTGTCTGGATGATTGCTAAATTAGTGTTTCTGGATGTGTGTAGATGATTGATTTCTTTCTTAGGTGAAATTCCTTTATCAATCTCATAAGAAGCGAGTTTTTGTTCTTATACATTGCAGATTGGCTTTTGCCTCCCAGACGAATATTTAAGTATAAGGGTTTTCTCAAGGAGATGATCCTCTATTTTTAAAACTATGATTTTTCATCTTTAAATTTACTTTTAAAAAATTAAAAGAAAATTAAATTAGTTATTTCACTGCTTTGTTCACTGTTTATCAACTAATGATGTACATCAATAGTTTGGGTTTTAAATCATTAACTTATTTTTATTCTGGTTAATCTCGATTCCAACCCTTTTTAATAGTATTTATATTGTTAGTAGTGTTTGAATTCAGTACATAGTGTCGTTGTCACTGCCTGCTTCCATGTCATCCGGTAACACCTGCTTTCTTTCATGATAAAAATCTGCTAGCCAACTGTCTGATATTTTTTTGGAGGTTATAAACAATTAAAACGGTTTTAAAACTTTATATAACTGCCAAGAAAAGCGTAAAGGTTTGTATCAGATTAGCTACTAATAAAGTTGTTCAATATTCAAGCACAATTTTGAGAGTTAGAAGACTGAAATTTAGGCAATACATGACTTGTTGATTTATCGAGTCTAAAATTTTAATTTCAACCAAATCAGTATTAACAGCGAACTGACATTAACAATGTTTGTTGCAGGAAATTGTGGATACAAGTGTCATGATCCCACAGGAACCAACTTCAAAATCTGCCAAGTAATTATTTCGTGTTTAGTAAAATGATACAGTTATATACCACCGCTAATAATCTACTAAAGGGCCATGACACAGAAAGTGTATCTCAGTGCTAGTGGAAAGATACATCGATACACTGCCGTAGTCTTTTTGGAAGTAGGGCTTCAGAACTTTCTTTCAAAGATTAGTTTTCTGAAGAAAGATTTTGTTTGGAATATAATTATAACTGTATATAGAATCAGATTCAGTTGTGATTTATTTGAGTCAAGAGTGGGGTTTTATTTCATAGCACTTTCGTCGTCAACATATTCAAGAGAAGGATCCCAGGGTCAAGCTTCTTTACCAAAACCATCAAGGGAACATAATGAAAAGCTCTGTTAGTGTATATTTACTTTTAGTGTTGAATCAGATAGAACATTTTTTCAGTTTTAAAACTGAAAAACAAGTATTCTGCTTCATAAAATATAGATTGTACTAATTATTTCAATGGAAAGGAAACATCAAATCAATCAATCTTAGGGTGTTTGCAATTGATTCATTGGTGAGCCATGATATATTCATGCAATATCAGATATTACAACAATCAAAGTCATTGTAGACTAGTCAATTGAATTATTTAGTTTGTTTTCTTTTTAACAAACTATTTTTATGATAATAATTAAATAGAATGTCATAGAAATGATCAATTTAACCCTGGTGGTCATGACGGATTGTTTTTGGTACTTAATACTTTGTTTCATCTTATTTTATCATCATATGTAAAATACAACATAAATATATTATAGTATGCGCTATATGTATATTCGGTGTTAAATCCTTGAAATATATTTCTTGTCTATTCTTTTATTTAAACAGTGATTTCCATATATATATATATATATATATATATATATATATATATATATATATATATATATATATGTATATATATATATATATATATATATATATATATATTAAAACTGCCGGTATAAACATAATTCATTCATTTACATATAAAGTGCCTGTATAGCAATTAATGTAACTGGTACCAAGACAAAATAAAATTTAAAAAAATGAAATTTATAAGAAATTATCTTACAAGGTTAATTTTTGTTTTTCCAGTAATTACAAGACCCTACTTTACATAAGAAATCGTTTTTTAAGAATTTACGTAGTAAACATATATTATTAATTCCTTTATTTTTTTTGTTTGTTTTGTATGTATTTATAATGTTTTTATTTTTGTTTCGTAACTGTGTGTTTTGTAAGCATTTTTATATGTATCTAGAATTTTAATTAACCATATAAATAATTTGGTGTACAATCTAAGAATCTATTGTAAAGCTTAAAAATTTGGAGTAAAAGGTGACAACTCATATTTTGTCAACTTTTTAGAATTTGTAATTTTTCTAAAGTAAGTAGTGTTAAGGTACTTTGATACCACAGAATGGTGGTTTATTATTTGTTTGTTTATTAGTTTTGTGGTTTATTAAAATAAAGAAGTTTATATTCATGTCTGTTTCATTTCTTCCTAAACTCACGGTTTTGGTTTTTATTGTCTAAAGCAGAGTTTTCATTTATTTCCTTTTGTTAGAATTTTAATACATGAATATGGAAAATATATTGACACCTACTCGATTTCAAGCAAACATGCCTTAACACTTTGAAAAAGTATAGGAAAGGTTGTAGTTATATAAAACTTTATTATAATAAAGTTTTATATAACTACAATTATTTCATTGCCATTATTGTAGATATCTACAATAATGGCAATGAAATTTGTGTTGTACTTTTTGAAGCAAGAAAAAATTCTCAGATCTCATAAAACTTAACCCTGAGAGCTTGAAAGAACCAGGATATAGACAAGTGATATCTCAAATCCTCTGAATCTTAAAATAGATTTGAGAATAGATTGACAACTTGATTTTGCTGTGTCAATAATGATTGGATAGAAGTAAAGTTCATATTCCACCACTTCCAGTCAATCAACACAATATCACAGCCATTCCATTGTTACGGACGGAACACTCTGAAGGATAAATTTAATTAAATTTTAAGAAATCCTACTCATAGTTTGAAATCATACTGTGGTGTAAGCTGTCAGTTAGATCTGTCAAATTCTGATTGCAATCTGTGTGCCTCATAAAATTATTCAAATCAGTTGTGAACAATGAAACGTCTGTTACGGACAGGATGAAAAAGAACCTCAACTTCATGCAACATTTTCTGTAAAATGTATTGATGCTCAATTTCAAAGAATATGTGTCAGATAACTCTTGTACCGGGTCTCCCATGAAGAGGTTTTATTTTATATTACTTGCCCATTTATGCACCAAACATTTTCAAACTCTACAAAATTCATTAAATAGGTTTTAAAAATATTCTGCGAAAATTAAATGTCCCTAACAATTGTAGAAACACAATGGTGGCATTTTGAAAAACTATACTTTAAAAACATACTGGAGCCTTGCAAAACTTATGAAAAGCAAACTATTAATGAGGAAAGTTAAATTAAGAATTTACAAAACCATGATCTTACCAGTTTTGATGTACGGGCCAGAAGTATGGGCACTCACAAAGAAATCCCAAAAAAAGTTAATAACCTTTGAAAACAAAATACTACTTTAAGAAGAATTTTTGGACCAGTTCAAGAAGGAGACATATGGCGGATCAGGAAGAACAGAGAACTAAGAGAAATATACCAAGATCCCGATGTGATTGCACTGATCAGGAGTAAAAGAATGAGATGGATGGGCCATGTTGCCCGTAGGGGAGAAGATAAAATGATAAAGAAGGTGTGGCGAGAGGAACCAGAGGGAGTGAGGCCATTGGGAAGACCCAGGATCCGATGGAGAGATCAGGTGGAGAAGGATTTAAGAACGATTGGCGCTACACTTGAAGTGGCTCAAGATAGAGGAAGTTGGAGAGACATTGTTGGCGAGGTCAAAAACCATCTGGGTTTCGAGTGGCCACAGGAGTAAGAGTAAGAGTAAGTTTAAAACAGTATTTTTGGTTTTGTAAAATTATTTATTGTCATATTCTAGAGAAATAAAGCATTTCAATCAGAAAATTAGAACATAGCCTATTAAAAAACCTACAAATACAGTCCACAATTATTCAAACTTTAATCCATCCATAGCAACACACTGATAACAGCGTTTAACAAATGAATCGTAAGCTCTTACAAAGAAATTCTGTGGTATCCGAAGAAGTTCCTCTTCAATTCTTTGTTTTAATTCCTCATCACTATTGAAGCTATGAGTATAAACTTATTCCTTTAAGTAACTGCATAGAAAGAAATCACACACAGTTAAATCTAGGGATCGGGATGGCCAATCTAAAAAAATCACTTCCACGACCAATCCAACAGCCTTGTAAGTTGTCATTTAGTAATCGCTTGACAGGATTTGCGAAATGAGGAGGAGCACCATCTTGGACTTGTGAACTGCAATTGTAGGTTTTTTTAATAGGCTAAGTTCTGATTTAAATGCTTTCTTTCTCTAGAATATGACAATAAATAATTTTACAAAACCAAAAACACTGTTTTTAAAGTATAGTTTTTCAAAATGCCACCATTTTGTTTCTACAATTGTTAGGGAGGTTTAATTTTCACAGAATATTTTTAAACCCTGCTTTATTAACTGTATTGTTTGAAAATATTCAGTGCATAAATGGGCAAGTAATATAAAATCAAATGTTTAAATCTCTCCGTGGGATACACTGTACTTAATTGATAGTGTAAATTTGAACTATAGCATCTCTATAAGGGAAAAAACTTGTAAAACAAGGTACATGTTACGGCAGGACACAGAGGATAATATAAATAAAAATACATTTCAAAGAGTACACTTTTTTTATTATCTACAGTTCCAACCAAAAGGAAATTTTAATATTAGTTGATGGGCAGTTTTACTATGTCACACATGCTGGTTTGCACAAAAAAGACAAAATTGAAGAGCGTTATAATCTTAAAGGAATTAATACGGTCTTTCCTTGTCCTAAATAAAATTTAAATAGGTAAAAATCTCGAACCAGTGCATCAGTTAATAAAGAAATGTAAATACCCAATTAGTTTAAATTTAATATAAATATAACTTTTCCAAATTTCCTTCTGTGACACTAATAATATTAGCTGGATCTTTGAATGTTTTAGTTGTGTATTTACATTTTATGGTTATTTTCTTATTTGTTGTGTTTATTGTGCATTATATTCTTATTTTATGCCTGCTGAAGCTGCAGGTATAGAATCCCATGAAATAAAGAAGCTTTTTATCTGTCTTTTTTCATTCCAATAAGTGAAATACTATATATTTACATATGAAAGATATTGTCCCTTACCAAAAGGAATCCTTTTTTCGCATGAAAATCAATACATCTTTGTGACTAAATAATAGTTTTTATTTATTTACATAGTTTTGCAGACAAGTGAATTTGGTTTGTGTCTTTCTAATTTCCTAAGGAAGATCTACAAGAAAATGTTACAAAAAATTTTATTGATTACAAATCTGTGGTTATGCCTTTAAAATTATTCACTACAAGGTAAAATTGGCTCCATTTAGCTGTCTCATCCACCAGTAAAGTTCATAACAAAATCATGTTTCCATCATCCTGTGTCCATCCAAATACAAGATAACTTAAAGGAAGTTAACTTAGAGGGTTGAGATTTGGTGTGAAATACACCTCTACGTAGTCGAAAATAAAGTATAATTAAATTAAATTCTTTTATTTCTTGTAATACTCCTTAATATTATTTAATTAACATATTTTCTACCAGAACTTACCCATGGTGATGTCTTTATCCCAGATTGCTTGGTAGACATTTATGTCAAGTAATACATTCCCTTACAGTTGCTTAAAAAATTAAAACTCAGAATTTGCAAAGCTTTGCCTCAAAATTCCAATTGATCTAGGAAAATAAAACTACAGTAACCATTTGCAATCCTATCTGAAAAAAATTATTTTAATAAAAAAAAACTTATAAAGAACCCAACAACATTTTCCTTAATTTATAAAGCCACTGTCCTGTCCATCTTTATGTGATAACTCTTGGCAGAAATGTTCTACTAGAGAATTGAAATTTGGTAAATACGTTCCTCTAGGTCCAGGGAAGAAATCTTTTTATTTTGGGGCCAAAATGTCAATGAGCGACAAAGTTGCAAGTACCTAACTGCAATGTATCAGTTTAATATTTGGTTTTAGGTTTTAATTTTGAATACAATAACTTGTTTCTATATGTCATTCATTATAGTTCTTCCACTTTAAGAGTAACGTATATTGGCAGTGACCTTGATTTTAAGCCCATAAAAACGGTATTAAACCCTTTTCCATTTTTATTTTTGAGTTGTATAATTATGGGAGGTGTCTAATTTTAATGATATATCATATAATTAACACACATACAAACGCTTTTTTTAGTTTAAAAAATGTGTTATTGGTTATTCAGAAACAATATAAAATTTTTTTGTCATTCATCAATAAATATTCAAAAAGTAAAAACTTTAATAAAAAGTGTTGGATTTTTGTTAATTGTATTTTTAAATGAGACATCTTCCATAAGTATACAACCGAAAATAAGGGTTTAACATTATTCTTATGGGTCAAACTCAAGGGCGATACACTACAATGGCACTGAAGCTAAATTTTGTATTTTTGGTGCACTTATTGAATCAGACATATTCAATCCTATATTTTGCAAGACGTCTGTATACTAAGTACCAAGTTCTAAGGAATACCAACAACATTTCTTCCTGATTTTGTATGAATTGGGTTGATACACTAAAATAACTGAGGTAAGTAGTTTTATTAACAAACATTTTATTGCAATACACAATGGTTTAGTAACTTTGTCTTTCTAAAAAATATATTACAAACATTTCACTACACTAGGTTAAAATTATAAATAGTAGAATATCATGTTTTTGAAATACAAACAAGTAATTCAGAACAGTTTCAGGAGACGTGCAAATAAACTTGTGGAGTTTAAATATTTTACCAGTACTACATATTTAGTGTATTTTAACTGATTATCAAATAGGACAGAAAAGCAGATTTTTTTGTTAAAAAATACTTAATATGTATCAACAGTAGTTTTACTTGTTTTGTAACTATTCGTGGAGAGCATTCTTATGGTCTTATAGTAATACTAACAAAAACTAAAGTGTCTTTTGAACACTTTTATAGAATAAATAAAAGAATAGTTTGTGTGTGTTTTTACACATACAGATTGTGAAAAACTAATTTTGAAAAGTGTACCTAGAAAAGGGATCCACCAGTCCATTTGTCCCTTAGAGGAAGACCCTACTTGGTATATTTAAAATTACCGTTTTTGAAAATGAAAAACATGATAATACAAAAATGTTTTTATTATAATAAAAAAAACATATCACATACTTTAAATTTTTTCTTAGATATATGCCATAGTTATTGAATAATTTCTCATGTCCAAAAAGCTTCTTTCAAAAACCTACTATCTAATGATTAAATGCATTCACCACATAGGGTACGATTAGTTTTCAAAAGTGTTAACGGTCTTTCTTGAAATGATGTTTCCCATGAAGGTGTACGTGGGTTGTCAAAAGATGCCAGATCACAGATTTTTGTTACCCATTAATTTCCTGTTTTACCATCACTCAGCACACCACCACTATAGATTTTACGATTTGAGAATGAATATCAGCTAATTTCATCACTAACTGCCAATGTCGAGATTCTGAGGTTCAAGGGCAATTTGATAGGTCTAGTCTACTGCAGGAGATGACTGTTGGAGTTGGTGGGGTTCGTTCCCTAACCTCAGAGGTTCTTGCTAGCCTCAACAAGGGTGTGCCACCCCTGCCTGCTTTGACTGGAGAGGCTGATTCAGAGTTGGCCTCCCCTTCTTCTGGGGAGACATGACTTTGAGATGTAGTGCCCTAATTCTACCTCATGGATCTTGATAGGAGGTGGCCCCTACCCCCTAATCTTACTATCTTGAATATTCTGTCACTCCGGAAGCAGCGCTAAGGTTCTTATAGGACTAAGTGCAATTTATATGCTTCTTGTCCTAAGAGAACATGAGTAATATCATGTAAATGTTGAGTTTAACTCCAATTCACCTTCCTCTTAGTGCAGCATCTGTAATCTGATGCCACAGATTTGACTCCTGGAATCTGGAGTCATGTTCTTCTGAATAGATACAAAAAAAGTTGATGAATGAAGACGCTTAAAGCGAACTTTTTACATCGTTTCAACACCAAAAGCACCTTGATTACAAAATATAGTGTAATTTAGGTGAAGAGGTATTCTCACTGTCTCATCAGGTGCACAATCTTAACATTCACATTGAATCAACCTTTCCCACCACAGCTACGCTATGTGTTGCAATATATTCGTGGTTAGACCACAAAAATGTACTATGGGAATGTCCTGTTTTATTTTTTGCACAGATTCATGTACAATTATTTACTCATGACATTTTTATCATGTGGAATTAGTTTTAAGATTGCTTTCTAACTAATAATGTGAGCTACGAAGGCAGTTTACTAGTATTGTGATTACAATAATTTCCTCAAACTTTTTTGTATTTTTAAAACTTTACCAAGTTTTGGAATTTCTTGAGAGTGGCCTAAATTTGAAGAGCAACCCTGAAATTGTATAAAAAGTATACTTTCATAAAATAATATTTTGTGCAACATGAAATTTGCTACATGGTTAAATCTTCAATTGGAGTACTTTTTTATTTTATTTTTTTTACTTTCCTTTGCGTTATAGAAAAGTTAATGGATTTATTAATGGCGTGCGAAGAGTTAAACGAGAATAGAAATTACATTTAGAATTGAGTCTGAAATTTTGGATTGCGATTGATACACCCTGGATGTGTGCCCAAAACTTTAAAGAGTTACTGTAGAAGCTAGGTTGGTAAACTTGGTGAACCAATTCCAATCCTTTAGTTCACACTAAACAGGACTCACAGAACACATCTCCTATGGGCATTTGCTTAAATCCAGCTGTTTGATATTTGGGGTTTTAATCAAGCAGACGTAAAATTTAACTTTTCAGGCAGGGACAAAAAGGAAAGCATCTCACATGCCAAGACCAAGGAATGGACAATTCCACCACTTAATACACATATAGGACATGCATCATGTGTTGAATCAAAAATCTCTTTCTGCGGTTAAAAAAGTGTCCACCATGTCCCATTTATGTACAAACTCAATGTTTCTATGTTAAGACAAGGAGGAATTACCTTCCAATTCTACCCTATGAAAATTCTCTTATTATAACAACTTGTTAATATTTTATTCACAATCTGTATGAATACAGTTAGATAAAAACGGAATAGACAAGAGTTTCAAGTGAAATAAATTCTCAGAACAGCCCATTTAATTATCTTGAAACAAGGAATAAATTAATAAATCTTATAAATTACATTTTATTTAATTTCAAAGTAATTTTTTTTTACATCAAACGTTGTTTGTTAATACTGTAAAATTTAAATTTTAGTTTTCTTTCTCACAGTTTCTAACTAAAATATGTTTATAAAAATATGGCACATTTGATTGTTTTGAAATGATTGCACAATATATTTGATTTAAAAAATTAGTATCTGTCAATTTTCTAAACTAATTACATGCTTATTTTTTTTAAATGGGTAGACATTACTAAAATTTAGGTAATATGATTTTGATAAACTCTACTTATTTGAGTTAATTCAGAAGTAACAAAAACGTTAGAAAGTTTCATTTAGCTATAAAAAGGAATGAAGTACCTTACGAGGATTTCCATTATATACAACTTAAGGTACTCTCAGCTATTTTTCTGTACTGTATAATTTCTTTTCATGAAGTACCTTATGAGGTTTTCATTATATACAACTTAAGGTACACTCTCAGCTATTTTTCTGTACTTTATAACTTCTTTTCATGAAGTACCTTATGAGGTTTTTCATTATATACAACTCAAGGTACTCTCAGCTATTTTTCTGTACTGTATAATTTCTTTTCATATGGAGTCACTCAAATAAGAGGAACGATTTTTCAATGCCTTTGTAAATTCTGCCAGTTCCAATCTAAGCCATGTTTATAGACCTCCTTCATTCAACATCCTTAACCACTGTGACCCTAAAAAATGAAAATCCCTAGGTTTTAAATCAGCACTGCACTCAAGATGGTCATACTCCCATTCTGAACTGGAATCCTGGGGTGTATCTGGCAGAATTAGCATTCACTGCACTCAAGATGGTCATACTCCCATTCTGAACTGGAATCCTGGGGTGTATCTGGCAGAATTAGCATTCACTGCACTCAAGATGGCCATACTCCCATTCTGAACTGGAATCCTGGGGTGTGTATCTGGCAGAATTAGCATTCACTGCACTCAAGATGGCCATACTCCCATTCTGAACTGGAATCCTGGGGTGTATCTGGCAGAATTAGCATTCACTGCACTCAAGATGGCCATACTCCCATTCTGAACTGGAATCCTGGGGTGTATCTGGCAGAATTAGCATTCACTGCACTCAAGATGGTCATACTCCCATTCTGAACTGGAATCCTGGGGTGTATCTGGCAGAATTAGCATTATTATGCAGAAAATAATACCATATTTGTCTGAGATAAACAGCAATATTATGTAATGTGTTCTTCATATACTGCAAATCCACTTTAGATGGATGTTTGCAGCTTCTATGTTTTTCATACAGTGAGTGGAATTTTCAATGATATGGTGATTTACAGTTATGGTGCATTACATTCCGCTGTGTGCCTCATCTACACAACCACCACGCTGCAATTCTTAAAGCAGTATTGGAACTTACTTTAAAGCCTTTCTAATTGAAAGGGCGTTTTTCTTGCACTTTAAACAGCCACAAGTGGGGCAACGAAAATTAAACTTCAGTACTGCTCGCTTCAATACGATTGGTAATATTTCGAACTTTTTGCTCATATAGCTAAGCATCTCATTGTTTTAAATCTATTTTGAGGTTAATTAATTTACTCTGAACTGGTGGAACAACCCTTACAAGAAAACTGACTGGTATCAGATAAAACTGACTATTAGTTTTTAAATAATTTTCAAGGTGTTTGTAATTAAATTAAATTTTTGTAAATGTGAGTATTGAAAGGATAACAGGATTTCGGACATTTGTCATCGTTATATGTTACAAAAAGGTACAACACTCAAATAGGACCAAAAATAGGGCTGAAAGCAGCTTGCCTTTACCCCTTCCCCCTCCTGTCACATTGTTTCAGATGACACGACGCAGTGCCTATGAAAGAGCCGACATTGATTTTCTTGATAACATCCAACTTTTGCCTGTATTGGTGTGATCTGTGATTGTGATTCTCGTGCTTGTGACTTGCATACTGTGTAGTGACAACGCCTAGACTGGACTCCAAGCAGCTTTCGGGTATATTTGAACCCTTTCCTTTCTCTTCTTTTCTTCCTTCTGTTCTTTATTTTTGTATGTATTAATACCTCCCCCACCTGAAGACGAGGATAGATCCAAATCCTCGAAACTTCGTGTTATACCTTTTTGTAACATATATCGATGGCAAATGGCCAAAATCCCGTTATCCTTTCAAACCTTCCATCGTCAATAACAAACTTTAAACAAAGAATGTTAGTATTACTACAAAAAACAACTTTCAAATTCATTTTTGTCTCAACGTAATCAAATGAACCATTCATCAGATTAGATTATTTTCATAAGTACACACTTTGTCCCTTGACAGTAGTATTTCCTTCGAGTGTGAAATCAACATTATAGTTAAAACTTATCACTGGGGAAGACCATAAAAGGAACTTTGGAATGATTAAAATTAAGATTTGTCTATGCAAAAATCCCACTTGTTATATACAGAACATAGCGTCATGGCATCAACACATTATGTAAACATTTTGTCATTCTAGCTGTACAGAATTACTTAGTAATTGACATAGTTGATTTACAAAACGTTAATGAAACAATCCCATTATTTGACAGGTTTACAAACAATTTAATTACCCACTTCTAAACAAGATTACTAAATAGAAAGTCTGTACTTAATTTATAACAAGTTTTAATAACTTTATCTATAACGAATTTATAATGAATTAATATTACTCAAAATATTAATATTACATTATTAAGTTACCAAGTATTAACAAAAACAGCATGAAACATTTAAATTAATAAAAACAATCCATTTAAACAGTACAGAATTAAGACAAGATATCTAAAAACTGTTAAAATGTATTCAGGAGTCAAAAAGAAGCAATGTAATGTATTAACCCTTTTAGTTTTAAAGTCAGTTTAAAAAACTACAGAGAAATGCCAACGTCCATATATACAGACATTAGCAGTAAAAATTCTACCACAATAATATTTGTTATGTCATAAATATTTTGGTATTTAAACATTGAGAATGAACCAAATTACAAGAAAAAAATATTTATAGCAATTTTGAGAAATAATTAGATGTTTAGTTTAAATTTTTAGTAAAAAACCAAAAAGTATAAAAGTTGCTTTCTGTAAACAAAATAACTTTTAGTTTAAAAAAATATTAATCAACAGTTTTTATGTTTGTATTTACTTTAATTTATCTTTATCTCACGAGTTTAGTTTAGGCCTAAGAGAAAAAGTGAAAATGTAGGTTTGCGCAAAAAAGTACAATTATCTTTACAGTTTTTTGGATAATAAAATAATTTTTTGTTGTATGTACAATTATTATAGTTGTTGTACATAAAAGTATCAGTTGTTTTAAAAAAACTTTTTTTTTTCATTAAGTGTTACTTTGCATGTGAAACTGGAAAAAAATGTTGAAAAATATTATGGTAAGAACCATTTGTGTGTTTTTTATATATAATAAATTAGCAGTATATGCATGTTTTAGTGATTTAACTAAACAATTTATCTGTAAAGAAATAAAATAAAAATTACAATTCTGTCTAGAATTGTTTTGATTTTATGTATGTTTTATTTTAGTAAAATGTTACAAAATCACTGAAATAGGCTTGACATCATGCAACGGCACTAAAAGGGTTAATACAGTACAAAATAAACAATTTTTGAAACCTTTAAAATTATAATAAATGCTGTAACTAATATTTAACTAATAATAATAACAACATTAACTATACATTTTTTAAACTTACAGAAAAGTGTGGTGTTATTAGTACCAGTGGTGTACTAGTAAAGAGTGTACTGAGAAAATAAGTACGTATAACAAACATTGAACCAGTAGAAATTAAAATAAGAAGACAATGTTTTTGTAATCAGCTTAACAGTAATAAAACCCACTACTAGTAATATGGTAATTGATCACAACCAATTCGGAATTCTTACTGAATACAAATTAAAATTCTACTATTAGCTATAACCGCACCAACATATCCTGTTCTAGACACCATAATATTGTTAGTCCTGTACCATATTTTTCATTAAACTCTTTTATAAATAAATAAGTAATTAATTACTACTGTTACCTTCCTAATGTCATCTGGTTCCCCGGTGTGAACACAAGTTTATGCTATTAAATAAATCAAACTAATCATGGTTGTCAAAGTCTTTTTGTGTCCAGGGAGGAGTCGTGAATTAGTCTAGAGAGAGGTCTGTACTTCCGGTGGCTGAGAAGTAAGCAGTATTTTGTATAAAAATCTTTCTACTGATACTTCCTAACTCTCAATATTACATTTTTTCATTTGCATTTCAGTCCTTGGCGTATAATACCAGAGTTGAACTTCGATAAATGTTAAAAAGCTAACTGTTAATAAATTGCAAAGCTCATTCAAAATAAATTATTCACTTTGTGATAAAACAACTGCAGACAATGAATAAAAGTTGTTGGGTTAGAAATATTTATCCAACGCTTCAAAAAAGATAAATTTCAACATTAATTGGTTGTTTTTATTTTAATTAGGGTCAACCTACAGCGCGAGTTATGGTTATGTGAAGTACTAACACAAGTACCTCTGAAATGCGCGTACATGGTACAAGCATAGATCACAGAGTGGCAGCCTGCATATGAGCTGTAAGTGCACATTATTGACAAGGCATACGTTCAATGTTGCCCGTCCATAGACCACAATTCATGTCTTAAAAATTATGTTAATATGTTTACATTCGCACACAGATTCTCAAAACAACATATTTGATTTCAAACTAAAATAATTGAAATACAATTATGAATTGCCAAATTTATAATTATTTCAATTACTTAATTCTCAATGGAATTTGTGTTCAGCGTGTAAATACCCTTCCAAAATTTATTTTTTTATAATTTAAAGTTTTTGAGATCCCTTCTTAACCCTTAATGTTTTTTGTTGTATCTAAAATTTTGTTGTTTTGCTGATTTTTGCACTTTTTTAAAAGAGAGGTTTGTAGAGTTTAAATATTTAATTTTTATAAAAAAAGTAATTTTTAGTGTCTTTTTTCAAGTTTATGAAATTTTTTAGCATATGGTCCACTAAGTCTTTTTCACTATTTGTGTCCGTGTCATCATCACGCAAACGAAGTCAACTGTCTATTTGTGCGTGACATTTCTGTGGTACAATAAACGCTAGAATTAAAACCATAACATACTCCAGAACGGTTGACATGCTACAACACGCGGTAGCTGTCTGCACTGTGTGACTACAGCGAACTCATCAAGGTGCAAACATTCATGACAGAGGATCAAGGAACTAATGACATCTAGTAGAAAATGCCAAATCTACTTGCACAACGCGCAGTTGTCATAGAAATGCTTCTTGCGCAATATTACGGCAAACAACAGAATAAATCTGGCACAACATAACGGTGCGTAGTATTATGTCAGTAGCACACTTTTACGCTATCGCTATGAATGTAATGTTACAAACTTCAAAAATTGTGAAGGGGTATTCAACTTTCACCTCTTACGTACATATTTATAGAACTCGCATTTTTTGTAACTTTTGGCAAGGTGTTAAAAGGTCAATGAAGGAATTTTTTAACATATTTTAATAGCTAAGATTTATCATTTCACATGCACAAGTTTTAGCAATTCTTTTGTAACTAAGAGAGCTATATGGAGTTACACTTGGTGGTAATGAGACCCACGTTACTAATGCTGGACTAGTTGCAAATACAACCTACAGGTAGAAACACTCCATTCCTAGCGCATCTTCTCTACAGATACAAAATGTCAGTATAATATCTGCTAATATTCTAACAATTTCAAATGTAAAAAAAAACTTGGGGGTGTATATTTCTAGGTCAAAAAGACATAGATTTCAGTGAATTCAACAGTTTGAAAGAACATAAATCTAGGAGGCACCCCCAAATCAACATTTTAAAATGGCAACCACCCTTTATCACTAGAGATAGAACAAAATATTGAGATATTTTGTATAAACAAGAGGTTTTTATTTTTTATTAGATAATTAAGGTCAACATTTCACTATTTTAAGTTTTAAATCTTATTTCAACATTAGGAAACAAATTATAGATGGTTGGAGATTACAGTACAAGATAAACAAAAAAGAGAAAATTAAAAAGAACCCCTCACTAATTATTGAAACTTCATTTTCATATATCTATACAACGTAAAAAATTATTCTTAACCATTAAGCCTCGGCAGTTTACTAAGTGTGGTCCTAATTGATGTCTGTTGAAATCAATTGTAGTTGTTCCTTCAGCTCAGACTACTTGTAGAGGTCCACATTGGATTTAAACCCCTGACAGATTTAAATCGCAGTATTCAAGCTCTGAGCCTTTGAATAAATGGGATGTAATTGCAATTTTCGAACACTTGAAAATAAGAATACAATATTAGTCTCAAATAAGTTTTTAAAATAAACTTACTTCCATTTTGATGTAAGGCTCTACCAAATGCTACAGCGAACCAAAGTAGCACTGATACTCGTATTAAAAACAATTCTTAAATATTGTTTGTTACGGTACATGCTACAAATAAGAAATTATTAATTTAGTTCCTTATTTTTCTCAGAGATTCCAGCACTTTCCAGTCCCGCCTAATAAGGATAGAATTTTCTAATTGCGTAATACACGTAATTGCCAGCCGAGCTGAGGATTCAGAAGTGATAAAATCCAATCTGAAACAACAATCTTCCATGGCAACCCTTAAGGGCTTGGAACTGCTGAGCACTTACACAAGCTGAAAACCAAGTGCAAAAGGTTAAGATGGTTTAATTTGTTTAAGTTGGCTGACAATTGTTAAAACTTCTGTAATTTGCCTTTAAAGCAACATTTCTGAAATTTTTTTATCACTTCAAGAGAGTTTTGTAGGTGATCATGCACAAGGGAAAACTGTTGAAGACAAAAATTATTTTTATGATATTATGATTATTATTACTTATCATGATTATTCAGCTAATTAAAAAAATCACATAATCCAATCTAATTATTAGGTTCTTTGATTTTTCAATGAATATGAAATACAATTTTAAAAATTACACGATTTTTTAACAAACGGAAATTTATATATATACCTGTAATGTCATCTTTCATATACACAATCGTACAGAATTTTCCTGTGAGCGTGACTGCAAGATCCTCCAAATATTACTTTTATTTAATGCCTACAATTTCTCACGGAATTAACAAAAATATTGTTCTTTGTTTGAAAAATTTATTTTAAATAGATGTGACTAAATAATTTTTAACAAATTACCCCAACCTAAAACAAACACACCACCTTCGTGGATGTCTTTTCTTAGTTCTTAGCTTTACGCAACTGGTGTAGTAACCATCATGTAAATTTTTTGGATCACACCACAAAATCAGTACATTGCTTATTGTAAAGTAAAATTCTTTAAATTCCAGACGCTGCACCAAGCGGAAGGCAAAATGGAGCTAAACTCAATATTCACATTGAATCAACCCTTCCCACCATAGCTATGTTATGTATAGAAAACTTATATGATACCAGACGAAGGTTTGCTCTACATTTTCATCTCAAAATTTCTCATCCCACAGAGCACATATCATGTGCAGTTTGCGTTTTTCTGATTGCTTATACAGGATTAATGCCTTTGTCAAATTTAAATGGTGACTTTAAACACACTGAAAGAAAAAAATTCTTTACTTTTTCCCAAATTTCAATTTTTGTTGCAAAGCAGAGTTGCCATTTGAAAATTTTCATTGGGCATTTGACTTTGAGAGGCATTTTCTCAAAATTGTGAATACAACAAAAAGTAGGTTCCATTGACCTAGGTATTATTCGCCTAACTTTATTTTAGATTGCAATTCCAAAACTAGCAGGGAACATTGATTTTCATCACTCCATTTTTATACTCGTATAACATCTACTCCTCTCCATTATTCTGTTGAACAAGACCCTGACACAATCTCTCAACATCAACCTCTCCTAAGAAAGACTAATACATCACTCCTCCCCATTAGTTGTTTAACAATACAATCCCAACACAATTGGCACCTCTTAATATCAACAACGGATTGTTCTAAATTAACTTTTGATTGCTTCAAATGACGACTAATAAATTAAAATTAACTATACTATACTCTTACTTAATATAATTAACCAACAGAATAACACAATTACAAGTACTGCATAACCACAATATTTCACTAGACCAACTTAACAGATAGATTAATACCTTACTGAAACAATTATGTAAATACAACTACGTTAAATAAAATGCAACGATAAATTGCTAAAATATCTATTAAATCATCAATAAACAGATCGAAGATAGCTTTAACAATAATTTCCAATTATAATAAATAATGTTGTACACTACTGGAATGTTATACTAAGCATAATATTACAAGTTCTTCTGAGTATTTTATTCAGTCTTGGGACCCGAAAACGTAACAAAATTATATACACACTCTTGATAATAAATACAACATGAATTTCAAACAGTCATTAGAGAATCTGAGATTTTTATAATATTGAGATACTAAAAATGTCTAGAATTGTAGACTGCAACGTGAATTATAAGATCGCCTAAGCTTAATTTTCCGACAAAAACATCTTACGGAGCTCAATAAACAACTTATCATTATTTACACAAACAGCAACCAATTAAAATGTTCAAAAAATTTTCAGATGAGAAGCATTTTTATATTGCCTTTTTAAATATGACTAATAATTATAAATAATGATAATAGGTAGTCGAAATAGCAAGGAAAACAGGTGGCGATGATACATTTGAGTGGGTAAGATGGAAGCCAATATGGACAGGAAATAACGAGTTCACGGTACGGAACATCAGGCCGTGGTATTGTGAGCATTGTCAGGTTAATAGACTTTAAACATTACATCGCAAAATCCTAATACACATCAAATATACTAAACAAATCTTAAAAATTAGATTACGGACAAACATTTTAGCTGAGGTCTGACAAAATCTTTAATTCAAGTGGTTTGAAACTAAAGCGTTCCTTAATCTGTCTGTCCCGACGTTACACGCAGAGCCAGTTGTACCGAAGTATTCACATCGAGTATCTGCGTATCTCTGTACCAAAGAAACACCGTAGCATGCACCTCACGAGCCAGCTCCCATATATTACATGTAAGCGAAGACGAGCCATATTTAATTTAAAAATGGTGAGAAAAATTTAACATGTAGCAGAAAAATTTTAATGGCAGATATGTAGTTTTTGGAAGGATTTTATTGTCAATTTGGCAGAGATGAAGCCATTAAAAAAAATTGTGGCTTCAATTTCTAAGAATGGAGCTGACTCGTACACATTTACAGATAGGAAAAATAAACTTTAAAACGTAAAGTAAAATTTTAAATTTAAAGTGTCAGTAATCCACTGTTTCCAGTTACTGCAGAACAATTTAATTTAGTTGAATAAGTACATTAAAAATATTTCTTATCGTAAATATGTCTTTAAAAACCCGTTCGCACCAATTATACCGTATGCGTTCCATTTTTAATCTTTTATTTAATCAAAATTTAAATACTCTTGTTACTTGCTCACAGAAGTTACTACTAATTAATAGGACCAACAGCAACAAACAAGTAATGGACCCGAGTCTCCAAACATTATGGAAAATGCATTAAAGATCACTCATTCAACACAACTCGCGTCACATTATAAATATAAAATGCCCAACAACGCGGTACACATCATCAATATCACAATTGTTAACGGTTCTATAAGTTGTTGTAACAATAAAACGGACTTGTACTGAACTGTGAAACAGGGAGTCTTTAGTAACAGATATTTACTCGTATTTACACCTCTATTTACATTGTTTTGATTATAAACATCAGGGACTACAGTGAAATCCTGACCAGTTTCATGAGCAATTGATTGCGACTCACACTCTCACCGCATGCCACACTGGCTTAATGGATTTATACATTTATGAAAGCTATTGTTCTGTTTTTACAGTCGTATAGTTTGTTTTTTTTTTACTAAAGAAACACAAATATTTTATAATTGGTTTTGGAAAATGAACGTAAGACACCATAGAGTAAATAATTACAGAAATTTTAACAAAGTCGTCCTTCTTGAAAATGTTTTTGTATGTTAGTCATGAAGATTTTGGAAAGATATTCAGGTGTTCTATTTTTCTAACAAAACGTTCCATGAAATCCATTAAGCCAGTATCCTGCTGCCGCTCACGAAATAACACAGGAGGAGGGGGCGTTGCTGGTGTTACTCAGAGTGGAGGGGGTAGGGGAGGTGCGACCAGACTCTTCCCCTTCCTCCTCCACGATGTTAGGCTCCCCCAGACTGAGGGTGGGGGTGGAACTGGGCGGATCAGAGCGAGGGGGTGCCACGGCAGGAGGGGGAGGGCTGGCAGGTGGAGGGGGCTGCTTTGTTCCCAGCAGCTTGGACAGCACCACCATCTGGTTGTATATGGCCATCATGAACGGCTTGTATCCCAGGCTGAAACACGGAATTAAATTTGTAATCTACTTTGTGTAAGTAAGGCATTTATGAGACCATTTCACTTGCTTTAACCCATTGAAGAAGCAATTAACCTAGCCTCTCTAAGACTGAATGTTTGAATTGATTTTGACAAAAATGCTTGTGTGTTTTAAAATATTAATAGAATGAGTTTGGATACAGATAAATTAGTCAATTTTTCAGTACATTTTAGAAATGCATGTGTGTTCTAAAATATTAATAGAATAAGTTTGGATACAGATAAATTAGTCAATTTTTCAGTACATTTTAGAAATGCATGTGTGTTCTAAAATATTAATAGAATAAGTTTGGATACAGATAAATTAGTGAATTTTTCAGTACATTTTAGAAATGCATGTGTGTTCTAAAATATTAATAGAATAAGTTTGGATACAGATAAATTAGTCAATTTTTTAGTACATTATAGTCTATTTGGTTGCTCTATAATAGTGTTTGTTGCTTTCTCCAAATAATTTTTTTATTTAATTTTTTAGTACACATATTTATAATCTTTTTTTAATGAGAAAAACAAAAAATCAAAAGCAACTGTCAATATATTATTACTTTTTGTTTGTCTGTTCCAATAATTTAAAAAAATTCAAAACAGCACAATGTTTTTTACATAAAAACCCAGTTTTTATTGGATTACTTAATAAATTATATAACATAATAACAAAACAATCAAAATTCACTTACATTTTTTCACTTTTTTATGATTCCATGACAAGCTCCTGAATTAAGTTGTCTGGGAGATGAGATAAAACTGTTTTTTACATTCAATTGTTATTAAAATGAGAATTAAAATAAATTATTTTCACTACATACAATGAACATTCATTTACTTTTTATAATCCACTTTTGTGTCAGCCTTTGAGTATCTATGATATTTCAATATCACTGTCCAAGTATCTGTCTATTTCAGAAGTAGGCAAATTGTCTTGTTCCATGAGGTAGCGGAAGAACTAAAAACTCATTAAAAAACTATAAACAGTTAAACACTAAACATTTAGACACAGAATGTAAGCAGAACATCGAAATGAAAAAAATTAAGCATGTGGCAAAATGTAAACAATAACAAAACAAGCTATTAGTTGTAGTTTCAGTGTGCAAACGTAACGAATCAAAATTAAATAATTGCTTATAAAGATGCAGAAGGGCACAAAACTACGACCTAGCGGAAAAACAAACATATACGTTATTGTTAGCGTCTAGAAAGAGCACAACGAGTGACGCTCTGGCAAGTTCCCTGATGGGTTAATGTCCAATGTTTATTTATTTACAGATCTCTCCTCAAACAAATCATGGACAGTAAATTTCCATATCCTAAACCTATCCTACTAAGGACAAATATCTTCGTCTCAAAAAAAAAAATTAAACCTTACATAACCTAACTACTTCACTGTCACACGTCGTCCACAACCTACCCGATAGCAAAGCCAGTGCCACATCGGTGGGTCATCTGACTGACCTTTGCTTGTTCTGTTTATAGAAATCAATATAATATAACATTCCCAGACTGCACTAATAGCTACGGTGAGTGAACTGGCTTTGTATTGCAGTTGTGTTCATTATTTGTTAAAACTTAGTAGGTGGATGTCTTTAAGTTGATGAAAAATTTGATTGTTGACACCTGTTGTGATTTTTAACTCTGGAAGTTCAGGGGTCTTTGGAATGATTTGTTCAACTAATCTAGTCTGCTAACTCATGTGTTAGGTTATTTAACCATCTGAGGAAGAGAACAAACTTCAAACTGTTAAACATCCTACTGTTTTTTTTATCACTTCCCAAAAAGTAAATATGATGAATAATTTTATAAATTTTTAAAACTTAATAGTTTATTTCAATGAATTATTTACTTATTTAAATACAATATATGGCTAAAACTGAATCATTTTCATGTGTGACTTATTTTCTAACATACTTGGGTCAAAGAGGAGTCCATAAAGGATATATTATAATTTCCTGTAGAAGAACAACTCTGTATATAAAATACTGATTTTCATACTGGGGAGCCAATAGAAATTATACAATTTAAGGAGTAAGTAATTCTCAAATTTGCATTACCTTAACGTTACAAGTGTTTTTACAAACAACTATACTTTTCTGTGGCGATAACAAAATCTTTTCCTTCACCTTGATGGTGTTTTAGGGATCATTGTACTAAAATGTTGTCCAAAAACAGAGGAAAATCTGTATTACAATACCAAAATTTTTGAGATGAAAGTTATTTAAAATTTAGTACAGTTAATTTTTTTAAATTATCAATTGATGTTTTCTGCTATAAACTGTACATACAATGAATAGATTAACTGATTGCATAATCCGTTTCACACACATACAATAAACGGATTGACTTGCATAATCCATCTCACACATACAATAAGCAGATTGATTGTTGCATAATCCGTTTCACACACATACAATAAACGAATTGACTTGCATAATCCATCTCACACATACAATAAGCAGATTGATTGTTGCATAATCCGTTTCACACACATACAATAAACGGATTGACTTGCATAATCCATCTCACACATACAATAAACAGATTGATTGTTGCATAATCCGTTTCACACACATACAATAAACGGATTGACTTGCATAATCCGTCTGACACATACAATAAGCAGATTGACTGTTGCATAATCCGTTTCACACACATACAATAAACGGATTGACTTGCATAATCCGTTTCAACCATACAATAAACAGATTGACTGTTGCATAATCCGTTTCACACACATACAATAAACGGATTGACTTGCATAATCCGTCTGACACATACAATAAGCAGATTGACTGTTGCATAATCCGTTTCACACACATACAATAAACGGATTGACTTGCATAATCCGTTTCACACACATACAATAAACGGATTGACTTGCATAATCCATCTCACACATACAATAAGCAGATTGATTGTTGCATAATCCGTTTCACACACATACAATAAACGGATTGACTTGCATAATCCATCTCACACATACAATAAGCAGATTGATTGTTGCATAATCCGTTTCACACACATACAATAAACGGATTGACTTGCATAATCCGTCTCACACATACAATAAACAGATTGATTGTTGCATAATCCGTTTCACACACATACAATAAACGGATTGACTTGCATAATCCGTCTGACACATACAATAAGCAGATTGACTGTTGCATAATCCGTTTCACACACATACAATAAACGGATTGACTTGCATAATCCGTCTCAACACATACAATAAACAGATTGACTGTTGCATAATCCGTTTCACACACATACAATAAACGGATTGACTTGCATAATCCATCTGACACATACAATAAGCAGATTGACTGTTGCATAATCCGTTTCACACACATACAATAAACGGATTGACTTGCATAATCCGTTTCACACACACATACAATAAACGGATTGACTTGCATAATCCGTTTCACACATACAATAAACAGATTGACTGATTGCATAATCCATTTCACACATTCAATGAACAGATTGATTGACTGCATAATCTGTCTTACCACTCCGTATTGCTCCAGTGATGCAGAGAAAGGAGACCCTCTTTCAACCTGACCACGGCTTCGTACGAGTGCTCCACAGACCGAGCTGCGTTGGTCGTCCGATGCACTGCCATAGCGTCACGCAGCATCACAGAGATGATAAGCGACCACTCCAGACACCCTGCTTCCATGAATATCTGCAGTAAGTACCTACGCAACATTGACACAAGAGAGACTTACACAATGAGCAATAGAAAACACTGAAGAAAATAGAAAAAGAATTTATAAATGTATTGACAAATTTTTCATTCATTGTGCACTTGGCATACCTTTACTTTACACAACTAAAGGTATCCAATCCCGGGTAAATAAACTGAATAATGCGCACTTATTTGAAGGTTTGTACAATGAAATATTGTTTACACCTCGTCAATTCACTCATTACGCATCAAGCTTCATAAAAAATAAGATTTATAAATAATATTACCTTTTTATGTAGGTACAATTTAAAAATTAATTGCTATCCTTATTGTTTGCAAGTGTTTCAAGGTTGACGCTTGCTTAGCTGATCTCAGTAATTGATTGGTAGGACTTATATTTATTCAATATAGAGTAAACTTCCATTGGTTCTGCATGGTCAGGACTTGAAGCATGCTGAATTATCAAATATGCCGGATTTTTGGATATATACCAGAGAAAAAATGTAGACATAATAAATAAACAAACATCACAGTAAGACACATTTTTATTATTCAAGTTTAATTTCAGGTAATCCTTGTTACATGTGGATCTATACAAAATGTTTCTTTTAACAGTCTGTTTGCAGCACGTAGTCTATTAATCACAATTGGGCGGAACACAATCAAAGGACGTTCATCCGAGTTCATCATAACCCCGTACTGTACTGCCACTGCCAGCCTCTCTAGACACTGCTTGCCTACCTCAGAAGGCAGTGGTGAGACGTCAATCGTTTAGAGTCATCCTTCTATCACAAATATGTGCTGAGAACATTAACTGTGAAATTAGATTTATGTGAATTTGGATTACTGTGGATTTGAATGTATTACTAGACCTATCGAACAGCTTTACTTTAAAATAATTTTTAAGTAAAGCAGTTAATTTTAAATTAATCTATAAATCTTCTCTAAACATTGACGGTGCAAATAAGACGAATTACGCTTAGTGGGCCTATACACTGAAGTGATAGAAACTTAGAAAATTTTACTAGAGACGTGATTACTATTCTTGACGACACATAGGTATTAAAAAAATGTAAATACTGAGAAAAATGTAAAATACTTCATGTTTGAGTATAACATAACTGTAAAGGCCTACTTTATAACATTTTATTTATATATCTTTGTTAACAATATACATAAGAGTTAATTTTTCCAAATGTATGTTAACCCTTACCGAGCCAATGACGTTACTAGACGTCATGCCTAAACTAGCGCTAAAAGCCAACGACGTCCACTGACGCAAAATCAATTTTTTATTTTAATATTATTTAAAAGCATTTCTGGGTAACAAACTTAGTAAAAACTGTTAAACAAGGTTTATCTAAACAAGAGACAACCGTTCGTGTCTATTTTGAAGGTCACGGCTCCTGTTCGATCGACAAAATAGCGGGCGGCCGGACGTTCATAGTCTCCCGCAGAGCCAACGACGTCTACTGACGCGCGCTCAGTCCGCCTGTAGTCTTCCGTGAGGTTAGATGTTTATTCGCCCTTCCATTTTCGATCCGCGTATTTATCTTTTCAATTTTGATGTTAATCAATATTTTTGATCAATGTGCAGTGTAGTTTATGTATTATTATCATGATGTAGGGCTTTATTGTCAAGTTTTTTTTTAGTTCATTGCTTTTATTTAATTTGTATATATATAAATTTTTACTATATTCTTTATATTTTCTCTAAATACAAATTACTATATGCTTATTTTTTGTAAAATATAAGAATAATTGTGTTCAACTATTGTTAATTTTATATATGAACACACAGATTGTCAAAATTATATTTTTTCAGTGAAATTATGATTTTACCATTTTTTAGCTGTAAATTAACAATAAAGAGTGAAAAAAAATTTTGTCATTTTTTTACCTCTTATGTTATAAGAATTATAAAAAAAAATTGGTTTTGGTATGTGGGAATTTTTTAATTTTTAAGGTGTATGGCTCTTAGGAGTAGTTTTGGTTATTTATTTGTGGCTCGCTAAGGGTTAATCTTCATATTAGAAAGATTCATTTAAAATAAATGTTAAATTATTTTTCATTTCTTCTTTAAATATTTTCATTTACAATGCAAATAATACAGAGTAAATTGAAAAATAATTCCGATCTGGGAAGGGAAACTTACAACAAATATGGCCGCCGAGCTGTCAAACTACGGCAAAACTAACGCGAGCTGTCTGCAACCTCGGTGTGGCCAGTGCTGCTGGCCTTTCGAGTGCAATTGTACCCGTGTTGAGCATTTGATGTAGACAACACGCAGACATCTACTGTGCAAATACAACATTTCCTCAAATCACCTGTTTTGGTGTAAACATGTTTACCTTAGCTGCACCTCGGCCTTGGTTGAGCCCTTGCTGGCCGACACCTCCTGGGAGATCTGCTCTAGTAGCTGTGCACTCGGTATGTCACTCCAACTGTCACTCGTACACTGCTCCGAGTCCTCTCCATAGAACCAACTCTCCTCCTCGCTCACCAGGCTGACTGCATCTACGGCCCACACATTAACTTTACTCTCACTCCTTAATTGTAAAAGACGCACTTACTTGTAAAAACACAAGGTTAGTAAAATTGTATTTGTAGAGTAACTGTTATACAATTTTAATGAAAAAAATACTAAACATATTCTTTTTTATGGTTTATTTTTTATGTGTATTATAAATTTCTTGCTGCTAGTTCGGTTTTTGTGCAATTTTAACCCTTTGCATGCTACTGATACCGTTACAAGACAAGTAAAAAAACTTTTTTTAGTTCAAAGCTAATTTTTATTATAGCTAAATTATAAGAGGTAAAAGTAAAAAAAAGTATAAAACAGGGCATTTTACTTAAAATTAACATATTTATTCATAAAGATCTATTAACAGAATTGTTTATTTTAAATAAATTTACATTTCATTGTAAAATGTAATTAAACTTTTCAGTGCTCTGTAGGAGACGCAGAACTGACGAGCAGGCGGTCGGATGTAGACAAAGGGTGCTCCCGTTCCCCTACCGCTGAGTAAAGGTCATTTATAAATACTCCCTTGTTAACCATGATAAGCACAGAGCGTGCACCAGGCATTTCGAAGTCCTTTTGTGAACTAAAAAACTCTCCAAGAGACATAATCTATAATATCGGATATAACTGTATTTGGCGTTTTGGTCGAAGTCTGCCATTCTGATATATCCGTCTAGCGTGGGAAGAGTTAATCTCTTAATTGCCATACCTGTGTTAACAGGACAATCCCACTTTGCATTCAACGGTAATGTTGGTGTTATCATGTGCCAAACAGCTGCTTTGCTACATGGTGCATGGCAGCTATAAGATGATATACTTTGGCCTCTAGTGGCGTTTATTTGAACTACTGCAAACCCACAGTAGTGCTGTTTAATCGCTACTGCACTCTGACGGTGGACTAAGGAACTATTACAAAATCACGTGGTGAAGTTTTATCTGGACGTTAGAAAGAGAACGTTGTTTTTTCTAGGTTTTATTCAATTGAGTTTATGAAGTTGCTAGCATAAAGCATACACAAAATATAAAATTTAATCAGAGTGTGTGTGGTGATGAACTCATAAAACTCAAAGATTTAAAAAAAGAACAAACTGAACGTCAAAACATATACCTGAGGTTCAAAGCAACCAGAAGAAGCACAAAGTATAAGACTGTACAGTACGAGCTCACTACACAATACATGTTACACACCAAGAGAAGCTGAGAGACTAGCAGGGAGGTAGCAGTACACAAACAGGACTGGCAATGGTCGGTGGAAGGGGGAGGAGAAGTTTTAAATAGAGATTCGTACCTGGTGCGAGATGTGGAGGCATGAGCGTGGGTCGCACGAGAGGGTCCTGACTCATGTAACCGCTGTCGCCCACACGGCTATTAGTGGCTGGCACCTCTAGACTCAGACCTCGCAGTCTGTCATCCAAAACTGGTGACGACATGACCGATGATACTGCAGACACGTGAAACAATAAGCACAGTCACAGTCACCAGTCATCTTTGTGACAACTATCGGATATACGAGTAGATTTAAATCTCAAGCTGGCAGTATCACTACCCTTTGGTAGCAGATAAATTTTAGTGTGGTTTAATGTACAAGAAATAAAAAACATAAGTTTATTACATTGACTATTATTATTATTTTCAGACAAAATATTTCATTATTAATAGGTGATAGGCATTAACAGGTTTGATTATCAGCTAATACTATTAATAAAGACTATTGATAATTAAATGTTTGCATATACTGAACGTTTTAAAAAATTAACAGAAACATTAGAGTGTCCCTTCTTTTTCAATTTAAAGCAATAAAATTTTAGGACCGCCAAAATATGTAAAACTAAATACTCAATTAAACTTTTTTGTACACATCTAGAAGATGTTTGAGCAGTACATTAGCACTTTTATTTCATTTTAAAATTCCTGATTCCCAGGTAAGGTGCACAGTATATCATTATAAACAACTTTCTCTGACACCCTTCAAAAAGAAAAAATATTTTCTCAGTTGAAAGCCTTATATCGATCAAGATGTAGGAGACATGATAGCGCAGATTCACAGATAACCCTAGGAGTAAGTACGTAAGTAAAGTGAAAACAATTTCATTGTGTGTTGATGATAATATATTTTAAACTAATCAAATAACAAAATAATATAGATTTTATAACATTTGTACATAACATTGTACTAAAAATTATAAAAATCACAAAAAATGAAGTTTTAAAACAATATTTTTTGTCAAGCTAATAATACAGAAACATACTAATATCTCGAATTGAAGCTAATGAAATGTATAACTACAGTACAAATTCAATGTTGAAATGTAGATTCTGCTTATATATTTATTTTTAAATGTATATTAGGATTACACAAAAACAAATAAAACAATTACGCCTTGTAATTTTGGTATTTCTGTCAAAAAGTAATTCATTACTCTGAAAATGGCAGGTGATTTCTTTAAAACCAACAACTTAATTTTATATTGATTTTCAATAAAATTAATAAAATTGTAACATATTTGAAAACTGTTGAAATATTTTTCACGCAAAATATTACAAAAAGTGGTAACCATTTATTTTACTTTTAAAAACATGACTGATTTTTTTTATAAAAACAGCATTAGTAACTTGTAGTAACAGCATTAGTAACTTTTCAAGATGTACATTTTATAGAATACTTCATGCTGAAAACACTATCACATTAGTATTTTATTTGTATACATGTGCAAAATAATACAATGCTGCTAAAATATAACAATACTACTAAATTTTTTTAATTGAAATTTCTGCTTCTGAAAAAATAAAATTGATAAACTTATCGTAAAACTCTATGCAACCTTAAATTTTGTTCTATATGATTAGAAATTATAACATAACTGGAATGAATATGTCAAAAATAAATTGTTTAATTTTATTTTTAACTATTTCAGTCTTAACAATGATGGTAATTACACAATAAAATTGTTAAAAACTCATATTTTCTGTATGAAATACATAACTTTTCCTATGTTCCATAATGTAATTATAATATTTATGAATTAAATAATGAAAATCACTATAGTAACCAAGACCAAGTAAGCGATTATCTGACCTGAGGTTGCGGAAGTTTTCCGGTGAGCAAATGCCCCAGCATTGGCTACAAGATGTGGGTACGGCCAAGAGAAGTCTGCGTGTAGGTGTTTGAGCGCAGATACAAAGTGGTCGACTCTAGCTGCGCGATCGCGCTCGCGTGCCAGCCACCCCACCAGTGGGAAGTCCAGATGTGCGCTGAGCTGCCCCAGCTGGGAGAGTCTGTGTTCGCAGAGCAGCCGGCGTGCGCTGCGCTGTACCATCACATCCATGAAGAATTCCTCTGCAGAGCCGCCCGCAGTTTCACTGCTGCCATGACAACACCCACAACATTGGTTATTACAATTCCTAATACAAAAATCCTCTGTAACAAAGTCCGAAGAAAGGTAATTTCTGCGGTCGACATTCAGTTCAAATTTCAATTTATGAAGGTATGTCAATGTTTATAAAGGTGAATCAGACCACCTGGGCCAAGATCGTAGCAGTATAACAAGTGAAGATAGACACTCCGTTTTAACTGTACCCCTGCTGCTATTTTTTGGCCAAGTTTAATTAAAATTTGTTTTACCGCCCAACAATTCTGAAAGGGGCTTTAGGAGACAGGAGGTTGTTTTTTGGAAAAATTTTTGGAAATATAAAGGTAGGGCATGTAGTAATTTATATTAAAATTCTCCAGATAAAGATTGTTTCCAAAATTTTTACAATTTTTATTGCTGTGTAAAATGTACAATGAGTTAAAAAATCTACAAAAACTAGGTTTTTAATTGTTATTTTATTGAAAAACATATGAAACTCCAAATGTTACCCAAAATTGTTGAGGACCTACCTTCCCAAAAAATAATTACTCTCGGATCATTAAGTATAGATTACCTGAATGTGAAAGTTACCCACTAACTAACTACGAGGGGTATCCAAAAAGTAAATTTCCCTGTTCTGTAAAAAGACGCGTACGTAACACAGCGTGCAGCTGTGGGTGGGGATATGTAGCGCGGTTCGGTTGGCAACAGGTGCGCCGGTCACTGGCCCATTGTCACGCTTCTCAGTCAGTTGCTGCCCAAACATCATGGAGACTCCACTGCGTTCTGCCGCCAGTTGCGAAGTCCGTAGTGTTATTCGTTTCTTGACCGCCAAAAACGAAACGAAACTGCCGTTGAAATTCATCGTCAGTTGTGTCAAGTGTATGGTGAACATGATGGTCCGTCGTTGGCGTGCAATGTTTTTGGAAGGAAGAGAAAATGTTCATGACGATGAGCGTAGTGGCCGACCGGCCAATTCTCGGCAACCTGACGTCATTAATGCTGTACGAGCAGTTATTGACAATGATAAGCGAGTGACTCTCGATGAAATTATGGATAAACTGCCGTCAAGTGTTGAAGTTAGCTGGTCATCTGTGCACAATATCATGACAGAAGATCTTCAGCTTGCAAAAGTGTGTGCAAGAAGGGTGCCTCACTTATTGAGCAATGCCCATAAACAACAACGAATGGCTGCTTGCCCAGTCTTTCTTGCGATTGTTTGACGATGAAGATGAAAACCTTTTCAGTAGAATAGTCACTGGTGATGAAACATGGATTCACCACTCAACTCCAGAGACCAAACGCCAGAGTATGGTGTGGCAAAAAAAAGGAGAGGCAGCTCCTCAAAAAGCCAAAGTTTTTGAGTCGGCAGGAAAGGTAATGGCTACAGTTTTTTGGGACTGCCGTGGAGTGTTATTGATTGACTATCTTCCTCGTGGCGAAACCATAAATGCAGAAAGGTATTGTGAAGTTCTCACCAGACTTCGGCGGGCAATACAGAATAAACGGGTCGGACTTTTGTCGCGCACGGTTCTGCTTATTCAAGATAACGCCCGACCACACGCTGCTTGTGCAACAATGGAACTTTTGAGGAAATTTAAGTGGGATGTTTTTGGTCATCCTCCATACTCACCAGATCTTGCGCCTAGCGATTTTCATCTGTTTCCGGAGCTGAAAAGACACCTTGGCGGTCGGCGATTTGCCAACAGCGATGACCTTCAAAATGAGGTGGATACTTGGCTTAAAAATTTGGCGGGTGAATTTTGTGATGCTGGAATAAAAAAACTACTTCCTAGATACCAAGAGTGCTTAGAAAGGGATGGTAACTATGTAGAAAAATAAGGTATGATGTAAAAAGTTGAATAAATGTGTTTCAGTTATTTTTTGAGTCTTTTTAACTTTTTCATAATTAATGGAAACTTACTTTTTGGATACCCCTCGTAGAATAGTTGCAGTAACAAGAGTTACATTACAATTTAGCTTGTTTATTTCCTTGTTTAGACATAAAAACACAAATAATATACAATAACTTCCAGTTTTTATGTCTATAACAATGAAAAAATGATGTGACAATGTATTTGACGTTTTTCAACCTAACTGCAAATGAAAATTCACAACTTGGAAATTTATGATCTGATTAAGACCAAATTTTATATAATATAAACTGGTAGGCCTCATGCTGTGCTTCCGGGGAGTGCAAAAGGCCCTTGAGGCTTAAGTGCATACAAATAGAGCACCCCTTGGAAGAAGAAGGTGCCATCATTTTAAACCCAAACAGAAAAATTACATACATATGATACAATACAATAAATGGCACAGTACCGGTTATCAGATTTGGAGGTGGGGACAGACTTCTTCCTGCGAAGACTAGCAACATCAGCAGCGTGAGACACCGGCTCCACCATCTGCAGCTTGGGGTTGACTGTGGTGCTGAAACTGCGGCCTCTGGATACCTGCAACAGTCAGTACCAGGCTCGTTGATAGTGAGAAAGAAACCAATTGTGGGAAAGTTTTTAAAAAACTAAGAAAGGATTAAGAAAACATTACCTGCACTACCTTATTAGCCCACTCCATGCCCTAGCCCAGATTGGCATGTTATCTTCATCTGGCCATAGACAGATACATTAGAATGGTAGACTTTGACCAAAACGCCAAATACAGTTATATCCTATATTACAGATTACGTCTCTTGGAGAGTTTTTTATTAGTTCACAAAAACCTTTGAAATTTCCGGTGCATGCTCCGTGCTTATCGCAGTTGCCAAGGAAGTATTTATTAACGACCTTCACTCTGTGGCAGGGGAAGGGGAGCGCCCTTCGTCTAACTCCAACCACCTGCTCGTCAGTTCTGCGTCTCCTACAGAGCCATAACCAAACATATCCGTGGTGTGTATTACTACTTTCTCAATTGTCACGAGTGCGCATGTCTACTACTATCTCGTTATTATTCTTCATTGTGTGGTAGTGTTGTGATTAGTTTGAAATATTTATCTTGTTTTATAGTAAAATAAATTTGAAATAAACAGTTTTGTAAATAGTTCTTTTTTTATTTTTATCAATAAATACGATCATTTTAAGTAAAATGCCCAGTTTTACACTTTTTTTGCTTTTACCTTTTATAATTTGGCTACAATAAAAATTAGCTTTGAACTTAAAGAAAGAACAAAAAATAATTTACTTGTCTTAGTGTTACAGGAAAGTTAATAGATTTATTAGTGGTGTGCAAAGGGTTAATCTGTTTTTGGTTGGCTGAAAATTGTTAAAACTTCAGTCATTTTCCTTTAAAGCAAAGTTAATGAAAACAATTTTTATCACAAAAGAAACTGTTGGGTAATCATGTACAAGGAAAAATGGTTGAAGAAAAAAACTGTTTTTAATTATTTGATTAAAAGCTTTGTACTTACAGAAACAAAAAGGTTTTACTTGGCAGTATAGGAAAGTTAACAGATTTATTAGTGGCGTGTGAAGGGTTAATTTGAAGTATCAAACTGACCTGCATAGTTCCCAAGACAAGGGAGAGGTCCTCTTCGTTAGGATTCACCGGGGGTGTTTGGGGCACGCCGTACTTAGTCGGATGGATGAAAGAAGTCCTTGGTGACTCAACATCGTTAGGATCTGTCACACGTTTTACTTGGTTTAGTTAGTTTGTAATTTACACAAAATAACTCTTAGAATAATAACCTCTAATTCAACAGGCTGTATAAAAACAACAAAACTTATCACAACAGATATTATTTTGAAAATTAATAAATACATGAAATAAACATTTCATGTGGATTAAGGCAAATATCATAACATATTGCTCAGTTTGGCAAAGCAAGTAAATTTAAGTAATTGACTATACACAAATTCAATAAATTAAATTGTTTTATTGTATAATTCGCTTTTTTGTTGTACTGTGTATAATTCTCAAATCTGCTATGCACATTTCTCTCATCAGGCAAAGATAACTGAATCATGGTTTATCTTTAATAATTTACATAAATTTCACTTTCTCCTTGTTTGTTGTTTTCCAATGCTGTTAAAAACATTACTTAGTAAAAATAAAAATAAGGCACAGGGTATTGAAGAAATATTGTCACTAACTGGAAATTGGCATACTAAAAGGATTACATTGTGATTTTTTGAGTGATGCTTTAAAAAAATAAAAACAGATAAAAATGATAATAAATGTTGAACAATAATGTGTGTGTGTGTGTGTGTGTGTGTGTGTGTGTGTGTGTGTGTGTGTGTGTGTGTGTGCGTGTGCGTGCACGTGCGCCTGTGCGTGTACATTTATAAAAGAAAAAGGCAATTTTTAAACAGATTAAAAAACTCATTTATTCACAAATAAATATTTGATAGACTAGAGTTAGCAAAAGAGATGTATAAACTAAGGAAATTAAAAAACAATGAACAGGCTACATACATCACATAAAATATTTATAAAAATACATACATCTATCTATCTACTCTGAATTTGGCCTTGAGTGAAAATTAGTTAAAGATTGTTTTAAATTTACTGTAATCAGTAGCTAGATAGTCACCAACTTTGTAGAATGTTTGAGATTATTTTTTTTTTTTTTAATTTGTTTATACTTTGTTAATAACCAGCTAATGTGTTACTTAACTACAATTGTCGTAGCAGATATTTTTACCAAAAATCATGTGTTTAAATAAAACAATAACATCATGGAAACTGAAAAACTTATCTATATTCATCAATTACGTTTGCTTAATAGATATTTAATAAAAAAAATACTGTTATTTAAATAGTCCAGAAACAAATATTTATATTGAATATCACAACAATTATTATATTTTGTTGCATTATTGCAATATGGGAAAAAAGTACAAAAACTAAATACAACCCAGTCCTCTAAAAAACTTTCAATGAATTATTAATACACTTGTGATAACAATCATGATGTTGTCAGTTTCTTTATCAGTATCATCATAAACTTTTCTTGTTTAGCTGCTAGGCGCACTTTGTTACATATAATAAATTTCTTTTGAAAGTGCCAGTCCATGTTAAGAATTACATGATGTCTATGTATACACAAGCTATACCTGTAGCTTTAACACATTGTCCATCAACTAAATTTACCATATAATCTAAAACAAAAATTAATCGCTTTCAAAATCGAAACAGCAGACTCACTTACCGATGGCCTTGAGGAACCGAACCAGATCCTTGGAGAGTTCCCATTTACCGTTCTCCAGAGTGGAGTCCAGCAACATGGTCGCATATTGTCGGCTCACAGATGATGACTCCATATTCTGGAACGTTTTCATCATTTCTAACGGAACTCTTGTAAAAGATTAATAATGTGAAAATACACCAAAAATGTTTTCCTTCACACTCTGGTTGTTTTTTACTTTTTAATAACTGTCAAGGATTTTAGGAAGGTTTTTTCAAGATTTTTTTGGGCTGTGGAGAGCCACCATCTTCAGTTAACAAATATTAAAATGAAACTGCCAATAATACATATCCATATTAGAGGCAAGTTTAAGGGAGATAGAGATGTATTATGACTAGCTGAAACATCAATAACCAATTGAAGTGACAAGAAGACATATTGATTGTTCACCCAATACAGCTCTGCCTCCATCCACTCATCTTTAAAAGCTGATGTTTATTACTGGCTCCAGCAGTTTTGGTTTAATATCTGTTGACTGAAGATGGGTCTCATTAGTGAGGCTGAAATATTTCAAGAATTTAATTGTGTCAACAATGTTTTGACACAGTGTAAACCGGAAAACTCCAGTAAAGATCTCTGTACAACTTTGCAGTTGTTCTCTCAAGTACGAGGGTCGTCCAGAAAGTAAAGAACGATTGCGCATCACGGGCGGCGCAGTTCACCCACCACCGCGGTAGATAGCTTGTTCGTTAGCCACACCTTCTGCCTCAGTGTGAGCTGAGTAGCGGTATCGTGAGGTCACGTTTGCGTCTCCTGTGATAGTTTAAAATGGCGGCGTTAATTGAAAATCCCGCCAAGTGTGAACTGCGTAGTGTGATACGGTTTCTGAATGCACAGAATGTTCGACCTATTGAAATTTATAGGCAAATTAAGGCAGTTTACGGTGACAAAGCTCCAGTCAATGGAATGGCATCACTCGAATTCACCAACAAAAAACAGGAAAGAAAAACCAAATTTGAACACCAGGAAATTGATGGCAACAGTTTTTTGGGACCGAAAAGGCCTAATCCATGTGGAGTTCATGCCGAGAGGCGAAACAATCAACTCAGAGGCCTACATCGAGACCTTGCATCGGCTTCGCCGCGCTATTCAGAACAAACGACGCGGAATGCTGTCGTCGAAAGTGGTGCTGATCCACGACAATGCTCGGCCTCATTGCAGTGCACGAACCAAAGCAGAACTCAATTCTTTCAAATGGCAAATCTTCGGACACCCTCCGTATAGTCCAGATCTGGCTCCGAGTGACTATCACTTGTTTCCAAAGTTGAAAGTGTTTTTAGGCGGAAAAAACTTTTTGGGTGACGAAGACCTCAAAGAAGGAGTAAAAACGTGGCTTCATTCCTTGGCGGCAGAACAGTATAACGTCGGTATAGAAAAACTGGTGCCACGCTACAACAAGTGCCTTGACAGTTCCGGCGATTTTGTAGAAAAATAGAGTAAGTTTATAAGTATTTATAAATAAATTTTCATGCTCTTATCTTTTATTTTTATTGACTTATAACAAAACGTTCTTTACTTTCTGGACGACCCTCGTAGCATGCTCAAGTATTAAAATAACTTTAAAAAAATCAAGTTTAATGTTTTATAATCAGTGATAATTCTAATAGTTGTAATATTTTTTTTCACCATGGGCCCAATTGACTATGCAAAGTAGTCAATGCTGTTTTCATCACAATCGTAATTGTATACTCATATTTACAATTATTTCAAGCAGACACTATTTTCTAATGCTTCAAATTTACTATTGCATGTTGTTATACTATGAATCACATAATATTTTATTTATCAAAATTCATATACATAATTAAAAATCCTTTATCAGTATTAGTAACAATAACTGTATATATTTTTAATAATTTGTTGAATAATAAATAGTATTTCTGTTACAACTATCATGTTGGAAATTTTGCAAGAACTCACAATCCATAGTATGTATAATTATATAGATACATCAATAAAGTTTGACCAATTTTGATATAACTCATCCGTATGGAGGATTTAAATTTTTTTAAATTACATTTTGTCATTTTCATCAAAGTAACATAACACAACATTGCCAAAAATCAATTCATTAAATACAAAATGTGCTTTGTGTAACAATACATTCTTTCCCCTTGATTTGGCATAAGCTATGGCAATGATTCTGAGATAGGATTATTCTGGCAATTCTTGAGTTATCCATTCCAGCATGAAATTATATAGTACCATTAACGCAATACAGTTAAAAACCGCATTAAATCTGGTTTTAACAACAATTTATTTAAAAACAAATATTGACTAGATAACAAAATTTAAATAATTATGGAAAAGAAATGTCTATCTGTTTTTTTTTTAAAAATAAAGAATAAATTAACCACTTCCATTTTCTAACTTTCAAAGCAAATAAATTGACATAATCAATTCTGAACAGAGCAAAAATTATATATTGAAGCCCTGTAGAAAACTTTCATGTTTGCCTAAATGGTAGCTCTACACATCACAAATGAGACAGACCTGCAGTATGATGAGGTAGGAGGCGGCAGTCTCAAGCTGCTTGTCGAGCAGACATTCCTGGAAGAGATCCTTGGGTTTCCCAGCAGCAGAGAACAGGTAGGGCCAGAGTGCGATCTCGGTCTTGCGAGCACACTGCACAATGGTCTGCAGGTACACAGGGAACTCGTGGATGAACTCCACAACACTCGGCAGCTGAGCGTCCGGGATCGGCTCCTTGCTGGTAGCTTCTTCCTCCAGTACCTGCAACATCGGACGATATCACTGGTGCCACTTAGTACTGCCTCGATAATACCTGGTGTAACCAGTCTACTTCCTGCTTCTTTCACTTTGAATGTCCATGCAACCGTAACAATCTTTTAGTTCAGCTTAAGGCTGTTCGTAACACTCTTACATAACCCAGGAGGGTTCACTTCTGGCTGGTTTATACCTTCCAGTTGAACCTACCACTGGGCACAGTAAAAACCGATGTGTCACTTAAATCTGGGCAACCTTATGGATGTCCAGGAGCGGCACATCACTAACCGCAAATGTCGAGGTTCTGGGGTGCAAGGGCAATTCGATAGGTCTAGTCTACTGCGGGAGATGACTGTTGGAGTTGGTGGGGTTTATTCCCTAACCTCAGAGGTTCTTGCTAGCCTCAACAAGGGTGTGCCACTCCCTGCCTGCTTTGACTGGAGAGGCTGGTTCAGAGCTGGCCTCCCCTTCTTCCGAGAGGACATGACCTAAGATTAGTGCCCTAGATTCTTCCTCATGGATCTCGATCGGAGGTGGCTCCTACCCCCTAACCTTACCCATCCTGAATAACCTGTCACTCCGGAAGCAGCGTTAAGGTTCTTATAGGACTAAGTGCAATTTCTAAGCTTCTTGACCTCAAAGGAAAAAAATTTACCTCATGCAGCAGCAATTCAAGAGAGTGAGAGAAGTACGGCAAAGCCACACAACCCCGTGCAATCTCCCACGCGTGAAACCCCAAGTTGCGACGGATCAGCTGTCTCAGGATCTGATGCAGGTACACTTGACTCTGTAACAGATACAACGATAGTCAATGTTACAGATTCATTGTAAACGTTGAATATTCTAGACCCATATATGTTTAGTAAAAATTATAAATTTGTGAATACCTTACATTTAAATAGAATACAAATAGTGACACATTAGTAGATTTTAAATACTAATTTTTGGTATTGGAGAGTTACCAAACAATATTTGGGCACAAAATTAATAAAAAATACAAAATCAAACAAATAAGGGAAATTTCTGTAGCAATCTATATTTAAAGACCCAACAGGGTCTTCTTAAAATCATATCGTTGTCTGTCCATCTGCGTGATAACACTTGATAAAAAAGTTCTAGAGACTTGAAACTCGGTACATAAGTTTCTCTTGATAAAAATATGAACTGTATTGATTTTGGTGTCTAAAGGTCAAAGGGTAGCCCATGTGTATGTCTGTAACTTCCATTGAGAGCCGTTCCCGGTATGTGGTGACACTGAAAGAATATTTTGGGGCTTAAGCGGTTACCCGGGGCAGACTGTGTGGAAATTAAAGTTTGAAAAGAACTAATTTACTTCAAATTTATTTTTTATTTAATGTTATAATTTAGTAGGAACAATTAGTATAATAAGAAGATTAGTTTTATGTGTAAATTTCAAATATAATCTTTTTTAATGTGTTTTTTGAGGTTTTACAGAAGTTAAGTAGTTAATTTCATTTATTTGATAATTTTTCATTTGCATGTTAAAATATTTTATTGATTTCTACATATTATTTAATGTAATTATTTGTTTGGTTTTTAATTTACAAGGTAATATTTAATTTATTAATTTCTAGTTGTCGCGAGTTCAATGAAAGCATAGGATCCTGTGGCTCTAACTTTGCCTGTTAAGTAAAGAATATTTCATTTAATGTTAATTTGTCCTTCTAATGATAACTCTTGAAACAAATGTCCAAGATATTTGAAACTTAGTTTCTCATAGTCCGAGGAAGAATCGTTTTGATTTTGGGATTAAAAGGAAAAAGGTTTTTTCAGGTAAAAAGGTAAAGGAAGTCTGTCAATTTGTGTTCTGTCGGATCCTTTGATACACCATTGTATCTGTCTATTACAGATATAAGTCTTACATTAAGTAATAAGTTTTTTAATTCCAAGACAAGATTATTTTATTTAAAGTGATTTAATCAAATTTTCCAAGAACTAGCTACATTGCCATTACTGGTAAAGAAGATCTGTTCTTTGTAAAAAAAATATATATATGCAAAGGTTTCTAAAAATACTCACTGTTCTTTCGAGAGTGCAGAACGGCAATGAGAACGGAGAACTTGAGTCTGTAGTGTAGAGCATAGTATCGTTCTCAGCACCCAACAGAATTGCTTCTTCAAAAAGAATTGCTGAAAAATTAAATGTTATCAGAACAACAGATTGAAACTAATTTATTGAGATTAATTAAAAATACAAAAATATAATACAGACTTAACTAGTTGAAAAAAGATACTAAATTTATTTTGTAAAGAAAAACTAATTAAGTAATTAAAACATTCAAGATGACTTTATGAGGTATAACACAAACTATCAGAGATGTGTAGCATTTCGGAGATCTAATCATTTTCCGTCTGGATCTAAAGCAGCCAGTGAGCCAATGGTTGCATCCCCTGAGACGTTTGACATTGAGTAAAGTAAAGATGTCTTATTTTACCAGGCTAAGAAACCCTCTCTAACACTTAACCTGGGGACCAACGGCTTGAAGGTGACTTCCGAACCACCACCACCACTGTCCAGGCAGGCGGGCTGCTTGCAAGGACAAGATCGCTCAGCGGTCACCCATCCAAGCAGCAGCCATGCTCGACATTGCTTGATCCGGTAATCTTGCGACAACTGTTGTACCCGCTACACTGCGCCATTGGCAAACGTTCGGCATAGTTCATTGAGTGTAGTTGAGAAATAGAACAAATTCAAATCCTCGGTCTACAGTAGAAAATTAACTACTGTACAGACCCTACAGTTTATTTTGTTTATTAAGTCCACCACACAGACCTACAGTCTTCGGGAGAATGGCAGAGTAATCAAAAGGGGGAATAAGACTCTTCTTTAGAAAAAATACTTGGTCTTGTTAAGTTTGAATAATTCCATTTTCAAAGTACGGAATTTAGTTAAGCACTGTTCTTGTCTAGAAAATCAATTACATTTTTTTTATTAACTGAGATCATACATTACTGTTTTAAGAAATTACATCAGATTCAAGACACAAGTAATTTTCTGGACTCTAACTGCTAGTCAGTCACCTAGAGGGTATATCCTGAGGTGGAAGGGCAACATGATCCGCTTGCTCATGAAGGTGTGGGACTTGTCACCGTCCTTGGGGAAAAGCGGGAGCCAGACCCTCATCCCGTGGGCTCCACAGAACAGCCAGAGGGCCTCGGTGAGGTGCGGCTTGAGTCGGTAGAACTTGCTAGGAACCCAAACGTTCTCCACGCAAGACGCCAACACCGTCGGCGCCGCTAACACCTGCCACACATGGACAGAGTCCATTAGAAACAACAATAACAAACATTCGTCTCAGTGACATCCACAAGATTCTGCACTTTAAAATGTTGTACATGAAGTTTTAACTAGATTAAGGACTCTTTTAATTTTCTCTGGTTTCTTGTGTTGGCTTAAACCTGATATTAAACAATCACAAATTCGGCCTGTAAAACCAATAGAGGTTTCAAACCATAACAGAATTTCTATGACCTTGTCATCGACTGGTATTTACTCCAGAATTCTTAATCCATCCGATACATAGCTGTCATCTGACTAGACCTCAAACCTTCTCCTCCATTCCACATTAATCCTTTACCAACTTGTTTGTTGGCGTCATCAAAGATTCAATTTCTATCAGAAAGTCTGTTATGGAAGTTTACGCAATAAGGAAGTTAACCCTTTCCACGCCGTAGACAGATATATCAGAATGGCAGACTTTGACCAAAACGCCAAATACAGTTATATCCGATATTATAAAAATTGTCTCTTGGAGAGTTTTTTAGTTCATAAAAAGCCTTAGAAAAGTCTGGTACACTCTCCGTGCTTATTGCATTGTCAAGGAAGTATATTTTATAAACGGCCTTCACTCTGCGACAAGGGGAGGGAAGCGCCCTTTGTCTAACTCCGATTACCTGCTTGTCAGTTCTGTGTCTCCTACAGAGCCATAACCAAACATATCCGTGGTGTGTATTACTGCTTTCTCGGTTGTCACGAGTGCATGTCTACTATGTATCTCGTTATTATTCATCATCGTGTATTAGTGCCGTGATTAGTTTGAAATATTTACCTTGTTTTATAGTAAAATGTAATTAATCTTTTAAGTTTAGTACATTTTACAATGAAATTAAAATTTGTTTTAAATATACAGTTTTGTAAATAGTTCTTTTTTGATCAATAAGTATGTTAACTTTATGTAAAATGCCTTGTTTTATACTTTTTTGCTTTTACCTTTTATAATAAACTCATGATTTAGTTATATTAAAAATTAGCTTTGAACTTAAAGAAAGAACATTTTTTACTTGTCTTGTCATTATAGGAAAGTTAATGGGTTTATTAGTGGCATGCGAAGGGTTAAACTATCATATGAGAGACCATTTAGTACCTATCTCAGGGCTTGTTACTGGGTAATTAATGGAACACTGGCATCACAAACAGTTTTTACATTTTGGTGAAGGTTTTTTTTTATCAATTTATAACAGAACGTAAAAATTACATAAGAATGTATGTCTGATTACTTAAACTCCACATGTGTTAAGACTTGATTTCTCCAAGTGCTGGATACTTTGGCTTTGGATATTGAATCTTTAAGAATTCTACTGGTCAGATAGACGTCCATAGGCCAATGGCATTAGTGGTAGCCATTCAATCAGGATTTAAAACACAGTACTAAGGAACATTTGTCACAATAATCACGAGTTAGATTTAAAAATCTAAAAATTAAGGTATTTTAAGTGTCATATGCATCCTAACTACAGTCTGCAAAGTGTTAAAAGTGAAGTGATACAGATATATTAGAACAAACAAGACGATAAGGATGCATATATGAGTACGTATCATGAGAATTTTCATAGGATAGGAAGAGCAAGCTTACCTTTAACAGATATTTTGTTAAAAGTTTGTTTTTGACGTTGGGAGGATTGTGAAGGGAACATGATTTTTTTCCAGACATCTGCCATCATTTAGTGATACAAGAAATCAGTCACACTAAATCTCTTTCTTAGGTGGATAACCTCTTCCTCTTTGAAACAGTAAAATCATTCCTGAGTCAGTAAATATTAGTAAGGGATAAATTTGTGTTTATGTAAATCCTTTACATGTCAGGATTATCAGAAACAATTAAAAATGTAAATCCGCAAAAGGGAGCCTCACAAAATAAACCAACAAACACCATAGCAGACTAGCATACACAGTCCATACCATACCGCTTGAGGTTTCTGCATGAATCAAGCTAGAATGACATACAGGGTAACAAATCTGGCAAAATAAAATAATTTGGGAGTGAAAACTTACGTTACTTACTTACTGCCGTGGCTCTTGGTACCCAAGGTGGTACTTTGCCTCGCCAACACACTGCCTCCAGATCTCTCTATCCATTGCCTCTTCTTCCCAGTTTTCTTATGTCTCTTCTGATCTGGTCTCGCCATCTCAACTTGGGCCTTCCTGGTGGTCTTCTGCCCTCCGGATTGTTTACAAGGACGTTCTTGACTAAGGAGTTGTCCTCCTTCCTTAGTAAATGGCCAGCCCATCTTATTCTCCTACTTCTCACCTCGGCCACTATGTCTGGGTCCATATACAGTTGCCTCAACTCTACATTATGTTTTATTCCTCCACTCTCCATCTTCAAGGGTTGGCCCATAGATTTTTCTCAATAATTTGTTCTCAAATACTATCAAACGTTTTTCTGTTTTTTTTACTTAACACCCAGTTTTCTGAGCCATATAACAGAACTGGTCTTATAATGGTTTTATATATACGGAGTTTGGTTTTGTGTGATAGTAGTCGAGAGCTTAATAGCTTGTGGCATGCTGATAAACTTCTGTGTGCTGCATTTATCCTTTATTGTATTTCCATGTCTTCTTTATTATTATTCGTCAGCATTACTCCCAAATAAGTGAAGTTGTTTACTTTTTCACATTTGTGCCCTTCTATTTCTATATTATTTTCATTGTTTATTTGGGTTGTTCTCCCACACTCCATTATTTTGGTTTTCTCTTCATTTATGCTTAAACCAACTTTTTGTGTATGGTTTAGGAGTTTTGCGACCAGCACTTTCAGCTCTTCTTTACTCTTCGCTATAATTGCTTAAACCAACATTTATTTTGGTCCCTATTGTAATTCCAGGTTCTGTGTCTTACTTCTTGTAATGCTTCCTCTAAAGCTAAATTAAATAGCAATGGGGACAATCCATCCCCCTGTCTTACGCCTGTGCTTACATCAAACTTTTCCGAGATTTCCCTATTTATCAACCTTATCGAAAACTTACGTTAGAAACATAAAATGAATATAGTATTGTATACATACATGAACTTAATGGATGTGACAGTTTTAGCGAATAATGTTGCCCAACTAAGAGAATTCTATGCACAGAGAGGAAACACAGTGGGGGAATTCACCACCCTAGTTGAGGGGAACTGTACCTGATTATTGCCACTGTTCTGGTTCACCATGAGCAGTCGGCCGCTGATGTTGATGAGGAAACTGTCCTTGGCGCTGGGGTCTCTGCGGGTGGGCTCTGTGCGGAGCGCGGTCAGTGTGACGGACACCACGCACGCAGGGTGGACCAACAGAGCGTTCATGTCAATACTCTGGATACAGCGGATGCCCACATTCATGCCTTGTGCCAAAAAACTTAAATATTTCAAATTCATACCTTTTATGTAAAAAATCATAGAATGAATTAATTTAGGATGCAGATCAGAGGTTTCATTATGAAAGAACACATAAATATGAAAATTAAACTAATTAACAAATTACGGCAAACAGCTTGGTCTGTACCTATAAAAAGTAGTAGTGGAAAGCTGGTTAAAAGAGAATGTATTTTATTCTGTTGATAGTTTTTTAGCCTGTGATACTTTAGCTTCTCTGAGCTACTACGGTTGCTCTCCCATAGTTTACTATGTACATCCAAAAAAATAAAATAAAACACTAGCACCTACAGTTAAAATGTAAAATGTATTTCTTTTATTTGTAATAAATTATTATTATTTTGTGTAAGATCAGGGGAGAAGCTGACTGTGAACATAAGGAAAAAGATAATTAATGGAGGAAAAGATTTCTTTCTCACCACAACTTCTAATAGCTACCAAGTTAGCTTAGAACATTAAGTTGAAAAAAATTTTTTAATTCTGCCATTGCAGTTGTAAATAGCTTTTTATTCACAACACAAATTTTTTATAAATGATTTGCACTCATACCAATAACCGCTTGAAACAACAATTACAATGGCCATACAGACTGCAGCTAGAAATGGCAAAAAATGAGTCACTTCAAATAGTACAACCTTGTTTATCCGGATTAATTGGAAGAACCAAAAGTGATTAAGATAAAACAGTGACACAAAAAAACACAATAGATTATATGTAGATAGTAAGAATGTATTTGTTAGAAATGTAGCAACAGAAAAGAAGAGTTGATTTATTATTTCGTTTTCCAGAGATTGATTTATAACACGAGTAAAAATTTTGTTTACCGTTTTGTAAAATCTCAGTCAGATTGTTTTGTATACACTTTTCAGGGAAGTACGATCAGTCTGAAGCCAGCCATTTACGTCTTCCAAATTTACAATTATCATCATCTAGTAGGCCTGCTACAGTATTATTGATTTGTTATTATATTGCACGCTAGAACTTCAACAAAAACTGTAATTTTTCCAACAAAAATGTAACTCCTCTACTCTGTAAAACCAATCTTGATAATCCAGAAATCTGAATAAAAGAGGTTATACTGTTCTTCTACTCACAAGTTACAAAGGAAGACCACTACCTGAGTTTGAGTTGTCAACTTGAACCAATGTGAAGATGTTGATCTGGCCATCTGCGGAGAAAACTAACAGACGGTCACGCAGACAGTCTAGCAGCAGGATCTGCGCGGCCAGCTGCGCCACGGTCATGTAGTCGTTACTAAGTCTCACATCACGTGGATATATCCGAATCTGGTCTTGGTCATCAGGAATACTGCATACACAATACAACTTTTATTGGCTGAGCATTAGTGAAGAATATCACTCGAGGGGTTGGAAAATTAATATCTGTCTGTCTGTCTGTCTGTCTGTCTGTCTGTCTGTCTGTCTGTCCACACGATATCTCGAAAACAAACTGACCTGTACACTAGAAAGTTTGCATGAAGCTTCATTTCTATACACACAACACTGAGTTCAATGGTGGTGCATGTCACTCCATGGAATTTGGTTGAGCTTTAGCAAATATTTTTACATTGGTCTTACTGGGGTAACCACGATGACTACGAGAAAATAATAGAATAAACAGAGTAGTACAATCATGTGACATTTTAACATGTGACATTTTTAACCATAGAGTAAAAATAAAAATATAATATAAAGTTGAAAGTCAATGTTAAAAGTTGCTTCAAAGATTTTATTTTAGCGCACTCCTACACTATAGCTCACAGAACTTTTATTATTTGATCTGAATTATCATAAATGTGAATGTATCACGTGGCAAGATATCTCGAAAAAGATTTTATCTGTAGACTTTAAATTTTATATTAAACTTAATTTCTACATAGACAAGAATGAGTTCTAGGATAGTGCACATGCAACATGTTCCACCATGGATTTTGGCTCAATGTCTTTCATGCCTGACAGGAGACTGTCACTCAGAAGTTTGAAGAGGAGGATGTGAAAATTTCTTTAATGTATTTTTGACTGTCCGTCTATCTGCCCGCAGGATACATTGAGAATGAAATGATCTATAGGTTTGAAATTTTGTGAGCAATCTCAGTGGTCTTTTACTTGTAGTGTGGCGTACTCCTTCTTGTACAGCCATTAACACAAATCAAATGGTATAGTGAGTAAAGTACAGTCAGGGGATACAAGAATGTAAAGATATCAGAGAAGGCCACATAGAGCACCTCAAATGGTCACCCAACTGCGAATTTTAACTGTGTTTTTGTGAGTCATGTAACCAATAAGTGAACTGATCCAGAGCTAAACATTGTATTCGTTAAAAATATTTTTTTTTAAATTTTTTAGCATTTAAATACTTGACCTTACAAGGCAGTAAGCCCTGTACCTCCAAGAACTGAGGTAGCTGCTGTAGTACAAAAACATATTCTCTGGGCTGGATCAGAAAAATTCAGTTCATTTGAAAAATACTTACAGTTATTCATATAGATTCAAATTCATCACAGTTACTTCTTCTGTTCTATTAATTGAATTTTTTCATTGTTAATAAACTAATTTAATTGATGGTGTTCAAGTTTAAGTCGAATATATATCCCACGTTAGTGTTGCTAAATGTAAAAGTGCTACCCGCATCGAGTTACAACCTGAAAATCTAGACTATGTTGACGTAGATGACCCTGTTCAACGCGCTGTGGATGACATATCAGATGAGGAATCTGATGATGGATTGTCGGTAAATTATGCTGATGAGGACCCCGACATATACACTACAGCTCCACAATGGACAATAACAACTTCAAGAATGAGACCTATACAATTTACTAAATTTGAACATAAGTGGGAGGATTGTTTATAGTGTAAATAGTTTAATTTTAGTTTAATTTTTTTAAATTTAGGACACAATGTACAATAAAAGTGCGTAGTGATGAAATGTGGTCGCGGTTGATGTTCTTGACCGCGTTCGGCAGTGCAGCTTGTGCGCGAGAGTACATGAGTAACAACGCCAGGTGCTGCGGGGTCCGCCGGCGACTGATGACTGATGGGCCAGAACGCACATCAGGAGTACGGATTTGTGGCTCTAATGCCATTTCCAGACATTTCAACACAAAGGGTACGTCTTGGTATAATTTTTCAGCAGCGAATGGGTTAAGTTAGTTGCACTATTTTTTTTAAATTAATACATCAAATTCTAAAATTTTTAATTAAAATGTTTGTAATTCCAATTATTGCTCAAGTCCTGACTAAATTCATTACATTTTACATGTAGGTTAACTCCTGTGTTTGTTTCAGTTTATAAACTTTTATATCCTCGTGTATATAATTATCACTCACCTCTTCGATTTTCTGTAGAATTTGATTAGTAAGGAAACAATAATTGTGTAAATTCTTTTATACTGCGTTCAAATCACTGATTTATTTGTTGAAAACTGTTTTAAATATAACACATTAAAGTAAGTACATTTTCCAACACATGGTCACCAACGAAAGTTCTTACTACTATTACTCCTCAAATGAAAACTTCTTCCTTTACTAGTCAATATATTATCAAGTTAGAATCAGACAAACATAAGTAATTATTAAAATTCAATTATTTACCAATCAATTTCAAAATCACATGTTGGTAAAACAGAAAGACAAGACTTTTAATAGAAAGGCTTGGGTGATGGTAACCCAAAAAAAGTATCCTTTCCCAATCCCCAAAAAAAGAGGACAGCGGCTGTTCTTTAAGTCTTACTCTGCCCGTCCTCATGGGCCACTGGCCTGTGCAAGGATCTTATCAAACAGAATAAAGGGGAGAGTCGATACAGTATAAGGTCGATGGTACTGATAAAAAGTGCTTCGGTCACAAACAGGATCCAAAGTTTGACATCGTAGACAGCTCGTTTATCGCCACTGTCAAAATGATTACTCTCTGATACAAGTAGTTGCGAACTGACACGACTCCCCCAGTATTTCTCACCTGTAACAGCCGGCTATGATGAACTGTCGCCACCACAACAGGCCCCCGGTAACTATCATGTCCTTCTCTTGAGTCTCGTTGCCGAACAGCTTCCACTTCTTGGTGGACAAGGAGTAATGAGCGAGACCGGTCCGGCCTGCCACTGCGATGTGACTTCCGTCCGCATCCACCGCTGTATACTGTCACAGGGAATGGTTCATCTCAACTGAGTGCAGGTCTAATGCACGTTATTTGTCTAAAATTTTAATTACTTTTAATAAACACTTTAAATAATTTTATAAAATTCCAAATATCTCTTTGGGGGTGCTTTTTACATTAACACCAAAAACTGCAACAAGTTTTAAAATGTTATAAGTTGAATTTTCCTTTTTTTTATTTCTAATTGACTGGTTATTTTCTGAAAGTAATTTAATTAGTTTAACCTTTATAAGATCACCTATAATGTAAAGCGGTCATGTAGAGCACATGATCTATGAATTGTTCTCCAGACCTTTATAAGTTAAAAATTGTAAAATTACTATATCAAGCTAAACATTATTCAAACTAAGAAGATTTTGCATTGAAAAATGTTTATTCAATGAAAATTGGTCGAAACGTTCTTTTTTAACTTTGTGTACTTCATGGGCTATCATGGCATCTTTTGGCAGTATATTGGTTTTATACTGTCCGCAGAATAAATTTCTCAGCTCACAACACAATGGTTTTTGACAGTCATCATCAACCGTGAATGATACCTGTACCACAAGTATTCATAAAAATATTTTCTTTTCTTTACGTGTAGCACACATTCAAGCTGACAGATCGGCAGTCAATTACAACGCAATATAATTTTAAAATTTCCATTTCCGCCATTACTGACCCTTTCTTGCATATCTAATTTCATTTTAATGTATCATTTGGAGAATGCCTACAGTAACGGCGGTGTTAAAACTTTTTCAGTTTATCATAAAACAAAGAACTAGCATGTTGATGTCTACTGACAGTACCCGGATAGGCCAGTTGGTTCCCGAGTAGGTGGAGGGTAGGAGAATGACGAGCCACTGCTTGCTCTCGACGAGTGCTGACGTGACACGCAGGTGTGGCGAAGGCTCTGGCTCGTCCAGCGCTCCTCGTCGCATCTCGTATACCTTGGTCAGTCCTGGGCTCAGGTTTACATACAGCCTGTCTTCACCTTGCAGATACAGATGAGTCTGGTGGCTCTGTGAACATATAACAAATCATATCACATAAAATAACAGGAATAAAATACAACAACTACTAGAAGGGTATAATTTTGAACATTTTTTATTTATTTGTTCTTTGAAATAACAACAATTACAATAATCATTTTATTCATGAATGCAAAAACCCTATTTGGGTTTGTCTGGATTTTCACTAAATATACTATTTACTGTCCCTCTAAGTCCAACCCCTCGTCCTCGTCGTGAGGGACGGGCAACGGCTCAAAGAGACGGCTAACGGGGCTCTGGTGAAGCTATGTCAGGTCTAGCAAGCCGGTAGTGGATAAAACTTGCTTTCAAAAATAAGAACAGCCTCGGAAAGGATGGAAATTTACGGCAACAACCCGGCAATTGTTTAAGGTTAAGATTTGGTACAATAAATGTTGTGACGCTTAGGAACAAGTTAGAAGAGGTAGTAGAGATGATGAAGAGAAGAAGAATAAACATAATGGGAATCAGTGAAACAAAGTGGAAAGGTAGTGGAAGTAGAGAAGTGGGACAGGGATACAGGATTTGGTGGTCTGGAGGAGAAATTGGAAGAAGAAATGGAGTAGCTATAGTCATGGACAAAAAGATGACAAGCAGAGTGATGAAAGTGGATGTGGTAAGTGAAAGAATTATTAAGGTTACGGTCAGAATGGAGGGGGAGATAATGGACATAATAAAGGTATACGCACCACAAACAGGATGCACGGACGATGAGAAGAGAGAGTTTGAAGAGGATCTGGAAAGACAAGTAAAAGAAGAGAGAACAATAATAATTGGGGATTTTAACGCACAAGTGGGTAAGTTTAGACAAGGATATGAAGAGGTAATGGGATGTTATGGAGTAGGAACAAGGAATTTAGAAGGAGAAAATTTACTGGATTTTTGTTTAAGGAATGATATAGTGATAGGGAACACCTGGAACAAGAAAAGGGATAGCCACAAATACACAAGATACAATTGGAATGGTGAACAGCCAAGTTTAATAGATTATATATTAGTGAGGAAATGCCTGCAGCCATACATGGCAGATGTAAAAGTTATACCCAGTGAAAGTATGGGAGGAGATCACAGGCTGGTGGTAGCTGATTTTCAAAGAATGAGGTTTGGAAAGGATACATGCAAAAGACTAACAAGAATCAAGACATGGAAGTTAAAAGATACGAAAGTTAGAGAGGAGTTTGTAAATAACATTAGAGGAACGATACCCAAGGGGGAGGTCAAAACAGGAGAGGAGGAATGGACAAATTTCAAGAATGCTATAGTCAAAGCTGCAGAAGAAACATGTGGACGAACTTCAGGTAAAAGAAGGGATAAAGAGACCCCTTGGTGGAATGAAAGAATTGCTGAAGCAGTTAAAAACAAAAATAGAGCTTGGCGAGAATGGTTTAAGGATAGGTCAAACGAAAAGAGGGATAAATGGAAGAGACTTGCAAGGGCATCAGCAAAGATGATGAAGGAGGCAAAGGAGAGGACATGGAAGGATTTTGAGGAAAAACTGAAATCAAACTTCAAAGGAAATAAGAAGATTTTTTATGGGGTGATAAGGAACAAGACGAAACCTAAAGAAATGTTGACTAAGGTGGTGGATGTTTCAGGGGAAATCAAATGGGAGGAGAAAGAGGTTTTGAAGACGTGGAAAGAGTATTTTAAGGAACTACTGGAAGGAACAGAAAATGAAGAGGAAAGAAGAGATATGACAGAGGAGACAGAAGATGAAGAGGATTTTAGTATGTGCGAATTGGAAAAAGCGGTTAAAGAGATGAAAGAGGGGAAATCTGCGGGAATAGACGAGCTGACGGCTGAGATGATAAAGGCGGCGGGCCCATTGGGAATTCAATGGTTGTACAGAGTGATGAGAGTGATTTGGAAGGAAAAGAAGATACCAGAAGACTGGAAAATGGGAATAATAGTACCGATTTTTAAGAAAGGCAATAAGCAAAAATGCGAGAATTACAGGGGAATAACTTTGTTGTGCCATACACAAAAAATTTATGAAAAAATACTGTTGCAGAAAATTAGACCAGTACTGGAAGAAACAGGAAGAGAGGAGCAATGTGGTTTTAGGAAAGGTAGGTCAACGGTGGATGCTATTTTTGTGATGAGACAAGTGTTAGAAAAGAGGTGGGAATACGGAAAAGATACAATGGTAGCGTTTATAGACCTACAGAAGGCATATGATAAGGTACTGAGAGAAAGGATATGGGAGAGTATGAGAAAGAGAGGATTGCGTGAGGGAATAGTAGAAAGAATAAAGAACCTGTACGGCATATGTAAAAACAGGGTAAGAATTGAAGAAAAATATACAGATACTTTTAAAACAGAGAGAGGAGTAAGGCAGGGAAGCATATTGTCACCTTTCCTTTTCAATATTATAATGGATGAAATTATTCTAGAAGTACAAGGAAACAGAGGAGCAGAAGAACTTAAGACAATAGCATATGCGGATGACATAATGATATGGGAAAATAGGGAAGAAGAGTTAGAACGAGAGTTAAACAAATGGGCAAAAGTGGCGAAGAAATATGGTTTAGAGATGAACATACAAAAATGTAAAGTAATGAAAGTAGAGAGAAGGGATGGAAATAACAAAGACGTGTTAGTTGAAGGAAAAAGACTTGAAAAGGTGAAGGAATTCTGTTATTTAGGAAGTATCATAACAGATAGGGGCACAATAAGAGAAGAGATAGGAAACAGAATATGGAAGAGTGGAAAGTTTTTCAATATGGTGAAGAAGATTGTGTGGAGTTGGAACATTGGGAAAGAATCAAAAGTATTGATGTATAAATCTTATTTCCAACCAATTTTATTATATGGAGCAGAGACGTGGACGTGGACTAAAAATGATTTAAGCAGATTGCAAGCTGCAGAAATGAGATTTTTAAGAGGGATAGAGAAGACTACAAGAAGAGATAGAATAAGGAACGAAATAACCAGAGAAAGATTGAAGGTAGTTTCACTGCAAGAGACAATGGAAGGAAGAAGAATACAGTGGATGGGGCATGTGAAGAGGATGGGAGATAATAGAATGCCTAGAATAGCACTGGAGAAGGAGGAAGGAGGAAGAAGACCAAGAGGAAGACCGAGAGGAAGATGGGAGGACCAAGTGTGGAAAGACATAGAGAGAAGGGGACTACAGAAAATACAGGTGGATGAAGAGGAGACCTGGAAGGATAGACTAAAGTGGAGGAGGCTGTGTACGACGACGACCCGTGAGAACGGAAACGTCTGACGATGATGATGATGATGATGATACTATTTACTAATTCTATTCTTTGAAACGAATTTGTGGTCAAGTCCATGCAGTTTTATTACATGAGCAAACACCTCACCAATAATGCTGTTACAATATTAAAAATAGTAAATACAAATTTCAAATTAACATACCAAAAATTCTCCAGAAATACAATAGCAATAATTAATATTTCTTAAAAAAAACTTAATCCTAACAACAATTTAACTTAGTAAAAATATACCCATATACATGTTTAAATTTACTGTAAGATAAAATTATTCAAAGAACAACAAAATAAATATATACAAGTTACCTTAATTGTATTTGGAATGTATTTTCAATAACGATCATAACAAATTAGGTCCTATCAATATTCAATAACATCAATTAATATAATTATACATAATGGATCCATTTAGGATAATATGATCCCTGGGGAAAAAAGAGTTTAATGCAGCTACAAAGAAACAAAACAAGACAACAACAACCCGTAATATTAAATTTTATTTTTCCACAACAACTCTTTTAATGCAATTTTAAATAATGTACAACTCATAGCATTTTTAAGATTGTTTGGAAGCATGTTAAAAAATTTGAATTCTGAAATAGATTTTTGAATTGTTCTCTTCAGGCAAGACGCATTAGTTCAAGGCTAGTGATAGTCTTTAACACTAAATGAGTTTCATCCACAGTAGCAGTCATCTTATGCCGTAGACATTGATCCACCTTTCACATCCATATCTCGATGATTGTGATTAGTAATGACCGGGAATAAACCAATTTGTTTAGTTTAGTAGAGAATACGATTCGGGTTATTCATTTACTTGTTAATCAAAAAACAAAAACTACCCTGTTATTCCAAAGAGTGGGTCACAATATCTGAGTGAAGTAAAATAAAGAAAAAGACTGGTGAAAACTAACAAGTTACCTGCACCACCACACATATAAAATATACAAAAAAGGTCCAGTAACTTTTTGTCATATCTCTAATGATTAAGCCACAAATTCCCTTGAAGTCATAACTTTGGTTAAAATTCAATAATATAATAGGTCTACTTTAAACTCTGACCCCTAATCTAATGTTTGGATTAATTTGCTAATACCCATCTCCGGGGCCTGGGGATATAGCCCCCAGCGAGCCGAAGGCGAGTATCTTTATATAGAGGTACAATAACAATGGCAGTAGGCTATGTCACTGTTAGCTTACCATACAGGGATTTACAGTTAAGGCACTTTTGACAAAGCCTAATTGAATGACGGTATCCACAGTCTCCGGTTCTCCATTATTGTTCCCTCCAGGATCATGTCTCTTCACCATCCACAGCTGGTAGCCCTCTGACGACCATTCCTGCCAACACGAGCAAACAAAATTAGTAAAGAAAAACAATTAAATTTAATTGAATTTTAAATTAGTTACTTGATATCAAGAATCAAGAAGTTTTTATTGTCTTTAAACAAAAACAGAGTAACAAAGTCATAGGCTTATAATTATTCTGTTCATATTTACTAAAAATTACAATTATATAATTGTTTAACATACAATATAATCACAAATTAACAATAAAATTATATTACAAAATAACAATGGTTTAATTAAAATATATTATAAACTTTGTTCTACAGATAACACATTTAGACAAGACAACAAAGTGATTTTAGATTAAAAGACTAATAATAAAATAAAATTTACAATAAAAACAAAGACATATAATAGCTATTAAAATTAGACAAACACTTAATTGAGTAATTTAATCTTCATACATATATGACTACATCTGGTTGTTTTTACTCTTACTAATGCTACTAAGTGAAGAAGATGGTTTTTCCTAGTAAAATAATCATGAGTCTGTTTTCTTGTAGGAAGGGTATTTAAAGATCCCTTAACATCGATCTAGCAGCAATAAATATATAAGTATGGAAGAGTCATTATTTTAAATTCTTTGAAAATTGATAAACATGACTCTATCAGAAACATTTTTGATTGCTCTTAAAGTCTTTGAGCCAGACATCCAGTATGACTCGATACTCAGGAGTCAAGTATGTAATAGCGTAGTAGTATGTAATAAGACCAATTGGTCTTATGTGATCGCTGAATAGCGTCATATTTCAGCGGAAGGTGACATGGAGCTAAACATTCACATTGATTGCTCGTGTTTTAAATAAATTTCTATAGACTTTTAAATAGACCTTGCATAAATGTTTTTACTGGACAATAGATGATGATTTGGTATCAATGATGAAAAATGTCAATTTATATCTAAATACATTTTCTATTAAAATATACATTTTCGCCTGGTAAAATAAGACATTCTTTACTTTTTACATTTTTACATTTTTTATTTTATTCCACTAGTTATTTGCTCTGAGAAAGAAATAGTACAGACTAAATGTCAGTTTTATTGTGACTTATGATGTGTATACTAGATTAGATTTTCACAATCATAATCATGCCAGTCTGAAGTTTACTTCCTCATTAGCAAACTTGTAATTAAATAATTTACTGCAATCTTGGTAATCGTTAATGTTCATTACATAACTTCCTTTCTGTTATCAAATGACATTATACTGGATTTATAAGCCAGACAATTGTGATTAAAAATTATACACTGCTGGACCCTGTACTTAAAAAGTATAAATAAACTTATTAAATGCTTCATTTATTAATTAATCTAACAAATCTTTGTTTTTAACAATACAATTGTTACAATAAAGTACAATTTAACACATTTATATGATCATCGTCAATGTTCATTTTACCAAATACAATAAAGCACTGAATGAACATTTAAACAAAATTGTAAAAACTTGTACATTTATAATTTGAGTATCACACGCAAACTCCAGGTCTCACGCCACGTGAAAATTCTTACGGAACCTATCTCCAGGGTGTCACAATTAGTACTGCAAGGCTAACACAAAACGACGTAACAGAACGGGGTGGAGAAGTCTTATTCTAGGAAAGAGGCTCGTAAAGTAACTAAAATATCTGCCGACTACATGCTTCTTAGAAAAATTAAGAAATGAACTTAGACCTGGAGGTAACTTCCGTGATGTGACTTCTGGAAGGTCAAAGATATAATTATTATGTGTCCAAATGCTTTCCTAGTTTTTTCAAAATTTTTATTGGTTAATCAGAAAGAAAATCTCAAAGTTCTTTTTACTTCATCACTTAAGTACGAAATGACAAACTTTACAAGAAAAACTAAAAATCGTTTGGATGCGTATTGACAAGTTCTTTAAAATTGAGACATCTTCCACAACGCCACAATACAAATAAGGGAGTAAAAGTGAGTGAGGTTTAACACTGTATTTACGGAGAGAAACTCGGGATTGTTTCTCCACAGCCAACACTTGCCTCAACGTGAGCAGACACTCGTACTCACCATGTCAGTGACGAGGAGGGGGTTGTGCTTGGCGAGATCCACGTGCAGGCCGTAGTCCCAGCCGAGGCTGCACACCAGCAGTGCGCCAAACGTGCTCCACACAGAGAAGCCACCTTGGCTCCACGCCATCGCCAGAGCACAGCCGTCTGGAGTCCACCTCACACAGCCCACTGGCCCCACCTCACCAGGATACACCTGGCTGCTGAGAGTCAGCTGGTGACTCAACTCCAGTCCCCCGCTGCTCTCGTCTATACAGTACACCGCACCCTGTGAACTGTCCATAAGGTTTAGTACAGGAGTCCCACATCCTTAACCCTTCCTACGCCGTAGCGGATATATTAGAATGGTAGACTTTGACCAAAACGCCAAATACATTTATCTCCTACATTATAGACTGTCTCTTAGAAAGGTTTTTAGTTCACAAAAGGCCTTCGAAATACCCGGTGCACGCTCCATGCTTATCGCGGTTGTCAAGGAAGTATTTATAAACGACATTCACTCTGTGGTAGGGGGAGGCAAGCATCCTTTTTCTAACTCCGACCACCTGCTTATCAGTTCTGTGTCTCATACAGAGCCATAACCAAATATATCCGTGGCTTACTAACTTATTTTCATTTCCATCCATAAGTTTTCTATCTCAGTTCGATTTCCAGATACTTTAGATTTTTTTTATGAATCTGACTCTCTAAATGACTGACGAAGCTTTTGATAACTGTCTTATTTTAATAGCTTCACTGAATACATTAAGATCTGACTTAAATGTTATTTTACGGTTCTGTCCGATTAAAAAAAATATAATGCTAATATTGATACAAAACACTATGCATAGTTTTAAGAAATAATTAGTAAAGGATAGATTTGTTTAAACTTAACAATTAATTATGCCCACACAAAACCTTTAATATAAGACACTAGACACTATCTTTGGAACCACTTCTATAACATTTCTTCTCCATAAAACACTGCATAACATTCCAATTAAGAATAACAGTGAATACAATGAGATAAGTGACCAGTACTTTGTGTGACTTTTACCTTTTCCTTCCATAAGTGATCAGCCTGTACTTATGGTTGACCGTAGCACATGTGGCGTCATCCATATTTGGTGCCCAGATACCCTGCACTTGCTGCAACAAAATTTTATTAATTATTTAACCAAATACGTACGTTGTGTTATGTACACAATTATTTCAAACCAAAAATTGGCTTTGTCCTAAGATGTCGTGATATGATCGTACAACACTCACGTTCGGATCGAACTTGAGAGAGGCAGCCGTGAGGAATGCGGCTCGGCCATCGTTGAAGACCACTGCGAAGCCTCCGATCAACGGGGAGTACTCGATGTCGGTGATGTACGTGTTCTGCTGCACAATCGGAACAGCTGGAAAAACCAAACGTTAATCTCACACTTGAAATAGGTTAACTACTTTGAATACAATTAATTGAAAATATCTATACCTAATAAAAGAAAACTGTTACTTTTTGATTATTCATACTTTAAATTTCCCAATAGATTAAAAAAATAAATATGTAAATAGTAAAAAATGTATATTGTGTACCAACAGTACTAAACGTTATTTCCTCAACGTGATATTTGTGTTTGTCAGTACAATATTAATTAGTGTTTGTAATCCAAGTGGACAGATTAGTGTTATCTTGTCAACAGCACAGAAATTACTTTATACAAATTATCCTGCAGAATTTAACTTTTCTGTACAATAAAATTGCCTTGTAGTATAATATAAAACAATTTAATTGTTTAATTTAAAAATAAAATAATTCTTGAACGAGAAGGTTATATTTAACTGTAGATTACTACAAAACTGCCCAAGGCAGGTGTAGCTTTTATTTGCTGTATCCAGACAGCTAAATACCAATTTGTTTATTTTAAAACAAAATATCTGTTGTATTTATAATTAATTTTTAACTTTTCTTTATATAATTTTTAAAATCAAAAACAAATTTAAATATTTAAATTGTATAGAAAATCAACAAAGTACTTTGCTTCTTATTTAGTTGTGTAGTTCATTTCCTATAAATAAAAAAAAATCAAATTAAAATCCTTGCCTATAATCCATAGTTTTGATGATAACATTATTGTTCTCTTTAAAAAGAAGAATAACCACACATAGTATTGTCCTAATGTTTTTCTTTAAATTATTTTTTGGATCGTTATTATTTTTGCTTTATGTTTAAGGATTTGTTGACATCTGAAAAGAGGTAAATTCTCAAATATAATGTGTTTTATATATGTAACATAGAATGACTGCAAAATCCTGTAATCCTTTCAAATTTTGTACATCACACAGTTTCTGCACCAAGCTGTTAACATCATCTATTCATTGGGGTTGTTTATTCATTTCTTTTGCCCATCCTCAAGGGCCACTGGATGCACTGAGATCTTATCAAACAGAATAACGAGGATGATCGTTACAGTACAAGGTTGACAGTACTTATAAAAAGTGCCAAGATCACAGACAGGAATCTGAACTATCATATTTCAGATCCAAAGCCCGATGTCTTAGATTGTGCGGCCCATTGTCTTTTCCAACAATACCTAAGCTAACCTTGAATAATGCAACCTTAACACGCTGCGGGCGACAATTGTCATACAATACTGGCACGATATGCGGATGACAGAATAGCAGGCATCTGTTTGCTTGGCCGCCATTGCCTCAGTGTGAGACTAGCAATTGCCGTGGAATGTTGTGCCGTTTGATGCGTGTTGTGCCTGTTTCATACGTTGTTTATTCGCAATCCGTTCGTGGTTCGCAATTTTCGTTCACTGGCTGTACTGTATTGTATATTGTGTGTAGTGTATGGTGTAAGGTGACTGTGTACGTGTGTTTATTATTGTATTTAGGCAATATAAAGGACGATAATGAACAAGTGGAAGACTTTATGAGTGAACAGGACGATTCCGATTCAAGTCCAGAGAGTTCTGCCTATGAAGATGTTTTTGCATGTTTATGGACTATTTTCAATTTCTTTTCACTATTTATGCAATTGACAATGTCTTCTGCGAGTGACAGTGCTATTCGGAAGTGTTAGACGGAAGTAGTGTCCTGCGGTACTGACTAAGCAGGGACCAGTGCCTCTGACAACAATTGTTGTCACAGTTATGATGTCACCAAATCTGGCAGTGGGGTTACCTGGACAACCTTGTACAACCCTTTTGGCTGCTCTGACTTAATTTTGGGTAAGTTAAAAAAAACAAACATTTCCCCGCATTTACCATGACTGGTCAAATTTTTGCAGCAGCGAATGTGTTAATACATCCCTGCTACAAGACGTATAACCTACCTTTAGAGACTTGTTGATCGATACAGAAGGGTATCCTGCGCAGGTCCAAGCAGTAGTCTCTGTTCTGCGTACAGTCCCAACGGTAGCGCAGAACATGACCTCGCGTAGTTGACACCATCAGTTCATCTCTGATACAGACCATACTGAGAATACCACCACCTACTGCTACCTCCTGCGCCTGTACACACATCAACAGAAGTGGAAATATCAAACAGAAATGGACATATTCCTTTCATTAGTTTAGCAATGTATTTGTTTCCTCATTTACATTGACTACTGAATAATTACAAAGAAAACACCGGAATGGATATAAAGTTATTACTTATATTTAAAAACTACCTATATAATTTTTTTATGTATTCACTCGACCAATAAGCAAAATATCCATCTTTAAGAATTTTTAAACCACACAGAACAAAATATGTTGCCTGCAAATATTGTCTTAAGGTCAATACTGATTTCATTTGTGACATTGAAATTACAATGTTTATATGAGGCATTTTTTACTATCCTTCCTAAAGTACCACTTAGTGACTTTCACTTGCTTGCTCCAAAAATTGAGGAGATTTTTGTTGACTTTGCAAAAATCACACAAAATGATGAAGCATCCCTAAACCATAATTAACTTTACAGTTTTGCCATTTTTGGGAGATGAATATAGGATACACACTTAAAACTTGTATCTCCTTACTAAATAAATGCCTTAGTAACAAATCATAGTAGTATTATCTTCGAAATGTAAGGTCGTATTTAGTTTTGTTTTAAATACAATTCTTTTAAAATATCTCTTAGCTGCATCTAAACGTTCTTTAACCCTATGCACTCAAAGGCAGTATTTATAATTTGTCCTTCAAGATCGTATCTCCAGCTGTACTGGCCAATATATAATACGTCCATAGGTCATAAGGCCAGCACCACTGGCCACTAAACATAGCATTTATTTCCTAATATTCTCTTTGTTTTATAATGAATGGTGAGTCCTATATATCAGCTTTATTTTAAAGTAATTTTTAAGTAAAGCAGTATATTTCAAATTGGCCTATAATTCTTCTCTAAACATTGACTGTCCCAAAAAGACGAATGACGCCTAGTGGGCCTATACACTTAAGTGATATAAACCTAGAAAATTTTACTAGAAGATTAGAAGATGTGTGCTAACTATTCTTGACTACAGGTATGTATTTTTAAAGTTTTATTCCGTAAAATAATGCAAATACCGAGAAAAATGTAAAATAGTTCTTGTCTAAGTATAACATAACTGTAAAAGTCTATAAGTAAAAGTGTATAAAATTTTATTACATATCTTTGTTAACAATATACGCATAAGAGTTACATTTCTCAAATGTATGTGTATCTTTGTATTAGAAAGATTCATTAAAAATATATTTTAAATTATTTTTCATTTTTTTATTAAGTATCTTAAATTACTATTTGAATAAAGCAGAGGAAATTGAAAAATAATTTCGATCTGGAGAGGCAAACAACAAATATGGCCGCCGAGCTGTTAATGAAAGTAGCACGGTTATTTGTACTGGCCATATGAGTTGCAAGGACAAACTACGGCAAAACTAACGCGAGCTGTCCGCAACTTTGGTGTGGCCAGTGCTACTGGCCTTTTTGAGCGCAAAGGGTTAATATATGGATGGCTAAAGTAATAGCGAGCAATATCGGATGAACCTACCACAGTGAGTTGTAATGGTGGTACCACCTCTTTGACAAACAGTTCAGCACTGTCCCGTCGCAGGTTCGGCTGCGGAGAGTCCACCTGCTGGTACAACCCCTTCTGGGTGGAGTCCACCGTCAGGTGGTAGTACACCAGGAAACCCCCAGATGTCTGCAAATACCACGGATTTCATCGTAAGATATCAAACTACATTATTTCAAGGCAATTTTTAGAATAAAAAGAGGATGAGTGAAATAAAAGAAGTGGTAGAATAAGAATTACTCAATGAGAATCTTGTTAAGAAAAGGAGTTTTTCAGACATTGCCATTATTACAAAAAGAGTAACACTATGTTATCGGATGGGTAACTAATCTAACACAGACTATAAACTAGGTTAAAGTTAACAAATCATAGCCTACCAATGTGTTGTGACACGTACAAGTCAGAAATCACAACAAATATGTTGTTTGTAATTTTCATGCATATAATCTATAAAACATACCCTTAATAAAACTAACACTTAATTATTATAAAAGAAACAAAAGAACAAATCTTGTATCAGGTCTTTGCCATGAGAGATTGATAGTATTCAAACAAAATGAACAAATGTATTCTTATATTTTTATTTATTTGTTTATATTTACTGTAATCATGGGATAGCTGCCAAAATGTATGTCAGTATGTTTATAGGTTTTCATGTTTTATATATCTATTCTTCCTGTGCTGGCAGGTCTATTTTGGCTGATTATAAACTGTTCCTTGGCATGTTGTTCTCACTCAAAAACATACTTGTTGTGTAAGGTTTTTTCATACTCCAAATATTACCTGTCTGACGGTATTTGGAAGTTGCCCTACCTTAGAAGCTAACTGCCAACATGGCAGTCAATACAATCTACGTGCTAACATTTTATGCTTTATTATAATAGGCCAGGATCATTTCTTTGAACTTATAACTACCTGTTTTTGATGGCACAATTCATTAGGAACAAATGTAATACGTTTGTTGGGGTTAATATTTGAACTGACAAATACAACACATCGACTAGATTATAATTGGTACCCAATTGGAGCTCCAAACTGATCCACAAAAAATACTTTTGCTCTACCGGGACTCGAATCTAGATCATGTGAGCATGTAAAAATTATACTCATATATTATGCGGGCATACAAAAATCACAAGCAAAATAGGGCATATATGTACTAAAATGCTTTATTTATTTTGTCCTTACACTGTCTCTTACAAGATTACCAATTATTATGAACTGTATTGTCATCAATATACGTTATTACAAATATTGTAATACTTACAGCCACAATCAACATGGAGGAATCTGGTTTCCATTGTACTGATTCATTCATCCCAATATCCTCAACCGATTCCTGTGACCGCCTGTGAAGAACTATTGGAAGACATGGCTGGAAAAAGTAAAAAATTACATTCTACAACTATTAAGTTTAAAATTGTCAATTAGCAACTGATCTAATAGATATATTAGGCTGAAAATATAAAATAACATATTTTATGGGTTTTGTCCTGGCATAAAATTTTAAGAAGGATTATAGAAAACAATGTGTTAAAGGATTTGAAAAGGAAGTAGTTAATTATGGGCGATTGATTTTGTATATTAAATGTTTACCATTTATTCAATATGAAGGAATCATAAATTTATTTATAAATATTACAACATAATTTTTAAATTTTAATCATAATACAGTTCAAATATTATTTAAAAATATGAATAACAATACAGATAAACAATACTTAACCTCAAATTAATCCATATCGTACTACTGGTACCTATATACGACACATCTGTAGCTGCAGTATAATAAGCAGCCACCACAACAATAGAATAGTCAATATGACTATCTCAATTACTGAACAATGCAGCACCAAAATGTCAAACCGAATTCCTCAGTGCTCTCTTCTGGATCACTGGTACGATATAAGTTGCCTGCTGAAGATTTTCTCTACACTAAGAGACCATAGTGGAGATGTGTTTCAAACAATGCATGGTATATGCGGTTTGATTAAATTCCATCAAATTCTGAGGTGGTCATGACCCAGTTGTGTTATATAATACAGATCCCAGTATTCAGTTTTTTACAGATTGTCAATATGTGGTGTGCAGCTTAGGTCTTTATCTATTATCACTCCCAAGTATTTTGCCTTTGTTGCTACCTTAAAACTGCTGTCCTTTTCTGCCCATTATGATTTGCTGAGTCATAGATTCATTGACTACCAGGTTATTATATCGGCAAGACTGCATAGAAAAAATGCACAAAAACTTCCAAATTATTTTATTTGTCTGAACATTTCTATGTTCAGACAACCATAGTACATTAAACTAGTGCATTAAACTAGATAGGTGTTGTTACCGGGAATGTGGATTGAGGGGGTGTTGTTACCGGGAATGGGGATGTATTTGCTTGTTTTTAGGTTAGCGGATTTGATTGTTTGTTAGAAAAGTGTGATTGTAATATGTGATTATAATAATGTAATTAGGGCTGCAGTATTATAAGAGGCCGCCACCACAACTGGACAATTATAGGCCTCAATAACAATCATATGTTTTAAATTAAAATATGAATTTAATATTTACAGTGATCAAACAAATTATTATAACCAAAATTAGGAAAACTGAAGACGACAATATTTGCTCCTCTTACAGTTACAGTTGTTTCTTTCCCACAAATCTCACATTTAATGGGTTTTTCTGCACGAGTCCAACATGTTTAAGTAATGAAAAACCATGTCTTATCATCTTCCAAAGCAATGTCGTGTAATTTTCTAAAATTGACTGTCAATTTTAATAATCAAATGTTACTTATATAAAATTGAAATATTACATTAAGAGTATTATTTGAAAGTGTTTACAGCTATTGATATAAATTATGTAATTAATCGTTAAAAATAATTAATCAGTATCGATTGATTATATCGATGGTTATGATTAAGTAATATTGTTTGCCTATTTCGATATAAAAAAACGGGTCCGCTTATCGTACCCTACCCTTAATACATAATATGGTATTTGGATAATATATTGAACAGTTTGATAATAACAATCAAACAACGATTGTAGGCCGCTTATTAAAGTCTACCCAAATAAACAATGAAAAAGACAGTTAGTCTGAGCTAAATAATAAAATAGTACAATAAGGATTCATTTAATTAGCCTATGACCCGAGTTACTACTACAAATACTTATACAGTTAACTTTCTGGAGAGATGTTTTTCTATAGAAAGTAATACGATTAAAAAGGCTGTTAAATTATAATATTTAATATAAGTCTTTGGATACTGATCTCGTAAAGCTTATTCTGTAACCTCTTAGAAAGAGCTAGCTGCTTTGGTGTTTAAGGCCCTAGGCTAGTTTAAAATAAAGAACTGGTTAAGCAAAACAATTTTTTAGTTTAATTAAATCACAGCCTATTAGGTCTTGAAACATGTATTTAAGGCTCTAAACAGTCAAAAGACGACAAATTAGTTTAAATAGCATTATGCTAACATGATTAGTAAAGCAGCTTACCTTGCAGAAAAATATTGATAGAGTGTCGTCGGAGAGAATTGCAAAGAAAACTTTGTCCCTATTACATACAACTTTACGAATTGAGCAGTTATTTAAATGAGGTATATTCAAGACTTTAGGCCATCCTATAGCGAAATACATTTTGAATTAAAACGTCAACTTCAAAAAACATCTATACTATTCATTTTCACAACATTCCCGTCACCACTAGATCTGACCTACCACGATCACTAAACTGACAACTTTGACACTTTCCCATCTCTCACTGTAGTTGAGTTGGGTAGTTCACGTTACAGGTCATCGTTCAGTTAGCGTCAAATTATCGTCAATAGTAAAGTTAGCGGTAAAGAACAGATTCACAATTAAAGGAGATTTTTTTCTTTCATAAAAATGTATTAAAAATGCAATATATTGTTTTTAACTTAAACTAGACTAACTTTGACATTTCCTTCAAAACACTCTCCCTACATATTCTACTACGCATTGTATTATATGTATATAGAAGGAGAAAATATAAATGCAATTTTCAATAGGAAATTGTAATATGTAGATTGAATTCATAATGTAATTATCTAAATTAACTCAATTAAATTTAACGAAACGAATATAATTTATGTTCACTTTCATTATTATATTGTTAGTTCAATGAATGAACCGAACCTTTGGTTTTAAAAGATAATTGACCTTGTATCCTTTATTTATTTATTCAAGGTAAACACAATTTTATAACAGATGATAATGTAATAAATGGAAATATATTAATAAATCTTATAATATTTAAGGAAAAAGTTCAATTTAAACAAGCAACAATTATAATTATACAGCAAGCATGGATAAAAACAACAAAGCCATAAAAAGTAAACTATAAATATAACAATAATAATGAATCAAACAATGTTAAAAACTTAACAAATTAGCATCCACAAAGCTTTATTTCAAAAATAAATGCTTGAGGGACTTTACATTTATACTGTCGAGAAAGAAATTACGTGATTTAGTTATCTCCAGTTCTATGAACCCTTGGTATGCAACTATTATATTTTTTATAGATATGGCGTTGAACTGCAGACAAGAAAGAAGAGGATGGATGTTGGCACTCTAAAATCATATTTAGATAGAAAGTCAGGTCAGTCAACATCACCAGTTATAATTTTCTTGAGGACGACTGCATCCACCAGTTGTCTCCTTGAAGTCAGTCATCCAAGACTAAGAAAATTATCCAGTAGATCTACGGGTACAGTACAGAAGTCATATTCTAATGTGATGGCAATACATCTTAGGAAACGCCTTTGGATCTTTTCATGCTGATCTATGTAGCCAGATTGGAAGGAACTCCAAACCACACTATTGCACTCCATGATACTTATAACAAGAGAAATGAAGAATATCTTCTTAGCTTCAACACATATATCATGCTTAGCAACAGGGGAAATTAACCACAGTGCTCTAGGCGTTTTATTACAAACGTGGTTTATTTGAAGGTCTCGTCTTTAGTCCGACGACATCAATACTTCAATAACCCTAACACAGTTCCCTTGGATAAGGTGGTGGTACCAAAGTATAATAAAAATGAGTTTTTTTCTTATTTCAACAGAAGGTAATTAATTCTGACACAATTTTCTCGTCAATATTCATATAATTGGCATCACACCCTAGATTTCGATTAAAATGAACATCATTAGCACACTTGACTGTTATCTTCTTGTCAAAACGCATTAAGAGAACCATTTGATGAGGCATCCATTAATGCCTCCATAATGATAATTGTGTGGTAGAAGTTTATGCGTACTGTAGCAAGTTTTGAATGATGATTTGTTAATATCACTACCAAGCACGACCATGATGCACCTTTTGTTTAGATTTGTAATACATTCAATAATCTACTGAAGATCTTATTTTGATGAATAACTTTGTCAGAAATGCTGTAGATGGAGCTTATATTGGTCACTGTTAACTTAATTACATTAAAACATAAAACCAATATTTAATACTTTTATTTTATTTTTTATTTATTTATTTTTTAATACTTTTATTTTTGTGAGGCCTTTCGATAGCAAGGCTATCTTCTTCAGAACATCACAAAAGTAAACACAAAAAGTAAATTTGATTTTTAATAATAGTTAAACATATGTGATTTAATATTAATTTGTCCTGTGTGGCGTAGTGTGTAAATACATTTAAATTATTACTGGTATTATACTATATAAATTTTGAATGTTATTTTTGTAATCTTCGTTTAAGTAATATTGAATTTTGTATTGGTCCATCTTCTTGATTTAATCAATCTGCCGTGTTTGTTAATAAATTTATTATTGGTTTTATGTTTTAATGTAATTAAGTTAACGTTGTCAGAGTTTACTCAATGTGACAAGTTTATTACTGTTCTGCAATACGCTAAAATTACTGATTCTTTTTTACGGCGCTAGATAGTGCCAAATCTAATACCAACAAATATAACAAAAACCCCTTTGTTGTTGGTTGGACTTGGAATTGGCGGGGCATATAACAAAATCAGAAGGTTCCATACTTCATACTTGGCGCCTTACCGCCACTGGCCTTCTGTTATTATACGTATAGGTACTATTACTAGGCCTATTTACTATTATATGCTCTCTCTATTACAATTTTCCAGTATTAGTTACTTCTCGATGTTGTGATGGATGGAGAATAATATAATCACAGTTAATGGTTTGATAGAATAAGAGAGGTAATGTCAATCACATTTATTATTAGTATAATAATTTATTGTAGTAGGCTATGACAGTATTTATCTAATTTTGCAAAAGAATGCAATAGGTCTATGTTTAAGAACACTATTTAACCCTACAATTGGCAATGGGTAACCTGTAGGTAAATATGGTAATTTAGCCATTTCACATTATTTATTGTTTTCTTAAAAGGAAATCCTAAAACATAAATAAAATATACAGAAAACAATTAGGTTTTGGAAGACCCAACATTTTTAAAGGCTAATTTGTGAAAGGTACTAGTATAAACTAAAGAGCTTTAATACATTTTTTTTAATAGGGCCTAACTTAACTTTGGTTTTATGGTGCACCCAGGTAGGCTATCAAATAGATATATTAGATTTTAATCTATGCTTCCTCACTGTTGTAGTGACATTATATTTTATAGCCTACTTAATTAAAAATAGAAATGAAAATACTGGTGTTACAAGCAATAGACGTAGAGTCTATAGAGAATATGAAACAGAAAAAATTCTGTTAACCAACTAATAATTAAAACTTTAATTTTAGGTTACTATATGTACTTAAGATTAATAAGTACAAATCGTTAGGGGAGACTTTAATAAGTGGCCTACAGTCGTTATTCGGGGGTACGGTCCAATAAGCGGACCCGGTTTTTTATATCGAAATTGGCAAACGATATTACTTAATCATAACCATCGATATAATCAATCGATACTGATGAATTATTTTTAACAACTTAAATAATCTATATGAACAGCTGTAAACACTTTCAAATAATACAAGGTAATATTTTAAATTTCACGTAACATTGTGTATTAAAATGGCCGTCAATCTTAGGAAGCTTCACGAAATTGCTTTAAAAGACGATAAAATAAGTTTTTTATGGCTTCAGGATGTTGGGTTATTACCTAAGAATCCATTATGTGATATTTGTGGAAAGGTAACAAATGTAACTGTCAGAGGAGCTAACATGGTCGTCTTCAGATGCAAAAAAAGAAGGTATGATGGACACAACTTTAGTAAAAACGTTTTCGTTCTGTTTCATTTAGTTAAAGTTATGAGTTTCCCTGATTTTGGTTATGTTCATTTATTATTTGTTATCATTAAATTCACATTTTAATTTAAACATATGATTGTTATTACTTTTATATCGATTGATAGTCTATGATTCGATATGCGAATATTAGGTATCGATGATTATATTCTTCGATATAAAAAACCGGGTCCGCTTATTGGACCGTACCCGTTATTCGGTTGTTTTTGTCGAATTGTTTGATATATTATCCAACTTCGATATGAACAAATCGTACACAACCAGAGTTATAATAAATTACCATAACAAGAAGAATCTCGTTTATTACAATTTTAAAAACATAAATTTAACACTAACATTACAAAACAAACTAAGGTCTAGACTTACATATCAAATAAACCTTACAATATTTATAACGGTAAATCTTAAGATCAGTGACTACCGCTCCAATCGCCGTAATTCTTTGCATACTAACACAGGTTAACGTAATTTCACCGAAAAAAATAGTCCCGATTATCGCTAACATATAAAAACCAGTTTTTCGGCAGTACAATGTTGGCAATACAAAACACATAAATAACAAGATTTTCGACTATAAAACTAAAAACAATGGCCGACCATGGTTGTTTTGATGAGTTGACAGTAGTCACGTGACAAACAGGAAAGTTTCTGATTGGCTGGGCGGATCACGTGACCTATAGGACGGCTTCGATTGACCGCCAGACGTAAACAAACAAACCCACATGGACAAGGAATAATTAGTGAAGTTATTGATATGGCGTGCGATGATTCTTGTCACACTCTAAAATGACCCTAGAATGCCTATTCAAAACTCAGATCACGCGATGCTTGCCCGCTGCGCAGCGCTTTGCGCTGCTTGCTCTTTTAGAAAAAAATTAACTCGAGCTTGCAAAGTCCAAGCCCAGATCACGCCATGACTGCTTACACACACAAAACTCAGATAGAACTAACGCAGGTTTCATTACAGGCAAAAGATAAACGGCGCGTGTTTATCACTGATAAGATAAGACGAGTTTATACTAGAAGTAGTACCTGGACTACTGCCCTACGAACTAATAACACCAAAAAAACGAATAAATGCACTGTCAGTCAGGTTTTTTTAATTTTTTTTTTTTTTCAAATTTTTTTGGGGGTGGGAGTAAATGGCTACGGCGATAATCGGGACTATTTTTTTCTGTGAAATTACATTAACCTGTGTTAGTATGCAAAAAATTACGGCGATCGGAGTGGTAGTCGCTGATCTTAAGATTTACCTTTATAACTTGTCCAGCTTGATAGCAATGGGGGTACTTTCAGATTAAACGGAGGCCACCAATAATAAACGGGATTTAGCAACTTTGGGTGGGCAGTTACACAATAAATACTGTGGAACATATTTGTTTATCATCTGTACATAATTATCACGTTATAGGAATGTTATCTGCTCGGACAGTCAAATCAGTGAATATATGTCAAGTCGAAGGTCATTAACCGGAGTAACTGCAGTGCTCTTATCAAATTTGTGTCTCGTTTTATCATACATAACCTAACTCTGTAACTCATTATGTTTGTTTTCGTACTGTACACTTGTTCTAGTGATTTTGAGATAGTAGAATGAGTGATGTTATTTTGATTTGGGATTTGCCAAAGAGCGAGAAAGAAGCTGTATAGTTTTACAGAATAAAGGATGTTTGCCGTCGCTAAAACAATGTGTGAATGGTCATAACATGAAATTTTATTTTACTGCTATTAATCTATTTTGGCAATGTAACACCAGACCGTTCCAAAAAAAATCGTACTTCGTTGGATACATGATTTTTTCACAGTAGGCTGTCATTTGTCACAATTGTCCGATTTCTATGTTTTTGGTGTGAACAATTAACATCCATATTTTGGTGCGAACAACAAAGCTTTCGTCACACTTTTCACCAACCTTGTCGAGTTTTTGAATACTCAAATATAAATGTGTGTTTATAATTTTGTGAAATGCTTAGTAAAGGTATAGTTTTTGTGTTCATAATAGAATTTTACTTATATACCTACTTTTTTAATCATTAAACGGGTGGCTTCCATTTAATCAGAAAGTACCGCATTGAGTAACAGCTTTTGTGAAATGGACTAAAGTATTCTCCCCATGGGTTACCATGAATCAAACATACATGTTGAATCCACTTAAACTAATCTCGTCACTTGTGAGAAATATCTCGCATATTTTCCTCATATTCATTGCCATTTTCAGTCTCAAAATAGTAGTTACTTCTTGCTGTTTATGGTTTACACTAAAACTGCGACAAGTAATAAGATGAAATCATATGCTAAGTTAAATCAATTGTAATATCGAATTATGCCTTTCGATAAAAACATCAAACAATTCGTTAAAAACAACCGAAAAATGAGTATAGACCGCTTATTAAAGTCTACCTATATCCAACAATTCGATATATTATCTAACTTCGAGGTCTACAAATCGTACACAACAAGAGTTATAATAAATTAATGTAACAAGATTCTTGTACATTAAAGTTTTACAAACACAAATTTAACAATAACATTACAAAACAACAAAACCAACTATGGCCTAGCCTTAGATATCAAGGAAACCTTACAATATTTATAACTTGCACAGCTTGATATCAATGAGTAACCGCTTTTGTGAAATGGAGGAAAGCATTTTCCCTATGTGTTACCAGGAGCCCAACTTACATGTTCAAGCCACTTAAATAAATCTCGTCACTTGTGAGAAATATCTCGCATATTTTCCTCATATTCATCGCCATTTTCAAAACCTCAAAATATTAGGTACTTCTTATTGTTTATTATTTACATTAAAATGACTGTAACTAATAAGTTGAAATCATATGCTGTGTTAAATAAATTGTAGTATAAAATTATAAATTCGGATAAAAACAATCGATTTAAAGAAGTTAGTAATAGAACAAATTGGGCTTAGAATATGAAAATATGTGTTCAGTTGATGCAGATGATTTAGTTATTGTTCCAATTAATTACTATTGGTTGATTATATGAATGGGTATAATAATTAAATATCGTTTGATAGATTCAATATAAAAAAACGGGTACGTTTATCGTACTCTACCCACTTTTATTACCAGGGACCTATAAAAACTACATTATGAGAAAGAAGTGACTTTATTTGACTTGCTGTTAAAATTACATGTCTACCGAAAGGAAGTGATGTTGGCAAGAAGTAGGCTACTCTATCCCTATTTACCATTTATTATTAGGGTATACATATGTACATATTATTATAAATATAAAACGTTTGGTCAGAATTTACGAGCATCACATGATCTGAGCTTGAATTTAGGTACTATCTCAAGGGATGTTTTTTTTTTATTGCCAAAAGTGTGGGTGGCAGGTGCCACTGAAGCCCGCACTGATAGCCAAGGGTATTTCCGATCGGTTCTTTCCCGGCCTCTGATCTCGTGCCAGATCATCTAACGTACTCAAATTCAAGCTCAGATCACGTGAGCACTTCTAAAGATTATCTTTAACTTTGATATTACTAACATATTTATGATAGCCTAATCTAAACCTACTTAGATTGCGTAAGAAGAAGTATTTTACATAAAATCAAATAAATTTAACAACTATTTTTACGCCATAAAAACACCAGTTTTGCTTTTTTTCAGTCCTTTCCTAGAAAATCTGGCTAGCCGTAGGTCGCTAAAGAATCGTTTCCGGACATATGTTTATATGAACTTTTTTTGAGGAAACCACCAGAGGATTTTGTTGGGTTACTCGTGGGACACTCTGTATATTAAAAGAAAGCTTTATAGTAATTGAACCAGTAATGTATGTTAACAGGAGCTACATATTTTTAATTTAATATACTTGTATATAATTTTAATGATAGCACATAAGTATATAATTAGTTATAGAACATCAATTTTTTCCAGAAACTAAAAGTAAAAGTCTATCATGTATGATTTGTTTATGAGCTAATCAAGTCTCTAATAAAAGTATCAAGTAAACAAGGCCTAGCAATACCTTGTAAGTCGTAATTTAGGACTAGGAATTGCCATTCTTCTTTGTGCCATAATTTTTTACTGTCCCTATACAAGTTTCAAATTTTTTTTATTCTAACAATTCTTTACATTATAGTATGGTTAAATTCATATATACAGTATAAATGCATTAATGGCGTAGCCTAGCTGGAACCTGTTAGTTCAATAAAAACATAATTTCAATCAGAAATCAGAAATTCTTTATTGTCAGACAGTATAACACTGCAAAATAGCGTCAACAATAATATGCAATAGTTAATTACATTACGTAAGTGATTTTCAGAAGAGCCTAATTAAATTAAATATAGAAATGTCACATTAATTAAAATAGCATTAAAGTTTTTGTCAATGCCTCAATGCTAAAATAAAACAAACTAAAGCTTACATATGTGGCTAGTCTTAACATAAAGCTCAATATAAGCTAGTCTGGCCAGAGCACTCGACAAAGTCCCTGACACTGCAGTAAGCCCGCTGTACCAAATGCCGCTTGACCTCCCTCTCAAAAAAGGACTTGTATTTGTTTTCATAGAGTCTGTGAGTGCATTATATAGTTTAATGCCTCTTATTAATAAATGTCTTTCCAAAAAACTTGTTCTGTGGGCAGGAATGGTAATTATATTGGAGTGACGTAGATTGTGACGATGTTGGGGATTGTGAGATTTGAAAAGGTGGAGGTTTTTGTGAACAAATGTCACGCAGTTCAAGATATAAATTGATGGGAATGTTAGAACTTTCACCTCCCTAAAAAACGACCTACAAGTAGTTCTACACGGTTTCCCAAAAACCGCTCTCAACGTTCTTTTCTGGAGTTTAAAAACGAATTGTGTACGTACACTTTCACATCCCCAAATGACTACCGCATATGTGAGAAAGGGGTAGATAAGCCCATAGTAAGCAGCCAAGGTCACTCTGGTATCAGCAAACTTTGATAGGTTTCCCCGAGCTTAGTTTCCTACAGACGAGCTCAATATGATCGTGGAAGCTTAATTTATTGTCAATCTGAACGCTTAGAAACTTTAGCGAGTTACCAGATGAAATCTCTTCATCCCCCAAACGGAATGTAATATGCTCCATATCCTGAGAACTTCTGATAGAAAAATTAATCATTTGAGTTTTCTCGTTATTTACTAAGAGCTGGTTATGCTGAAACCACTGAGATATTTTGTGTGTTTCTTCAGAAGCCAGAGTCACGAGGTCCAAGTGATTTGGGGCTTTCACTGTAAGAGATGTATTGTCTGCAAAAAGACCTATTTCCTATTTTTTAAATGCAGAAATGGTTTGGAATTTGGACATGTCATTACTTTATAAATATTAAAATATAAGACATTGGCAATTGTTATGTCTAGCAAAAATAGAACACTACTTTTAAGGGTTGGAATCTATCCTCTTCTAGGATAGATGGAATTTGAACTCGTGTCCAAAATCCTGCTAACCTTTAAAATCATCCATCTTCAATAACAAACTTTTGGTTTAACAATTTAACTTGGTGAAATGTTTCAAATAAGTTAAGTATAATGAGGCATATTAACTTATTATACAAAAGAAAAAATATTATTCTTGGCAACAAACATGCCCAATCATAGTGCCTACCTTGTAAATGAAAGACCCTGTAACTAAATGCAATTTATTTGCTTGAAAGTGAGTATTCTCTTAGTTTAAAATTCCAACTACAGTTAAGAACTCCAAGACTAAACCTGAATTGTAGCCTAAATGGAAACAAAAGTTGCATAATAATACAATTGACATACTGACTTATTTTTATTAATAACAAATTGTTAAAACATATTACTTGACATTTTTATGTGCCTTTTTTAGATCATGGACTCTGGTTATTTCACGCAGTCCCAACAGAAATCTTCACATTCCAGTGTTGACTATGTGAGTATGTACTGTTGTAAGTTGCTTCTAATTAGATCCAGCTAACTGGAACCAAAATATTTTGGAGACTTGGGGTGATGACATTTCAACATGCGATTTTTACATTTGGTCAAACATTGGCCTGTCGTTCCCAGTCAATATTGTTACTATACATAAGACTGTGGAATTGATCTAATCATATTTAACCCTTAAAGCATGGCATACGGATTTGTTAGTACCATTAGAATTACACTAAACGTGGAATACGGATTTATCAGTATTGTCTTTTAGTCTGACGATGTGTGAAATGGCATGTAGGTACAGTCAGATGGTGTACCTCCTTGTAGAATGCAGCACCCAGTTCCACTAAATCTTTTTAAAAAATTATTTCTTCAAAAAAATAAATTATACTTAAGCAAAATCAGAATTTAAAATATCTAAATGTACGTTAGTTATATTTAGACCACATTTTTTTTCTGCGCTTTAAAAATTAAATAACTCTCCCCATTGCTCTAAAAAGTTATGCTGTTAAAAAGCCAAGTCATACAGTTTATTAGAACATACTTATACAGGACGTTCTTCCAAAATGATTTCTATAGTTACATTTTAGAGTAAGTTACAAAGTACCTTTATTCGTAAAATGTGTTTTATGTATGAAACAGAATAATGCATTTATGGCTGATTCTAAAAAAATGGTGTAACAGTACCATATACTTTTCTCTATCTACAAAAAAACTTTCTTTGAAGAAAACAAGTGACCTGAAACCTCTAATAGGATATCTTGTACTGTTTTAGTCTTTTATTTTATTTGTCAATGGTCATAGAACTTGATCCAACAGTTATGTGGTTCTTTATACTCATCATCATGAACGCTTATCAGACTCGAGTTAAAGCAATTTGTAGGTTTTCTACTACACTACTTAAAAGTATTTACAAAGAGGTGATAGACTTATAAATGGTGTTGTCATTGATGTCACCAGTCCATATTTATATATTATTAAAGGGAAAATTTATCTGAATGTTGAAAATTTTTAGGTAGATCATTGGTCTATAAATTTTCAGACCGGTGATCTACCTAAAACATTTTAACTGGAGTGTTTATTGTATCACAATAAGTGTTTGAATTATCTACGTTATTATCTCCAATCATCTAGTAAAATGTTTGTAAGGCTTAAAATATTGGAGATTTTTTTTACATACAGTGGAGTCCCGCTAATCCGAACTGATTGGGACCGAACCCAGTTTGGATTACGCGATTGTTTGGATTAGCCGGAATGGAAAAAAAACACGGTTTTAAGTATGAGAATGAGTCTGGTTTGTTATAAAAGTGTCAACATTGTTTATTAAAACACGTTTTCTGACTGTTGTACTGTATTTAATGCAACAAATGTGTTGGACTGCGAATACTAAGCACAGTTAGTATGTTACAGTACACCGTACTTCACTTTTGTAGCATACATTGGACACGTCCACACGCTAAGGACCGTTTGGATTAACCAGATGTTGGATTAAACGTGTTCGGATTAGTGGGTCTCCACTGTACATGATATATTTTCTACATATATTGCAAAATTGTTTAGATGATTCTCTGATTTTTTAATACAATTATGAGTGTAAACCATCATAGGCCAGATATACTTTTACTTTACCAGATAGTAAGTAAAGTAAAAGTATACCAAATACAATATTTAATATTTTAGGCCAGTATCACACGAACATAGGTTTAGTAAGATAGTACAATATTTCATTGTTTAGATATGAAGTTAAGCACTCTGTATGTCTTAACGTTTTGATCATAACTTGAAGACCGACCTCCTGCTCCACTGCTGATCGGTTTATCTGATGATTTTGCACTGGTGTGTGTGTGCAGGCTATCATGCAAGCTGCAACATTTCAAGCAGCAAACATGTCTTGACCAGATCGATTGAAGGATAAAAATTATACATATCACTATACTTTCTCAATACCTCACAAGTGTAAATGTAAATATTTAAAATGTTTGAGTTACAAAAAATTGGTTTGCAGGGACCAGCTGGAACCATTGTCAAGGTTCAGATGAAGAATTTCATGTGCCATGACAATTTAGAGGTGAAGTTAAATTCTCGGATAAATTTCATCTGTGGAAAAAATGGCAGTGGAAAGTCCGCTATCCAGACAGCGATAGCGGTTGGTCTGGGAGGCAAAGCTTTGGCTACCAATAGAGGCTCTTCTTTGAAAGGTTTGTTGTATTCTATTTTAATGTAAGCCTGACATGATGTAAATATTTAAGATTTATTCCTTTTAGCTCTAATTAATGTCTGAAAATTGGATGTCATTTGTGTTTCTTGAATGCTTGATATATGTCATATAGGATACTGGATATTTCTTTGAAATACAAATTCTCGTATATCAAACACATGCACATATGTAGTTAATGGCGTAACTGTCCACATGTCAATATTGTATACAATACTTTAATATTACCTTACTCATTTTATTCATCTTTGTTATGTAAATCATTCTTTTTTCATTTGTTGATATTATTTAGCATTGTTGTACTTATTTAATTATAAATGATCAGTGATTTCTTATGTCGCTAACGATGTATGGACTTACAGAACAAGTAATTTTGATTTGTGTATAAACAAGAATTGTGTTAGTAATCTTAAATCTATTAAAAGAAAGGTGATAATCTATCAATCATAAGTTTTTCAATTGGGTGTCATAGTTTAGCTATAATAATTGATACTAGTTTTAATATATATACTATAATGATTAGTTCAGTCTAGAACTACAAAAAACAATAAATTGAATGTCTTGTAGAGATAAAATGAACATCCAGTGTTACCTTGAACAAATTTTTTTAGTGTATGTTCTACTACGGTCTATAAATAACTCAATTTTTTTCCAAACTAATCAAAATAAGATTATAGTGTTCTCCCAGATCATTTCAGCTGATAAGTCAAAATTTTAACTTGCCTAATTTTTAGTATAGACCCAAAACAATGTATTAAAGTAAATCTCAGGTAATTATAAACAGCTTTTATCCTTTCACGGTTTTCAATATGTTTTAAAGTTTTAAGACAGTGGACTTTCAAACTTTGAAAAAGGAATAGTTTATGTATAAGTTATATAAATATTATAGTTCAAAACAAAGAAGTGTTTTTGAATTCTCAGGCTATTTGCAATAATGTTTGTCCTTACATATTTTTGGATATATCATAAGATTTCCAGTGGACATATACATTTTTAAGTAGTGTACAACATTGCAGGAATAATTGTGAACACGATAAGTACTGTAGTTCTAAATAGTTTCAGACTTAACGTGGTACAGAGACAGTATTTACACATAACCGAGTCGAGTTTGTTTGACAGTCTTAACCAATAAAACTTTTCAAGATGGCGGTCATTCACATCTAGGAAAAATTTCTGTCTTGGGAATTTCATAACATAAATCAAAATCGAGACTTTTCATAAAATAGTCAAGCAATTTCTAGCAACATTTTATTCTTACTTTTTTCAATAACTCTTAAGGTTTCAAGATGGTGGCCATCTAAAGTTATAGAAGTATACAATTGAATCGTTATAAGTGAAAATGTTTTTAAATCATTTCAAATTGATTGTACCTAATTAAAATTCACGTTTTCAAAAAGAAATTAACATGCTTATAACAATTTTTGTCTTGTAAGGTTTCAGGATTGTGGATTTCAAAATCGTTTTAAGTGTTATGATCATATATATAACAATATTGTGAGTTATTGTCCCATCAGTGTTGTGCAAATTAAACATCAAAACTAATAATGCATCTTCAATACTTACTTCAATTAATTATACATCATGACATTTAGAGATGACTGGTCCATGTGAAATCTACCTTTCTTCCAACTGAGCTGGAAAGGATATTTATATTTAGTTTGAAAAAAGATTACAAATTTGGAAATGTTCAACTGAGAAAAAAAAAACAGGAACTTGAAAAGAGGTTTTGAATGGCCACCCTGTATAGTTAGTCCATTATTTTGGAGTATGTAATCTAATACGTAGATGTACTGGCATTGCAGTTATTTTGAAGCATGAAAGTACAGTAATATGTGAGTTATGACTGCAGAAAATTCTTGTAATGAGTTAGTTTTCAGTAAGGCTTCAATTTTCTCAAATGTTGTGTTCTTGGCCTCATGGGTTTATGAACACATAATATTTCAAGAATTAAACTGATTGGATGTCATTGGCTTGCGGGAGGATCCGGTGAGGTGTTGGGACAAATAAGAGCTTATAAAAATGCCATTGTGATTTCATTTTTACCATACTCTAACTTTATTGCCAGTAATAATTTACATTATATAGCATAACTTATTCCGTAAGATAAACATTTTTGCTTCTACGCCACAATAACACATTCAAACATACAATTTTACATTAATTCACCATTTGTTTCCCTTTCCAACACCAGTTTAAATTCTCAAAAAGCATGGTCTTTCAATTATCAGCTAAGGATTTGGTGTCATTATAAATTGCCTTTGATGTCAAAACACCTTTCAGAAAAATTTTTTACGCCTAGGGTGTTGAAGAATTTTTTATGAAATTGAACAGTTGTTTGATGAAGTGGATACCAGCCTGTGAGGACAAGTGTTGATAACTACCGTTCTGTGTCTGCCTGTTCGTTAGTTGTCTCTGCCCTTTGTTTCATATCTGTGAATGTTCTGTCCTCTTCTCAGTGCACATTTCGACATACAGAAAAATATTGTTTCAAAAATATAGATATTTGGCAGAGTCAACAACTCAACAAGACTCTGAAATTCATGAGAACTTTTATTTTTAGTTTGTAAGCTACATAAATTGATTATTTACACCATAACGAGTAGTTGATTATTAATCAAGAACTGTTTTGTTGTTTTAATGTTTTAGATCTCATCAAGAGTGAGAAGTCTTCTTGTACAATAATCATTGTGATCTCCAACCAGGGGCCAGTCGCTTACAAGCCGCAAGAGTACGGCCCCCTCATTCAGGTGGAGAGAGGTTTCTCCCAGACCTCTTCACTTGGTTACAAGATCAAAAACTCAGCAGGTCAGTATAGATTACTACGATGTGTGTACAGTTTCACTGTTTGGCTTACTTGACATCCAAACGTATTGTCCAGAAGTTATTACGTATTACGTTATTATTTGTTACGTATTTCCTAAGAAGAAAATGTTTTAATTTTCCAAAATAAGAATTTATTGTTTTGGTACTATCTGGAATACTTATGGGACGTTTCCACTTAACGAAATGATTTTGACAAATTTGCCATGCAGGCGTAATTAAAAATAAAGTAATTATAATAAAGTACTCTGATTGATTATCTCATTTTTTAAATTTTATACCTTGTAGGTGTTTACCATGAAACCATGTTTTTAATCTAAAAAACTAAATGGCTTGTTAGGGAAGTACAAAACTGATGAATAGAAATAACCTTTACCTCCATTAACAAAATATCAGCAAGTTTAATAATAAAAAGCAAAATACCAAGAGTGATAAGTAAAGAATATATATATTTATATAAAATTTTGTTGTTGTTATCTTAAAATAACTAATTTAATGGTATTTCATCAGCAAATTTGTGTTTTTATTTAACAGTATTCTTACTATGTTTTACTTGACACTATTCTTGTACATGATGTGCGTTTCACAAATAAAGACTTTTTGAATGTTGAACGGTCCTAAAAATACCACATATTCCCCCTATTAAAAAATTGTCAACAAACGTTTTTAATTTGTGATGTAATCATTTAAATATGATTAGGCTCTGATAAAGGACGTGGGTCTAGTGGGCTACTTATTCACCTGCTGCTGTAATTGTATATTAGATATTGGCTAAAAATGAAGACAAATTAATTCTTATTCAGTAGACCTAGAGACTCTAGTTATCAGGGTGACAAGTCTTTGCTTATTCTGGAAAAACGTGCAAATTCATCTGGAACTGGCATACAAACTTCAGTTGTACTGATTGTGCAGGGTGACGATTTCAAGGTAAAACTATTTGAAACAAAGTGATAATTCTGATAAGTAAAAGAAGAACGTCATCTAAGAGCGAGCTGCATCAAAGAAATCGTGTATTCACAACCATCGTTATGATAAATCAAAGCATACTGAGGGTTGCCGTCAACTGTACTTGATTTCTTCTGCAGTCCTCATATTTGCTGATTTTCACGTTACACTTTAGCAAGCACTGGTCCAGGAGTCAACCAAGAGACGGAAAAGTTGTACTTTTTAAAGTTAATCTTGGTTGGAGAAAAAATCATATTGTGTCCAGTTGATAGATGTGCACAACAATTTACACACAAAAATTAGTGTTTTGAGTGCACACATGATCTTCTTCTCAGCGTATCATTCATGTGTTCAATATGACCATTTCCAGGAGTATTGTAGAGATGTTAGTTAGGCTGGTTCCAATTCCGTTAGAACACAGAAATGATTGTATCTGTAACATAAGAGTTGCCTCACAATCTGATTGTATGTACATGGGAGAGTATTGTAGAGATGTTAGTTAGGCTGGTTCCAATTCCGTTAGAACACAGAAATGATTTCATCTGTAACATAAGAGATGCCTCACAATCTGATTGTATGTACATGGGAGAGTATTGTAGAGATGTTAGTTAGGCTGGTTCCAATTCCGTTAGAACACAGAAATGATTTCATCTGTAACATAAGAGTTGCCTCACAATCTGATTGTATGTACATGGGAGAGTATTGTAGAGATGTTAGTTAGGCTGGTTCCGATTCCGTTAGAACACAGAAATGATTGTATCTGTAACATAAGAGATGCCTCACAATCTGATTGTATGTACATGGGAGAGTATTGTAGAGATGTTAGTTAGGCTGGTTCCAATTCCGTTAGAACACAGAAATGATTGTATCTGTAACATAAGAGTTGCCTCACAATCTGATTGTATGTACATGGGAGAGTATTGTAGAGATGTTAGTTAGGCTGGTTCCAATTCCGTTAGAACACAGAAATGATTGTATCTGTAACATAAGAGTTGCCTCACAATCTGATTGTATGTACATGGGAGAGTATTGTAGAGATGTTAGTTAGGCTGGTTCCAATTCCGTTAGAACACAGAAATGATTTCATCTGTAACATAAGAGTTGCCTCACAATCTGATTGTATGTACATGGGAGAGTATTGTAGAGATGTTAGTTAGGCTGGTTCCAATTCCGTTAGAACACAGAAATGATTTCATCTGTAACATAAGAGTTGCCTCACAATCTGATTGTATGTACATGGGAGAGTATTGTAGAGATGTTAGTTAGGCTGGTTCCAATTCCGTTAGAACACAGAAATGATTTCATCTGTAACATAAGAGTTGCCTCACAATCTGATTGTATGTACATGGGAGAGTATTGTAGAGATGTTAGTTAGGCTGGTTCCAATTCCGTTAGAACACAGAAATGATTTCATCTGTAACATAAGAGTTGCCTCACAATCTGATTGTATGTACATGGGAGAGTATTGTAGAGATGTTAGTTAGGCTGGTTCCAATTCCGTTAGAACACAGAAATGATTGTATCTGTAACATAAGAGTTGCCTCACAATCTGATTGTATGTACATGGGAGAGTAGAGACATTCCAATTCCGTTAGAACACAGAAATGATTGTATCTGTAACATAAGAGTTGCCTCACAATCTGATTGTATGTACATGGGAGAGTATTGTAGAGATGTTAGTTAGGCTGGTTCCAATTCCGTTAGAACACAGAAATGATTTCATCTGTAACATAAGAGTTGCCTCACAATCTGATTGTATGTACATGGGAGAGTATTGTAGAGATGTTAGTTAGGCTGGTTCCAATTCCGTTAGAACACAGAAATGATTTCATCTGTAACATAAGAGTTGCCTCACAATCTGATTGTATGTACATGGGAGAGTATTGTAGAGATGTTAGTTAGGCTGGTTCCGAATTCCGTTAGAACACAGAAATGATTTCATCTGTAACATAAGAGTTGCCTCACAATCTGATTGTATGTACATGGGAGAGTATTGTAGAGATGTTAGTTAGGCTGGTTCCAATTCCGTTAGAACACAGAAATGATTTCATCTGTAACATAAGAGTTGCCTCACAATCTGATTGTATGTACATGGGAGAGTATTGTAGAGATGTTAGTTAGGCTGGTTCCGATTCCGTTAGAACACAGAAATGATTGTATCTGTAACATAAGAGTTGCCTCACAATCTGATTGTATGTACATGGGAGAGTATTGTAGAGATGTTAGTTAGGCTGGTTCCAATTCCGTTAGAACACAGAAATGATTTCATCTGTAACATAAGAGTTGCCTCACAATCTGATTGTATGTACATGGGAGAGTATTGTAGAGATGTTAGTTAGGCTGGTTCCAATTCCGTTAGAACACAGAAATGATTTCATCTGTAACATAAGAGTTGCCTCACAATCTGATTGTATGTACATGGGAGAGTATTGTAGAGATGTTAGTTAGGCTGGTTCCAATTCCGTTAGAACACAGAAATGATTTCATCTGTAACATAAGAGTTGCCTCACAATCTGATTGTATGTACATGGGAGAGTATTGTAGAGATGTTAGTTAGGCTGGTTCCAATTCCGTTAGAACACAGAAATGATTTCATCTGTAACATAAGAGTTGCCTCACAATCTGATTGTATGTACATGGGAGAGTATTGTAGAGATGTTAGTTAGGCTGGTTCCAATTCCGTTAGAACACAGAAATGATTTCATCTGTAACATAAGAGTTGCCTCACAATCTGATTGTATGTACATGGGAGAGTATTGTAGAGATGTTAGTTAGGCTGGTTCCAATTCCGTTAGAACACAGAAATGATTTCAGCTGTAACATAAGAGTTGCCTCACAATCTGATTGTATGTACATGGGAGAGTATTGTAGAGATGTTAGTTAGGCTGGTTCCGATTCCGTTAGAACACAGAAATGATTTCATCTGTAACATAAGAGTTGCCTCACAATCTGATTGTATGTACATGGGAGAGTATTGTAGAGATGTTAGTTAGGCTGGTTCCGATTCTGTTAGAACGCAGAAATGATTTCAGCTGTAACATAAGAGTTGCCTCACAATCTGATTGTATGTACATGGGAGAGTATTGTAGAGATGTTAGTTAGGCTGGTTCCGATTCTGTTAGAACGCAGAAATGATTTCAGCTGTAACATAAGAGTTGCCTCACAATCTGATTGTATGTACATGGGAGAGTATTGTAGAGATGTTAGTTAGGCTGGTTCCGATTCCGTTAGAACACAGAAATGATTTCATCTGTAACATAAGAGTTGCCTCACAATCTGATTGTATGTACATGGGAGAGTATTGTAGAGATGTTAGTTAGGCTGGTTCCGATTCCGTTAGAACACAGAAATGATTTCATCTGTAACATAAGAGTTGCCTCACAATCTGATTGTATGTACATGGGAGAGTATTGTAGAGATGTTAGTTAGGCTGGTTCCGATTCTGTTAGAACGCAGAAATGATTTCAGCTGTAACATAAGAGTTGCCTCACAATCTGATTGTATGTACATGGGAGAGTATTGTAGAGATGTTAGTTAGGCTGGTTCCGATTCCGTTAGAACACAGAAATGATTTCATCTGTAACATAAGAGTTGCCTCACAATCTGATTGTATGTACATGGGAGAGTATTGTAGAGATGTTAGTTAGGCTGGTTCCAATTCCGTTAGAACACAGAAATGATTTCATCTGTAACATAAGAGTTGCCTCACAATCTGATTGTATGTACATGGGAGAGTATTGTAGAGATGTTAGTTAGGCTGGTTCCAATTCCGTTAGAACACAGAAATGATTTCATCTGTAACATAAGAGTTGCCTCACAATCTGATTGTATGTACATGGGAGAGTATTGTAGAGATGTTAGTTAGGCTGGTTCCAATTCCGTTAGAACACAGAAATGATTTCATCTGTAACATAAGAGTTGCCTCACAATCTGATTGTATGTACATGGGAGAGTATTGTAGAGATGTTAGTTAGGCTGGTTCCAATTCCGTTAGAACACAGAAATGATTTCATCTGTAACATAAGAGTTGCCTCACAATCTGATTGTATGTACATGGGAGAGTATTGTAGAGATGTTAGTTAGGCTGGTTCCGATTCCGTTAGAACACAGAAATGATTTCATCTGTAACATAAGAGTTGCCTCACAATCTGATTGTATGTACATGGGAGAGTATTGTAGAGATGTTAGTTAGGCTGGTTCCGATTCCGTTAGAACACAGAAATGATTTCATCTGTAACATAAGAGTTGCCTCACAATCTGATTGTATGTACATGGGAGAGTATTGTAGAGATGTTAGTTAGGCTGGTTCCAATTCCGTTAGAACACAGAAATGATTTCATCTGTAACATAAGAGTTGCCTCACAATCTGATTGTATGTACATGGGAGAGTATTGTAGAGATGTTAGTTAGGCTGGTTCCAATTCCGTTAGAACACAGAAATGATTTCATCTGTAACATAAGAGTTGCCTCACAATCTGATTGTATGTACATGGGAGAGTATTGTAGAGATGTTAGTTAGGCTGGTTCCAATTCCGTTAGAACACAGAAATGATTGTATCTGTAACATAAGAGTTGCCTCACAATCTGATTGTATGTACATGGGAGAGTATTGTAGAGATGTTAGTTAGGCTGGTTCCGATTCCGTTAGAACACAGAAATGATTTCATCTGTAACATAAGAGTTGCCTCACAATCTGATTGTATGTACATGGGAGAGTATTGTAGAGATGTTAGTTAGGCTGGTTCCAATTCCGTTAGAACGCAGAAATGATTGTATCTGTAACATAAGAGTTGCCTCACAATCTGATTGTATGTACATGGGCTTCATAAAAATTCAGGCAATTTTTTGAAGACATTCTACAACACTAGTTGGAGACACATTGAACAAAACATTTGCAAGTGTGTAACAAGAAAATTCATCAATGGTCACCGGTAGGGTTGTTCCGATACTACGAAAGTGCCGATACCAGTACTTGTATCGGTATCGGTAAAAAAGTCCTCGATACTACTCAGGTATTGGAGAAAAGTATCGATACCTGATAGTATTGAGTACAACTTTTCAATCCACATCCGAATGTAGTCATTCGTGGTAAATTTCGTGTTACGCAGTTGTCTTCATACTGTTGTTAAGACACTATATCAAACAACAACCCCAGAGAATTATTAATATTAGTTTAAGGTTAAAGACAGTGTAGTGCATGTTATTGTGAGAAAAATGTCTTAACAATTAGTGAAACTAAAGGAGTTGGAGGGGGAAATATGATTTAACAGATGTGTCTTTAAAATACCGTATTTAGTAATTAAACCTATAAGTTACAAATTGTGTTTAGTAATATTAACCTCTAAGTTATAAATTGTGTACAAAAAGTTCAAGTTGCTAGTGCAAAAGTGTTTAACATCTTAAAGAACATTAACAACAGGCTAAAGTATTCAGATCATTCGATACCAAGTACTGTCTTCCGAAACCAAGTAAGTATCAAAACAAGACTATAGATACCAAGTACATTTGGTATCAATACTTTACTTGTATCGGAACAACTCTAGTCACAGGATACATATTTCATGATTTTGTTGTACATGCAGACTGTTGAAATCTAATTTAATCTTATATAGAATAATTTGCCGTGAGCTTTTATACATCGTTGAGTGAGTATGATAGATCTTGTTTCTTAATGGGTGACAAGAGATTGGTGAAGTTGATATAGTCCTGTTATATTACCAGTATTAAGCAGAGCAATGTGTCATCATTTTTGTCAACATTTTCAATACCTGGGCGGTAAAGTAGCCTTCGTAAACGGAACTAATTCCAACATCCATCCAATGATTTCATTATTCTTAATCTTATTGGTGTAAGATTTTCGTTTTCAGTTTTTAATAATTTTTTTATAAAAAAAATACTGTTTCTTGAAAGGTTTAGCTTAAAAATAAATGGACAATTATTTATTTTTGAATACTTCTTGCCCAAAATGCTAAAATCCACTTGACATTTTTTAACAACGATTGCTAGTTTAGGGTTAATCCCACAGTTCAACCCATTCAATCCCATCATTCACTGTAGATGAAATAGGGAAAAAGGTTAGGTTTTAACATGGAAGAGCAGGCTTAAAAAATTGAGTTTGATAACATATTTTATCTAATATATTATGTATTGATTTAACCTTTTTACAGCACTGGGATGCATCTTGGCTTCATTTCGTTGTGCAATTTTCTCCTGGATGTTATATTGCAGGCCGTTTTTAAATATACACAATTTAATAACATTTCTGTATGTGCTTTGCTTGCAGGAAGGATAGTCTCTACAAAGAAAGCAGAGCTAGATAAAATTCTCGCTCAATTCAACATCCAGACCGAAAACCCAGTGTGTATCCTGCACCAAGATGTCGCAAGGAACTTCCTGAACTCCTCTGATCCAAAAAACAAGTTCATGTTTTACTTGAAAGCCTCCCGTTTTGACGAGATCAACAGTATATACTCTGAAAATAGATTGAGAATATATGCTGTAACGGAGTCCATCGAAAGGAAGTTTGAGGTAAATAGTCTTTTCGGCTCAGTCAGAAGAGGTAGATAGTTTTTTGTGACGACTGAAATATCATTAATGTATTCTCGTGGTATTTCCATTTATTCAGTATGTCAAAAACCGTTCAAGATAGAAAAAAAAATGTTTAGGAAATGTTATAAGCATTACAGAACTTTGTTTGAAGTTTATTTTTGACAATGGAAAGAAACAGGATTTTTCCAGACATTTACCATCGTTTAGATCTCGAAACGTAATGTTACTGATTTTTTTTTTTGTATCACTAAACAATGGTAAATGTCTGGAAAAACCAAGAAATTATGTATTCTATAATACAATTAATATATTTGTGTGTATAGTAAAAATTTAAGATGCAGTAGTACAAAACATAAAACAAAAGAATAATTGCATCCAGGTTTCCTAAACACATTCAAACTTCAGTGCAGAATCTCAAAAAAGCCTTTGTGTCTTCTTTTTCTAATAGCCATCTTTTAACTTCTTTTTTGAAAAATTGTGAGGTTTTGGAGTTTTTAATGCTGTGGGGTAACATGTTAAAAATCTTTGGACCTATAAAAATAAAAGTTTTTCCAAACATAGTTTTATTGATTTTTGGTCTTATGTAAATAGAGTTGGTAGCAGCACGAGTGTAAAGTTGAAATTGTTTATTTCCATCATTTCCACTTTGGATGTAGAATATTTTCAAAACTTTAAATATAAAAAGGTGTTTGAGAGGGCGGATATTAGTTACTCAGAATAAAGGTATGGAGGATTCTCTATGATGCTTAAGTGTGATTATTCTTACAAAATGTTTTTGAATTACTTCTATTAGTTGCAGTGAGACATTGCCAGCTGCTCCCCAGACCTCAATAAAAGTTGAAATTGTTTATTTCCATCATTTCCACTTTGGATGTAGAATATTTTCAAAACTTTAAATATAAAAAGGTGTTTGAGAGGGCGGATATTAGTTACTCAGAATAAAGGTATGGAGGATTCTCTATGATGCTTAAGTGTGATTATTCTTACAAAATGTTTTTGAATTACTTCTATTAGTTGCAGTGAGACATTGCCAGCTGCTCCCCAGACCTCAATACCGTATATCAATCTTGAATGAATTAAAGAAAAATATTAAACTCCAAGTAGTTCATCATTTAAGAGATTTAGTAAAAAATAGAATGTTCTTATGCTCTTACGTAATAGTGCTTGTAACTGATTAATATGTTGTTTCCAAGAAACATTTTCATCCAAAGTTACACCTAAATATTTAACATTTGCTATCTGTTTAATTTCTGAGCAAAGGCAATCTTGAGTTCTGCAACAATTAAAATAAGTGTGAAATTTCAGTGTATCTTGAAAGTAAAAAGTTTTAAGGTAAAACTTTACAAAATTAGTTTTATCTGTGTTAATTATCATTTGGTTACTATCACACCATGAGCTTAGTCTGTAAATCTGCCTTAATATGTTCCTAAATTATTTGCCATGATCGTTGTACGTATTGAAGGGCAATATCATCCGCAAAAGCTATGATTTTTCTGTGAAAGCTATGAATTAATGTATTGTAAACAATGTGATATATGTTGTGGTGTTAATAACATAATGATACCAATCGTTTATTCAGTTCAAGGAGACTGGCAATTAAAAATCAATTCCATTTTAAAATATGAATGTTTTACTTCAATTTATTAAGACTTGATTTACACTTTCAGGGCTTGAAAGAAGTATTTAGTGATGTAATTGAAATGAAGAAAAAGCTAAAGACTCTGGAAGAAGCCAAAGAGAAAGACAGACTCCGGATCAATCTTGAAAATGAGATGCTTTGGGCTGTGGTAAGTAAGAGTAAATGCTTACTTAGGCCTAGTAAATGTTTTTTTTTTTAACTTAATAGGACTAGCAGTGTTCTTTTTTATATTTGTTTATTGATTATGGAAGGTTTGAAAGGTTAATAGGATTTCGGACACTTGCTGCCGTTTATGTAATTAGTAGTATGGTAAAGTGTAAATTTACTATGTTGTACTTACTATAATTTACAATACTTTGTGAGGGCATATTATTTTAAACATTAATGAGACCTCAAAATTTCAAGTTGGGTATTTGAATCTGCAAGTGTTTATTGTAATAGTATGTCATTGATACTTGGAATTCGAATATCAACTAAGCTGGATACACCAGAATGTAGTACTTCAATTTTGTAATAAACCTAGAATTTGAAGTATGCCTATTGTGGAATAATTTATTTGATTATTTGGTACTTTACATGTGTTTTTCTAATTTGAGTAATGAGTGTTAGGCAATGACCATCCTCCAGACAGTGTATCAATTATGCCTTTTTGATAGCTTAAGTAGTGGAAATGTACAACTAAAACTGTAATTTATCAACATGGAACAGTAATTATAAAATAGGTTATGTTGGATTGACAATAAACCCATTGCACGTAAGACTGAATAATAGCTGTTGTTCTTATAAAAAGCAGGATGAAAGATTTGTGTTCAAACTCTCTTAGGCGATCAAAAAATTTTTTAACAATATTATTCACTGAAAGGTATTTGCAAAGTATATGAAGATTAAAACAAAATTTATTTAAGGCGAATTGGTTAGTATTAAAATCTGAAGTATCCTTGGGTTTGAAGAAAGATATATTGTATTCATTGTGTATTCACATTTCATGCTAAAATTATATATCTGCTTGAAATCTTTTTGTAAGTTCAAGTTTTTATACTTTTATTTTGTGAATCCTTTTTGATAACAGCAAATGCTGAAATATTAACGAACATATAATCAAAGGAGTTTATCAAGTCAGTGTTTATATTTATGCACATACATATATTCCAATTTACATTACAAAATCAATCCCCAAGAGTCTATCAATAAGGGCAAAAATCTTGTAGCAATCTGTCTAATTGTCATAATTACATAAATAGACGGTCTAATGTATTTCTTTCAAGGGAGTATCCAAAACATTTTGTTGATAAACAAATATAAATACAATTCCAGTGCAATTAATCCTAATGACCTAATAATCATTCTGAATCTTTTTCTAATTTTGGAATCTTCCCCTGAAACTAGAAATGTATTATCTAAGTCCCCTAAAGTAATATTTTAAAATTCTCAAAATTTACAAAGCATTCTCTCTAGACCGAAATTAAACCATGAAGGCAACCCAAAAAGTAATAACATGAAATGTAACGTGTGCAATCCTTGTAACAAGCCAAGACGCAGAATTTGTAAAATGTTAATAAATTCTAAATGTTTTAAAAGTAGTACAACTGAAAAAGAATATCAGATAAAGGCAACATTGATTGCATGATAAAAAACTTCATTTATCAGCTAACCTGTAAATTCTGTCCCAAAGATTATATTGGAAAAACGTATTCTCCATTAATAGTGAGAATGAGCAATCATCGGTTTTATGTTGTTCATCAAAATTATGAGAGACCATTATCTGCACATGTGATTCAACACAATCAAAATAAATTATAAAATTGCTTTGACCTAAAAGGAATTTACCATTTAGAGCCAAATCCCAAGCAAATTACTAATCTGATTAACTTAAGAAATGTTGAAATCTCACATCAATTAATTTTTAAATCAAGGCGACCAGATGGGTTGAACTAAGATGATTCTCTTTTCCTTCTTTTATATAACTTGTTAGTTCTATGTAAACATTTACAAATATTGCACATATATCTGCGTGGAATCTTGTTGTTTATGGTATTTATTTGTTAAAATTCTTTTTTGGTTATGTTTTTAATAAATTACTCATGTTAAGAAACAGTGTATCTTAGATAGTAACAATATTACAAATAACTCATCCACTTTACATCCTTGCTCAATAATACCTGTTTGTGTGTGTACCTTTTTAATACTGTGTAAAGATGTCGTGAAAATATAAACTAAGCTGTTAATTTATTTCAATTTAGATCAATGAAGACACAGCAAAGGCGGAAGAACTGAAGAAAAGGAGGGAGATTGAAATTTTGGCAAAAAACAAGGCTGAAAAGAAATTGGTTGAAGTAGAAGAAAGCAATTTAAAGGACAAAACTGAGGTACAGTTAATAAAAATTTTAGTTATGTTAATTTTAAATTAGTGCACTTGGATATTAGGTATTGCGTTGTCCCAGCAATAATTATTTTAAGGAGCGGAACTAAACATAATTAAGCCTCCGATAGCCTAAACATATCAATTTGCCTAAAGGCCTTTAATATTCCTTACTGAGATAGACAGGTTTTCTTTACATTTCGGCCTGTCAAGGAGCTTGATGAAATACTGTAATTTCGAGTACAGAACCCCTTACTCCAGCTTTAGTACCTCAAAGACAACTTCTCTGGAAGGTGAGTGTAAAACAATGTTACTCATCCTGAGCACTTAAGATGTGAACTATCTTCTTTAGTCTTGCTTTTTGTTCAGAAATGAATTACCTGACAAGTATAACTCCTGAACAAACCACAGAACTCATCCTGAGCCCTTGAGATGTGAACCATCTTCTTTAGTCTTGCTTTTTGTTCAGAAATGAATTACCTGACAAGTATAACTCCTGAACAAACCACAGAACTCATCCCGAGCCGGTAACCATTATTATTTAACAAGGATATAGAAAATAACTTTTTGCGCTTAGGCCAAAACACAAATAACTTTTATTTCCTTGGTGTAAAATTGTTTAATCAATTACCTCCAGTCACAAATTGTGTCCCTAAAACGTTTTAACTCTATGCACTCAATGGCTGTCCTTGTCCTTGGAGCTCGTATCATCAGCTCTACTGGCTGCTGCTATTTTGTCAGAAGCATGGATTAATTTTTGTTTAATGTTATCTCAGCTTGTATGTCCAGCTGTATTGGCCAAGATATAATACGTCCATAGCTCGTAAGGCCAGCACCACTAGCCACTAAACATAGCAGTTATTTTCTAATATTGTCTTTGTTTTATAATGAATGTGAGTGCTGAAACCTATTGAGTAGCTAGTTTTTAAAGTAAATTTTAGGTAAAGCAGTAAATTTTAAATTAGCCTATAGTTTTTTTTTTTAACATTGACTGTACAAATAAGACGAATGACACGTAGTGGGCCTCCACATTATGTAGTTTCGATTTTCTAGGTTTCTCTCACTTCTACACTGAAGTGAGAGAAACCTAGAAAATTTTACAAGAAGACGTGTGCTAACTGTTCTTGACTACACATAGGTGATTATTTTTAAAAGTTGTATTCCTTAAAAAAATTTAAAGACTGAGTAAACTGTAAAATAGTTCATATCTGAGTATAACATAGAAAGTATCATAGTATAGAAAGATTCATGAAAAATAAATTTTAAATTAATTTTCATTTCTTCTGTAAACATTTTAAATTACTATGCAAATAACGTAGATATTGAAAAGTAATTCCGATCTGGGGAGGCGAACAACAAATATAGCTGCTGAGCTATCAATGAAAGTAGTGGCGGCCATCTGTACTGGCCATACGAGTTGCGAGGACAAACTACGGCAAAACTAACACGAGCTGTCTGCAACTTTGATTTGGCCAGTGCCGCTGGCCTTTCGAGTGCAAAGGGTTAAAATAGCTAAGAAATTGTCAAAGAAAAGGCTGTGGAAATGATATTTTGTATTTTTTATATAAACATGTTCTGTACACTTTAAATTCAAATTGTCTGTGAATTAGTAATTAAATGTTAATTAAATTATTATTAATTCTTTATTGAACATATTCTTAGAGAATAGTACAATTTAAAAATTCATTTATCGTGTAAAATGGATGGTCTTGAAGCCAGAGTTTTAGTTTGTGTCCAAACTGCAGCCGGTCTCTCCTCTTCAGTTCTAGTGGGAGGGCGTTCCACAGCTTTGCTCCAACATACGTTGGCTTCTTCTCCGTGGGCGCTAGGCGGTGAGCTGGAAGATGGTAGTTTGCAGCATGCCGAGTGTTGTAGTCATGTTGCTGTGCTCCAGTCATCACTTCATCGGGTGATTTCAGGTGTACGTAGGTCACAGCTTCTAGGATGTATAGGTTGACCACAGTGAGAATCTTCAGTTCTTGAAAGGCTTGCCTTCATGATTCTCTTGTGCGTAGGCTTGCAAGGATCCGAATTGCTCTCTTTTGGTGTATTAGGACCCGTTGCAGGTTGCCTAGTGTGGTACCTCCCCAGACTGCAATACCGTATCGAAGATGTTTATGTAAATAGTAGTATTAGTGTAAATTCAGTTCATTTTAGTATTATTATGTTGTAATCAAATATGACTTAGTCTATTGTAACCATGTTATTTAATGGCAATAAAGTATGTCTAATGTCATTTTCTGTATTGATTTTTGTTTAGGAATCAATTACCTGACAAGTGTAACTCCTGCACAAACCAAACTCGTCTTGAGCCCCAGAGTTAAGAACTCAGGATGCGCCTTTTATGATAACATCACCTACCATGTTGACACTTCATTGTACATTTTTCTGTATTATTGTAATCTGAAGGTTTAATGTGTTATATTTTTTACTGATCAAACTTTCAGTTGGATCATTGTCGTCAACCAGTCTACAACTGTTTTTTCAGGTTATAAAGTGGAAATCTGCATTAAAAACTTCTTAAATATCTAAACTTTTTTAATGTTTAAATTGATTTTTCTTTCAGAGAACTAGAGGATAGAATCAAAGAAATGGATAATATGGTGAAAGATGCAAGAGAAAAGGTGCAATCTGCTAGGGAAGATTTTACCAACAAGAAAGAGATCTGGAACAACTACATCAAAGAACTGAACGAGACTAAGCAGAGCCTTAGGCTGGCCAGGCGCAAATATGACAGCTGCATGGCAGAAATAGAGAACTTAACAAAGTGAGAAAAATCTTTATATTTAACTTATTGGATAAAGTTGAATATAAATTGATTGTGATCTGCTTCCTAATTCTTTTTGCTATTTGATCCACTGTTTTGGTTAAGTTTATAGATTTTTAAAATTGACGTTAATTGTTGGGTTAACAGGAAGGATTTTTATACATTTAACTCTCAATTACTAAGGTTACTATAAATACCCATAAGACCAATAATTTTTTGTGATTCTGCAAGATTACAGTAAATTCTTTTTTTTTAGTTTGTTATTAACAACGTATAATACGAAAGGATAGTAGGATTTCGGACATTTGTTATCAATATATGTATTTTACAAATTGTATAACAATACGTTTTCTGGATTGAAAGATTTTTAAGAGCATTTTGTACACCTGAAGTAGAGGGTAGATCTCAATCCTCGGAATGTAGTGTTATTTATTTTATAACATATAATGGTTTAAATTTTACAAAATCCTACAATCATTACAGTAAACACCCTATTCATATGTAGTTCATCCGCTTTTTGGATTATTTACGGTAAAATATATATATATATACATTGAAAAAATGTTTAAACATTCCAAAATAAGTTTTGAAATGAAAGAACATTTAGAAATAGCAAAGTGACTTAATACATTCTAAATACTGTAAGCTATTGTAATTAATACAATTTCAACGCATACACGCTAGTCATAGTCATGATACTAAAAAACTTCCAAAAAGATTTAACTTCAAATTTTTCATAAAAATTTTTTGGCTAAAATTTGTTACATAAAACAAAATAATTATTCAACCTATAATTTATAAATTAACAGAGATTCCTCTGTCCACTTCAAGGAATGCTCCGGAAATTAAACAACGCCAGGAGAGTTTGAAGAGGCAAATCGCAGAGTATGAGCAGAAACTGCAGTCTATCAAAGCAGCAGAGATGAGCTTCGAACACGACCGGCAGCAGTTGAAGGACACGGTTGAACAAGTCGCCGGGACAATAGAGGCTATGACTAGCCGCTGGGACAACATCCAGCGACAGAAAAGTGAGTTGACCGTATTATTTTTATTGGAGGCTTTTAGGATTTACCGGATCTACGGTTAATGTGCATTTGCTAGTAGATCGACTATGTACCAAATTTCAAGGACGTTTTTGTTTGATTGTTACATTAAATTATGTTTAGGATAAGTAAGAGGAAAATAAGTTGTAAAATAATGTTGTGATGACCAATGTATAATTTTTTCATATTATATTTCCAAACAACATATTATATTTTTTTTTTCAGTGCACAAATAGTAACTTTTTTATATTTTTGAAATAACTTTTTTACATTTATGCTGATACTTTATATTTTGTTGTTCAGAAATTAGGACTTTTGTAAGAAAAATAGCATTTAACCAGCTGTTTGTCACAAAAAAACTTTAAAGAAAACTCAAATTTTGGTATTAACCAATAGGAAGCTTCCTAAATGCTTTCGTTGATCGATTTTGTAAGCATTGTCCCACAACATAAAGCCATTATTCATAAAGACATAACAATAATCAAGAAATATGTTACTGGTAACAGTAAAACAGCTGCACTATCAGTGGTGAATCGCGGAATTCATCCACAGATTGAAGTGAAATTGCAGAATCAGAACTCAATGCAACAGTCAAAATTGTTTTTAAACAATGCTGAGGTCTTCTGTTAGATGGTCTGAAATATTATTTCACATCACCAACACATCAGCTGTTAAGAAAAGAAAATTCTTGTAAATACTCGTAAATAATAGGTGGAAAAGGAATAATGTGTCCCAGGCAAAAATAGTTTACTTTGCTCTGAGCCAAGAGTGTAGTCAGTTCGCTCTGAACAGGAGGGCAGTTAGTTCACTCTGAGTTTAGAGGGCAGTAAGTTCGTTCTTAGCCAGTAGGGCAGTCAGTTCGATCTGAGCCAGAAGGGCAGTCAGTTCGTTCTAAGCCAGGAGGGCAGTCAGTTCGCTCTGAGCCAGGAGGGCAGTCAGTTCGTTCTGACCCAGGAGGGCAGTCTGTTCGCTCTGAGCCAGAAGGGCACAGTCAGTTCGCTCTGATCCAGGAGGGCACAGTCAGTTCGCTCTGAGCCAAGAGTGCAGTCAGTTGGCTCTGAACAGGAGGGCAGTTAGTTCACTCTGAGTTTAGAGGGCAGTAAGTTCGTTCTTAGCCAGGAGGGCAGTCAGTTCGTTCTGAGCCAGTAGGGCAGTCAGTTCGATCTGAGCCAGTAGGGCAGTCAGTTCGCTCTGATCCAGGAGGGCACAGTCAGTTCGCTCTGAGCCAAGAGTGCAGTCAGTTGGCTCTGAACAGGAGGGCAGTTAGTTCACTCTGAGTTTAGAGGGCAGTAAGTTCGTTCTTAGCCAGGAGGGCAGTCAGTTCGATCTGAGCCAGGAGGGTAGTCAGTTTGTTCTAAGCCAGGAGGGCAGTCAGTTCGCTCTGAGCCAGGAGGGCACAGTCAGTTCGCTCTGAGCCAGGTGGGCAGTCTGTTCGCTCTGAGCCAGGAGGGCACTGTCTGTTCGCTCTGAGCCAGGTGGGCAGTCTGTTCGCTCTGAGCCAGGAGGGCACTGTCTGTTCGCTCTGATCCAGGAGGGCAGTCAGATCGCTCTTGATCACTATCGGTGTTGTACGTCCTTGCAGCCACTCAGCGCTAGTGAAATGTGGCCACAGTGACGTGACGTTAGGATATTTTATAAAAGGATTTTAATGCATTTAAATTAAGTGTGGGACATTTTTTATATTTTAAAATATTTATATTTACACAAAATACTATTTAAATTAAATTTGTGAGTGCACAAACAATAGTGACATTTATTTCTCCTCAGTAAAAACTCTTTAAGTGACAAATCTGTTAAATTGAACCTGTTTTAAAATCACATTCTCTCATTCAAAATTCTTATTTCATTTATAGTAAAGACTTGATATATTCAATTAATGTACTTAGTGAAAGCAAATATTAAATACAAAATTAATTTTTTAGCTGGAATAGTTACAACCTAATAACAAATACTAAACAAAAGAATGAACGTAATTAAATATTGTACTACCGTTAAATGTAAACATAAAAATACAATTAATAGTGATAAATGAAATACCTAAGAATTGAAGTGCATAATTATAATTAGGATTTAATTTACAGTATTAGAATATGTCTTTGAAGTAAATAATTTTGAATTGAAATGGCTCAAGAGAATTATTTGATTCCAACAAAAAGCATCAACCCTTTTTTCACTTTTGAGCTAAACGTATCCTGTCCACAGGAAAGCGGGAGGAAAACTTGAAGATGCTGAGTCGAAACGCCAGCAGCCTTTCGGTGTACGGAGAGGGCGTTGTAAACATCGTGGATGAGATCAATAAGGCAGTGGCAAGACGCAAGTTTGAAAAGAAACCAATTGGACCCCTAGGTAAGTGGTAGTGGTTAAATTAAGTCCTCTAGTGGATATTGCCGATTATAAATTGCAAATACGAGGACAGTTTAGATACTTATATCAAAGAACTCTTATGTTGAAATAGTGAGCAATGGAAATTCTACATAGCCATGTAGTTCACCTCGGTGCAAAACTAGCCAAGCCATGGTAGTCAGTGTCATGATCATTTCTAATGGAGAGATTAGCAACTTGCAACGACAACAAAATAATACTCACTTCTTCGTGTACATAAGTATATGCTTGTAATACCAACACTATTTAGTTCGTTTTGCAGAACGTGACTATAGAAATAGGTTTCTTACATGCCTAGGTACTTTCTGAAAAGACTTGTGTATTCTATGTATAATCCTAAAAACCCAAGATGTGCTAAAAACTTTACTACTGTGCAAACCATTTTATTAGTGCTATTTTTAAAGCTTAAATGGCTAAAAGTGCCTGCTATTTTGTGTAAGGTGGTGACCAGCTATGGAATTAAATAAAAATATATATAATAAGTCAATAGTACCCCAAGAAGGTTCACTTGAGGCTGGTTTATACCTTCCAGTTGAACCTATTTTGTGTACAGCAAAAAACCGATGTGAAATCTGGGCAACCCTATGGTCCAGGTGCGTCACATAACTAATCGCAAATGTCGTGATATTGGGGAGCAAGGTCAAATCAATAGGTCTAGTCTTTACAGGGGAAGACTGTTGGAGTTGGTGGGGCTCCCTGTGTTAAAGGCAGTTAGTCTGGAGATAAGGGCATGCCACCCTTGCCCACTTTAACTAGAGAGGCTGGTTCCATCTTCCAAAGAGAAGTGACTTGAGGCAAGTGCCCAAAATCCTTCTTCATGGATTTTGACAAGAGGCGGCCCCCCTCCAAACCTTACCAATCCTGAATATCCTGTCACTCCGGAAGCAACGCAAAGGCCCTTGTAGAAGGCTTCTCAGCTTCTTATCCTAAGAGAACAGAATAGAGAAGTCAAAAGTAGTCACAATTTGACGTACGTACTTCCTGCCAGAAACTTCCCTGTCTGGAACGTACTGTTTCCAATTTGAAGAACAAGGCTACCAGAGTTTTTATGTTACAAATCATTAAGTAATGGCATGTTTTCACAGGGCTGCACATCAAAGTGAAGGACTCAGTGTGGTCTGGAGCTGTGGAGAACTTCCTCAGCAAATCCATATTGACTGCGTTCTGTGTCGACAACAACAGAGACGCTTCAGTCCTGAGCGGAATACTCAAGTATGTCTGTGAGCGTTACAAAATACCACAGCCTTCCATATTCTGCAGCAAATTCCTGCCTAATGTAAGTAGTACGTAGTAAGTAATACATTGTAAGTACTACGTAGTAAGTAGTACGTAGTAAATAGTAGTACGTAGTAAATAGTAAGTAGTACGTAGTAAATAGTAAGTAGTACGTAGTAAATAGTAAGTAGTACGTAGTAAATAGTAAGTAGTACGTAGTAAATAGTAAGTAGTACGTAGTAAATAGTACAGTAGTACGTAGTAAATAGTAAGTAGTACGTAGTAAATAGTAAGTATGTGTTAAGAGAGAAACGTTGGTCACTTTTTGATGCTATATAATGTATGGTTAGTTTTTATGGCCGAGTCAGTTATGGATGCATATGTACTGCAGTTACATGCAGCTTTAGCGTAGCCTGTTACGCGACACATAGTGTGGCGTACTCCTACTTTGTATCTAAATTAGAGGAAAAGTGTTGAAGTACATCAACTCTACTTTTCACTCTGTCTGTTAAAATTTTAGGTATGCTCGACTTGACCTAATGAACTTGCTGCTAAACAACATTAATATTAGTTTATTTTGTTCGACTTGTAAACAAAACTATTTGCACATCTACTCAAGATTGAAGAACAAAGAATGAGGTCAATGAGAAATTCTAGGTGTTAATAAATATGAAGAGAATTAAATGTGGACAGATTAATAATGTGTTGGCACTCTGTAAAACACTATGTTCGTAGTATTTATATTGTTTTCTCTACCAAGATCCTTTGTTTGCTTTTGCAGGTGCACAACATAAGGGAAAGTGAAACAGGCAATCACAAATACATGAGTCTGGCGAGAGCTCTAGAAATAGACAATCCAGTAGTGGCTAACTGCCTCATAGATCAGCAAGAGATAGAGACTGTGTTGCTGATACCCACTAATGCAGAGGCATACAATATCCTGGATGAACCACGCAAGGTAGGTCAAGATAGACGCTGAGCATGAACTGTCAAGATAGTGACAGGTAGTTTGTTGTGGTGGTGGGAGCCGAAGGGTCTAGCAAACCTATAACTGAGACAGATGTTCCACTACTGTATGCTACAACTGGACCTACACTAGCCTCTACTTTGTAAAGACAACCCCAAATAGCTATCCCACCACTAGTTGAATGAGCCCAGTTTGGTTTACTAAAAAGGAAAACTTAGGAATCAAACAGAACAGAGAGTTAAAATAATTAATACACATTCACAGTATGATTTTCAGAAGGTCATCTAGAAAGTGAACCAATAATGAAAAGTTATGTTTTAGATAAGTTTCTCCCTGAGGGATAAATTAGATTGTAGATTACATAATGTAGTGTTAGTGATCTAATATTGCCCAATGATGTTGAATATATTATGCTAAATAGCTGTGAAACCGAAATGTATGAATGAAACAAGCAAGATCTATTGTAGCTTTAAACCATACTGTAACAGAGTCCAGTATATTTACCATACGTCAATGTTCTGCTTGTAATATACTCAGGAAAAATTGGTATGAGGCTATTCAGAAAGTAAGGAACGTTTTGGAATTTAAGAAAGAACCAAGTACAAGAAAAACATTTTATTTTATACTTGTGAAAAAGGGACTAAAATACTACTTTTCGTCATAATTACAATACAAATTCAGACACTTATCATAGCAGTGGACAATCTTTGAAATACCTGTGTCATAGAATTCTGCCGCCTGTGATCTCAGCCACTCAGTGTCACGTACATGGAGCTCCTCACCGTTGTCAAAACGCTGTGTCTTCCAGCCAGCTAGCCAGGTCTTCATTTTCAGATACAAGTAAAAATCACTTGGAGCAAGATCAGAGGACTGTAGGGGGAAGAGGAAAAACTTCCCAGTTGAACGACTTCAAGAGTTCTTGTGTATGGTTTGCCGTGTGAGGTCGGCAATGCTAAAACAAAATAGATGACAAATTTCCTCAGTGCATATTTTGAATAGCTCTCCTAAAGTTTTGCAATGGGAAACATAGAGAAATTTCAGTTATTATGAAACTGTGGTTTTCACACATTGTCGTCAACTTTGGTGACCAGATCGTCAGTCACAATACTCGGTCGTCCACTCTTCTCTCGATCATGAAAGTTTTTTCTGCCATTTTAAAACTGAATGCATCACACTTCCTGACAGATCTTTCAGTCATTACATTGTTCCGGTATACTTCACACAGCTCCCGATGAATTTCTATTGGTTTTAAGTTTTTTTCTGACAAAAACGAATCACAGACCGCTCTTCACAACTGGAGAGTTTTGATTACAGCACAAATTTCAAATTTGAATATAAAGAAAACAAGCAGCATGATGTTCCCGTTGTTATAGCTAGACACTGACTGAGATGTTGAGCACAAACGCACTTATATATATACGCAGTTTGTGCATGCCTGGAAGCATCAGGTGTAAATGTTCCTTACTTTCTGAACAACTCTTGTATAATTGTATTTGCACAATAATCTCCTAAATATCGTGTCCAAATATTGTAATGTCACCTTTCTGGTACGCAGTACAAATTAATTCACCAATAGTGTTTTGCCCATCACTATGGCTTTTTTTGCTTAAGCTTTTTCAACGTAATCAGTGAACATAGGCTGTATAATTATGTAATACCAAAGTTGGCAATACTGTTGACCAGGTGCCACGCAACTGTAGGAGGGCCTTTACACTGACGGGAGACTTGTTCTTCCCGGCTCCCAACTACAAGTCGTACTCTAACTCCAGACCTGTGACACATGCCACCTTGCTGCAGGCCAAGCAAGAGGATCTTATCAGGTCAGTTCAGAGAGACCTAGTGTTCGTTCCGATAGCACTGAAACAATAATGAAGTACACATAATGTGGTGAATGTCGAGTTTAGCTCCAGTTCACCTTCCTCTTAGTGCAGCGTTCGAAATTAGTCAAGTCTGCATGACAGTGTCGGATTGCAGACGCTGTAATAAGAAGAAGACTGGAGCTAAACATAACATTCGCAATAATGAAGTAGTAGTTGTTTTGCCTCACTTTAACTTTCATGTAGTGTTATTTTTAATTTAATCAAAATAGTGTTACAATATTACCAACTTTATAAGGGTAGTAAACACTTATATCAGATTTGTTGGGTAAGGATAGTTTTTAATAAAAGAAATTGGGTAAGTAGGAAGAACAAGCACACACTGTGGCCTGTCTGACCCTGTTGTTGTCAGGTAGTCTGGATGATTATAAACCGGTGGAATGTGAGTTGGTTTGTGAAAATTGATAGTGACAGTGACAACAATTCGTCATTATCTGATATTCCTCTTGCCCAAAGAATTCATCAAACACCAGTATGGATACACGTACTGCCAAAAAAAGTAGTAGTACATATTTTACACTTTTATCAAAAACCTTTTTTAGTGTTGTAAATAAGTGTATATATGTTATAATCTTTTTGTTCAGAACAAAACTTTGTATTTTTTTAAATTTACAGTACCTTGTTATTTCAAGTCATGTGAAAGTTACATGGAGTGAAACTTAGAAAACAAAAAATGTACAATAATATATACATTTTTCAATTTAAAAACTTTTTGAAGGATAAAAATATTTCCCCCCTTTTTCAAAGGGGGTAGAGGGGGGGGTCACTTGAAATATTCAAATTGTATCCCTATCTTGTGACATATGATCTGAAAGGTAAATTCAAAAGAAACACAATGACGTGAAAAAAATCATCTCTACGATGATCCTAGCAAATGTTATGGGCAAACAATCCCTTACATCTAACTGTGTAAATTAAGTCCTGATACGCCTGGATATATTCCAAACGGATTTATAAATCAATGTACAACCTTTACCAGACTTTTTAAATTACTTTTTTGGATTTTTATGATGGTAACAAAAATTTCACCCCCCTTTTCTAAGGGGGGTAGAAGGGGTAACTTTAAAACATTAGACATTAGAGATACTTTATTTGCACAAGACGTTTACAATATGTACAGACACATAGAAAAACAGGTGCATCGTCAAACCTTATAAAAAATTAATAAGGTCAATTAGTATCAATTTACAATTTCAAATGGCAACCCCTATCTTGTAACATGCCATTTTAAAGGACTATTCAATGGAAACACAATGGCATGAACAAAACATCTCTCCGACTATCGTAGCAAAAGTTATGGGCAAATAATCCCTTACACTGTAATGCCATCTAGAAAAAAAGACACCTCTTATCAAAACTATGCACACCAGAAACATTAAATATTACGTAAAGAAATAAGCTGGGCTCCTCAAAGTCTTACTATAAGATATCACTTATGCATTGTGTTTATATGCTCAAGACATTGGCATTGTCCGTACTTTGTTTTTCATTAGCCCATAACTTTTGCTAGAAACGGTATACAGTTGTTTTCTTAGTGTCATTGTGTTTCAGATGGATGAACCATCTGTGTTTGTGGTTCATCCATTTATCATTCAAAAGGCATTATTTTGGCCCTTTGTGTGTACTGTGTGTCGATACTGATAATAAAATATATAAGTTCCACTGATCAGAAAACTAATTATTTAACAGCAAATTCAGTTGGTTCTTATTCTTGGATGCTTCGATTTCAGAAACTTGAAGAACGAAATTACAACATTTTCCCAAGAGCTGAACTCTGTAGTTGCAGAAAGACAAGGTATGCAAGAGCAAATGAAAAACACAATGAACTCGCTGAGAAAAAACGAAGAAGAACTGAGGAACCTGAAGAAGCAGAGGTTTGCTGTGGAACACAAAATCAAAGAGATGGTGAACAGTATAGAGCAAGAGAAAGACGAAAGCAATGTTGCGTACCTAGTACAAGAGTCAAAGGTGTTACAGGCTCAATTGGATAAAGAAAATGAGATTTTGGAGGTACTGTGTCTATCATTATACAACTTTACTATAAGAGACAAATAGATTAACACTAATAATATATATATATATATATAGATTTTATTGGTTCTCAAATTTTGAATACCTGTGAAATGCAGATTTAGCTTAAAAAAAATCCCTGTGGCTAAAAATACCATCAGAAGCCATAATTTGTTTAAGGAAAAAGTTTAAATCGAACTATTTGATTTTTTAATAAATTAGCAAACTATAAAACTTCAGTATGTCTAGAGTAGGAAAAATTTGGTGTTTACTGAAAAAAATTGAATGTGGAAGACAAATTTTTAAAGAGAAAAACACTGATTTGTAACGAAGGTAGCAAACATTTATTAACCGAATAGATAGTAAAAATTGTTATTTTTCAATTTTTAACATTTATGATAGTTGTTTTATTGTAAAAATGCTCACTTAACCCATTGCGGATCGTGAAAACGGCGCGCGCGCGCGGGCCTTAGAGTACGAATTAATCCGTATTACAACTCAGCACCCGCAGTGTTTGCACGCCTACCTGCCTGCTTAGCGCGCTCGCTAATTATACATGTTTTGTTTGTTTATGTTGTTATTTATGTTATATAAACATTATACAGATCATATTAGACAAGTATATTATACTAGAAGTATATTCAAGTATATTCATAAATATCCTCGGAAGCACTACTTTGAGCGTTTTTATTTATATTGAAATGATGTTGAAATAGAGTTTCCACATCCGGTGGTGTCCCAGGAACAATGTCTGAAATAGTCTGAACATCTGAATCATGGTCACTAGCCCGCTCGTCACTGTCAACATTAGTATCCGCATAATTATGAAAACGTGGACAAATACGCGTGATAGAACCGTCTCCATCCTCAATAACACTATCGATATCACTTTCGTCACTTCCACTTTCTAATAATAGTCTATCTAATTCAGATGATCGTAAATCGTCACCCATTTTATTTACGTACACGCACACGAGGCAAAGGAAAATCGAACTCCACGACTGTACGCCTCAGACAAACAATTTGTCGCAAATAATAACGTTATTGACCGATAACGAGGGGAGTGTTTGTGGACGAGTACCAGAGATAAGATAGGAAGCCAGTCCAGGAAAACTGAGTATAAATATCTCCGAGGCTTATAACAGCGATAAGCGTTCAAAACAAATGAGTCATCCGTACCACGTCATCCGCTTGAGGGTCACGTCATTGTGCTTTTGGTCCACGCCTCGCTCCGCGTCACCCTCACGTCGTTGATCCGCAATGGGTTAATAAATAAACTAATTGTTTTTTTAATAGTTAAATTCCAAAATTTAAGAAGTTTTCACGTGTTTATATTTTACCACTAACAGTAAATGATTAAAAAAATAAACAATTCTATGAAGTACCTCTAGTATACTGTTAACCCATTGCGGATCATATTGTTTTGGCGCGCGGGGCACGAATTAATTTACGGTCAGCGGCCGCACGAACAGCAATGGTGCGCCACATCGTATTCCTCGCTATTGTATACTAGAAAATTCAGCTGTGAAGATATTCGTTCAGATGGAACGTGGGCCTGCTGGGGTATCCGTGATGTAGGAACGATAACACGCGAACAAGGTTCTGGGGTGGCAGGGGATGATGTCTGAATCATAGCCTAAATAAAGCGGCTCGGGCGAAGCGATTACAACATCCGGGCCATTGTCTAGACTAAACCCGCCAACATGTACGTCTGCGTCACTAACCTCAAAAGTATTATAATAACAACTGAGGAAAACACCCAATCAGAAGCACTAAAAAGCAGAGAGTGAACTCATATGAATGATTTTTCAACTTCGACATACAACTGCGATCTGTAGGATATTTATAAAACTTTTGAAAACTCTAAACGTAGACCGTTGTTAACACTCTTAGTTGACAAGTGAAGACGATCGCCCGATCTATCAGACATTAAATTTTTATACGTAAATATTTTCTTGATTGGAGCATTAAAGCAGGTGAACATAACTGTGAGATCAGAGATGTAATTGATTCAGGCCAGAAATGTAAGCTCCTACACATACAAAACCTGAAATAAGCAGCAATAAAATTTGTATTACACTTTTTATTGTGTAGTTGTATTGTTAGAAACAGACTTTTTATTACTATTGGAAATTCTAGTATGGTCTGCAACTGCGAAACATGATGCAAAAATAATGCTAAATTTTTATTTTATTTATTAATTTGTACACTCAGTTAAAACAATATTATTTTTCAAAATTGCACCCTGACTTCTAAAAAGATATACTTTATACTATTATTTCAAATTTTCAATTTATATACAGTTTAGCTTAAAAATTAATTTAAAAAAATTAAACCACGTTCAAACTAATTATAAGTACAATGTACAGATTACAAAATAATTGTATTCCGGAACGATATGGTAGTAATAGTTTCTCAAAAAACACAATGTGTGTACTCGAAAAGAAAAAAAAGAGACATGTCTTTAAGGATTTAAAAAATGAGAATATTTAAAAAACAAAAATCAAACACTGTTACAAAATATCAGCTGGCATTTAATTGAAATAATATAATCAGTTTCTATCATTCTTAGAAACAACATCTTGACTAACCAAAAACGTTACATTAATCCCAAACATTAGTTTTTTAGTTGCAGTTAGAATTTCTAAAATGCTAGAAACCAAATTAATTGAGCATTGAACAAAATAAAATCCACCCGAAGTAATCATCATCAAATAATTTTATGATGATTACGATGATTGTGTAACGGCAGTAACAAATTGTAACAGTTGGTAACAAGAAAGTTACCTCGATTTGTCTCCACCGTTACAGTTACTGCCGATACATATCCGTGAACAGTGGCACCGTAATGTACAAAATATTATTCATCTACTAAATTTTGGATCCTAAATTTGCTGCAGGTTAAACAGCATTGTCTTCAGAGAGAAGTAGCCATGACACACCTGGCAAACTCAAAAGTTCTCCGATAGAGCGTGCATTAACTGAGAAAATACGTGATAGTCTGTTATTCAACCGTTACCACAAACGTTGAAATGTAACTTCGAACGATTGTAATTGTGTAACGAACAGTTAAACATTTTTTTAAATACTTTCTACTGTTGAATCCAACCTAAAATAGCATTCTTTATCAGAAACATGCTATCTCCGTTACTTTTTTTGTCTAAACGTAGTAGTTTATTCAATAATTTCATCAATTATTCGCACTCCTTGAAGTTTTATTTGGACTATAAACAAGTGTTAAAAAAGTAAATGCATTTTTCAATATTTTATACACCTTTCATTTAAATAATATGAACTTGAAACTGAAGCCGATTTATTTGTATTCCTGTGGAGTTATGATTTTCAAACTTCCGATTTATATAATGGCCGTATCAGTTATTGTGGATTTTTATGTAAATCATAGTAGTTGACTGAGTGAAGCGAAGTCAGTAAATCGAGCCAGTCCAAAAAGTTCTTGCTTGCACGCGTTTGTTAGCCTCAAGGACAGTGTAACATACATCTGAGGGGTGTGGCGTGAAAGTTGGTCCATTGAAATGTAAGGCACAGCCAGTTTATATTCAATCGTGTTGCTGACTATATTCCAAGAACAGTTTTTGTACGTGTTTCATGTTTGTTAATATTAGTAATTCAATACATTGTTTTTTCAGAGATTAAAGAACATAGGTGGAAACCTGAAGACAAATGCCGAAAACGCTAAAACGGAGTATGAATCTTTACAAAACACAATAGCAGAATCCGATCAAGAAAAAGCGCCTATTCAAGTAAGTAAACACGATATAGTATTTTACAGCTAATATATGCTGTTTTTTTTTTCCATTGATAGGATCTGAAATATTAATACCATTCCAAACTAGACTTGTACCTATTCAAATTAGTGAAATTTTTCCCGTACAATTCTTGAGTTTAAATTAAATTCAGATGGTTTTAACAACATCTAGAAATAGAAGCCCTATTCATAAATGTTTTAATTTTATTTCTATTTTTTTAGATAATAGTAGATGTGCGTTAATATGATACTTCCCAGTACCCGTTACAGCCGTTACACTGGTACAGCTTCCCTCCAGTAACGGTTACAAATACCAGTTACAATGTACCTCCAGTTATAGTGGTACACTAACTTCTGTTACATGTTATTGAGTGTTACTGTACCCATGACTAATATTACAATTTCCTGTCAGTTAATGTTGCATTACTCAGATGTGTGTACCAAATATTATTGACACAGTATTGTTTTAAAACAAATTAGAATAGTCTAATATTACACAGCTACGGTGAGAAGGGTTGATTCAGTCCTAATTGCTCTGGCCTGCTAAGGAAACATGTCTAAAACATTGTAGTGCACTCACTTGTGCACCTGATGAGACAATGAGAATATTACGAATATTATATTTCGCTTTGTGGCTGAGGCAGGTCAATTTGTCTGATGTAAAAAAAGAAGCATTCATGACAATCAAATATTGTAATACACGGTATATTCGTACATAATCATCAGTTGATTAAATTTTGTCTTATAACAATATTCAGTATTTATTCCGTTATACAATTTTGAATCGAACGCTGTAATGTAAACTAGTACAATAAAAATCTGCGTAAATTCTATGTGTTGACCTTCAACAGCTTGACCTCATAGTTACAGTTAATACGTTTTAGTTAGTTTATCATATTTGCTGTCACATTTTGTGATTAAACTGTGAATATATTGTGGTTAAATTGTAAATATAAGTTTAGTCGTGAAACATTTCAGTAAATGCAGTGAAAAGGTTTCACAGTTACTTTGTTTTACTAAGTGTATTTCATCTAACCTCAAGGTTTTTCTTATCACAGGGGAAAATAGAGCATTTAAAGTCAGCAATTCAACAAGCATCTTTGAAGTCAGATCATATTCAAGCCAAGATAAGGGAATACGAGGAGAATGTGAACAAAATAGAAGCGGAGCTGACAGAGTTGACAGATAAGATCAACATGCAGACAAGCGATGCTATTCAGATTTGTGATCCAATAAGAGTCACGCGGTGAGTATTCAATTCAATTCAAAATAGCTTTATTTACATGGCATATACACATATATACAAGAATAGTGTCAGGATTTTTTTTTTTTTTTTTTTATCCCTTGGGGCGGCCTACTGCCATGCACTTAAGCCTCAAGGGCTTTTTGTGCACCCCGGAAACACACCATGAGGCCCACCAGTCTACAACTTCAGCAGTTCAACAAACCGCCGAAAACAACCTATCAAGTCCTCCTGGGAAAATTCACCACCCCTGTCCAAACTACCAAAGATGGCATACCGCTCTCTTGCTATTGCAGGGCAATCAAAGAGCAGGTGCTCAGCAGTCTCCTCCTGCTCATTACACCTTCCACAGAGCGGATCCTCCTGAAGGATGCCAACTCTGTGAAGATGCTTCCTCAGGTACTAGAATAGAAAAAAAAAACAAGAATGCATAACAGAAAATACGAGATATATCACAAGAAATACAGTAGGGTTAATTGTAAGACAGGGCCTTATGGCCCTAAATTCGCCCTTTTGTATATATAATACAAATAAAGTCATTTGAATTTGAATTTGAAGAAATACAGTAGAAAAAGTTTAAGATACAATTATTACAGTTGTTAAAAGGTTAAAACAGTCACAACTTAAACAGTTACAATTAAAACAGCTTTTGGCACAAAACTATTAACTATGGAGTACCCTACGTCCAGAATCATCACAGGAATTCATTAAAAGAATATATTATAGCCTTGTTGATGAGAAACTTTTTAAATTTTATTTTAAATTTATTGAATGTAGCCTCTGACTTCATTTCAATTTTGACCCAATATACTTTGGTTTCTTTTTAAAATTTGTTAAGGTAACGGGGGCTTATTGCTACATTATTACGATTTCTTGTTAAATGGTTGTGATTATCTCCTTCCAATTCCAGTCCCTGAAGTTTGCTTTTAATTGAAAAAAATAGTTTCAAAAATATACATCCTTTAAAACATCCATTCTTTAAAGTATTCCTTAACGGACGTTCTATTATGAAGATTAAAAATAATTCTAATGGCTTTTTTCTGCCATTATAATGAACCTTTCCTACATTAACTCCTGTCAGCCTTTATATGGATATAGTCTTGGAAGTGGAAGTGGAATTGGCAAAACTAGCCTGCCAGTACATTCGATATTGCATAGTTAATAGTCAATGGTCAAACCACTTTATTCCATAATATTTATAAGGTACAAAGAATAGTGTCACTACAATAAAACTAAATACTGGCATATTGAACTAATACTGGTAGTTCAATTTGGCATATTTCTTTCCTGTGAATAGTTAATTAATACCCTGTTTTATTGCTATTTTATTGTTATGTGTGTTAGTTTGTTTGGATTAAGTCAAACAAGCGTATAGTAGGTTATATCTGACAATGTCATCTGTTTTATAGCTATGTTATATTATCATGAAACGTTTGTGACAATAAAGATTTATTATTATTATTACTTATATTAGTTTAAAAATAAAAATAAAAATTGGTAACATTAGTTCATTTAAATGATAAAACTTACACCTTAACAATTTATCTTCAGTTCTTCTTTAAATGAATTAATCGGTTTTTGTATTGAAATATTCCTCAAAAGAATATAGAGATAAAATAGTTCAATAATCCTTTACTACTTTTAAATTTTAACAGATATGTTTTCTTCTTGTAAAATTCAAGATTGTGTTGATTGATATGTCTGTTAAAACGAGTAGTATATGTATATTTATTAGTTTTTAGTACAGGATCAAATAGTTGTTTTACATAAATTATTCATTAAAATATTTGTAAACCATATACTGTCAGAATTCCAAGTTCAGAAAAAATATGTTTAACAGAATCTGTATATCTTAATAAATAAAGATATTTTTGTAGGACCAACCACCCTAATTGCTGATCGTTATTGCTCCATAAATGCTTATAACGTAAGCTAAATGTGAGTGGATCAATGAGAAATATGTTAATTTAAATTATTAATTTTTGCCATTTGTTGAAATGCATATAGAACAGTAAACGTCTTATAAGTAACATGATCTACATGTTTATCCCAAGCTAAATTTTTATCTATTATAAATCCTAGAAACTTTCTGTGGTCCACTTGTTTAAGTCTGTCATTGTCTAGAAAAATGTCACAAATTAAATTTGATCTGGATTGCTTTGTAGAAAAAGAAACATAATTAGATTTTTCTGAGTTTAATAAAAGATTATTTTTGTAAAAAAATCCTTAATCCTACTTAAACCAATACATGATGAAATTTCAATATTCTCAAGCTTCTGACCAGAAACAAAATGTGAATCATCAGCATACAAACATACGGCACCTGACTCGACCCATACTGGGTGGATTCTGACTCCAAATTTTTGCTTCAAATCTTGAACTTACGCCAACTAAAGATTAATACTAACCTAATCTAACTCCAACAAGAAATGTACACAATAAAGTAATGAATCTCTCCAATAAATACTTAACCATTTCGCCTAAAGCAAATTAGATTGAAACTTCAAAAAGGGTAAGTTTGTTCCTTAAAACACATAGTGTTGTTTGAACAAAAAAAAATATTTATTTAGGTACTTTTAGTCATTTAAATGCACTTGATATTGAAAAAGTGTTACTGTTGTGTGTTTTTAAGTATAAACTGATGTAGAATATTTAGTTGTGTGGTGAAGGAGTGAAGAGATAATATTGTTGTATCAGACAAAATCATCGGTTGAAGTAAGACCACATACACAAGACCGTGTATGACGAGCACGGGTTTGGGGGGGAGGGGGTCAAGGTCTCGGATTCTTGGACTCCAATTTGTAACAGCTCAGTAACATTATTTTTAAAATTTTCAATAGTACTCGTATCTGATTCAAATAAATTTAAATGTTGAAAATTGTTACATATATTTCTAAACAGAATATGTAAAATATAGTAATTGGTTTTTGAAAAGGATTTATCTAATCTAATTACATGGATACCAACATGTTCTGAGTATCTTGTTTGGTAAGAGTGCAAAAGTTCCGGTAATATTCTATTAACATTTTTGTAAATGTGACTTAGTAAATGTTTCATATATAACTGTCGCAGTGAAAGTAGCGAGGATTCCTGAAAGAGAGAGTCAGTTGGATAACGCATATTTTTCCTCAACCCTCCTTTAGTAATGAGAAGATGTTTGAGAATGTAAGTTGATTGCCTTTGTTGATAATCTATCGAATTTCAGAGAATCGGGTGAGATCAAAAGAGAATTGAAACAAGTACAAATGTATCTGCAAAGATTGGAAGAAGAGAACGGAGGATCGTTGCAAGTCCTCGAGAGGAACTTTAAAGAGAGACACGACCAGTTCAACAAAATCAATTATGAGTTAGGAGAGCTGAAGTCCTTGTTGAGGGTAAGTTGTTTTTTGTTTTTAAGGACATTTGGACCATGTGAGGAAATTGACATACAAGAAAGTGACAATCTTCAGATTAAAAAAAAACTTGTGCTTGAGCTTTGTTCCCGTGTTGAGTTGTGTGTTATGTCCGTACATTTTTTTCAGTTGTAGTATGACTTAATTTGGACCTCAGTTTTGTTTCTTTAAAATAGTGATTGTATTTTTTAATTTTCAGTTAATTTTTCCTAGTTATATAGCCTGTTATAAATGTAATGTATAACTTTATAAAACAAATTTTTAAATACAGTTTTAATTTTTTTTCTTACTTCAAAAATCTTAATTTGAATAGGTTTTGAGCAAATTATCATTTATTTTCTTATGTTAGGCTGGAATAAAGAAACTTTTATTTAGCGTTCTAAGTATTGTACGTGCTTGGATTTTGAACAAGCGTTTTTGGATTATTTATCATACAGATAGAACAAAATGAACGAAAATCATGTTTTAGAAGATATATGCCGTTCTTTGACTTTCAATTTCACTGTTTCGCAAGATTTACCTTTTTGTCTTATGGGTTTCATAATGTTTGTCATTTAGTCAGTTGCCAAGTTTTAAGTTAAAAATCTTTTATAAGTATTTTTTTATGTTTGATTAGTGAGTATTCTGTTAAAAGAGCTGAAATAATAATTTGTATATAATTATCACATATTTATTTCAGTTTTCTTGAATAAAAATGTATGAACATTATAAACTAAAGAATGTTTGTTTCAACATTGTTAATATTTTTCAGGGATACAACATCTTTTAAGGCTAGTAATTGCTAAATTTGATAATAATAAAAAAAGCAATAGTATAAAATAATCGAATGTTTTCCTAACAAACTTTAATGTTTCTTAAATGTATAATGCAGGAATAGTTAAAAATTTCTCTACACAAGTCTCTGTAATTTAGTTTAAAAATTCATCAATAACTTTATTTTAGAAGAAAAATGTATTCAATCTTTGAGGTTCCTCTCCAAAAGATAATACTGTACCATTTTAGAGAAAAGTAAAACAATATGGTATACATCTAATGTGATCTATCTGTCCATTATCTCATATGTAATCTTTATTGCAAATATTGACATGATCACGCTTTTTTTGCTTACAACATCTCTAAAACCTAACATATGGGTATATTTAAACAATACTTTTTTTCCAGAAAACTAAAGATGCTTTAGTAAAAAGGAGACAGAAAGAACATCAGCTGCAGATAAGCATGTCTACATCGGCCAGGCACAACTTCCACATGTATCTAACAGAGCGTGACTTTGATGTGAGTGTCATATGTCTTAGTTATATCTTAAAGAAAAAAAACTAATGTTTAAATATTCACAATGATGAAGTTTTAACTGTATGATAGTATTGACAGAACATAGAACATGCTCATCAATGGTTGTTTTGTTAATCTGCGAGTGGCAGAGTAAAAATTGCTTGGAAGCAGTTTTCTTAGCAGAAAAGTCATAACTTTTTTATTTTAGCACATTAAGCCCCATGATTGTTTAGTTTGTTATAAATAGTGTTTTGGTGTGTGTGCGTGCGTGCGTGCGTGTGTGTGTGTGTGCGCGCGCGCACACACGAACAAGCACAGGTGTGTTTGTGTGAAGTTGTATAAAATTTAAAGTTAAAAATTCAACAAATTATTGGCACACTTTTAATTGGTGAAAAATTCCTGCGAATGTCCGAAACCTTGGATATCGGGAGTGCAAAGAGTTAAGAAACGTTTAATAATGAAATATAATTTCACTTGTGGCTTCGACAATGTGAATGTTTTTTCTCATTTAGGACAAATTTAATGGATGTGGTACATTGCCAAAGATCCATCAACAAGATAATTTTCTGAAGTGATCATAAAAACTAACGAGCATTGTTTTAGGGCTGGTTGAAATTCGACTTCTCTGAGAAGACATTGAATATCATAGTGAGACACCAGGCTGAGACTGACTTGGCCGTCCAGACTAACACCTCTTCATTGAGTGGTGGGGAGAAGAGTTTCTCTACAGTCGCTTTTATCATGGCCATGTGGCAAGAGGTGAAGCTACCCTTCCACTTCCTCGACGAGTTCGACGTCTTCATGGTTAGTAGCTTACTTTGTGGAAGTTTCTAGTGTGTCAAGCATTTCTAGTAGTAATGGTATTTATAACTAGACAAGCAATCTCAATGACCATATGAAGGTAGTATTTGCTTCAAGAATCACTATCCAAAAATCAGTACTGGTCAATATGTTGGCAATTATATCTCGGATTTTCAAAGATATTTTACATTAAAAAATGGTATACATTCTAAAACCTGCAATATTTCCCTACATATAATCATCTGTATTCCACCAGAAACAGAGATACACTCATCATTCCGCACCACCACAGCAACATCTTCAAAAGATCCATGTCATATGTTGGTCCCAAAATATTCAATGCTCTGCCACATAGGGTGGAAACTTCTTCCACTGAGGCACTCTTTAAAACTAATTTAAAACAATACTTGTTAAAACATGCGTTTTACTCTGTGGACTAGCTGTTGTACGGGGCTCCTTAACCTGGGCCATTAACAGATGCGTGATTGTCTATCACTTTTAGTTTTAATGACAATGTTTGTATACTAGCAATTAATATTTTAGGTTATGGTATTTATAACATATACAACAACTACTACTACTAATATATAATACATAGTTCTGATATTATATAATCAAAACTATTCAATGACTATGTTCGATGCAAGTATATGTCTCTGAACAATAGATATTTTGATTTTGATTGATCTTATTCTACAAGGGTTGAATTTAGAAATTCAGTACAAAATTCCAAAAAATGTTCATATAAACGTTAGTTTGTGATTTTCATTTATTATTTTTCACATTACTGCTGTAATCTATAATTCCTCTCTAAAAAAGGATATATATATATATATATATTACAATAAATACTGCACATTAAATATTACAATAATTATAACTTAGCATTAAAAAGATGAATGTGAAAGTGTTAAACAGGATATGAGGAATACCAGAATGTAAGTGTACTGAATTTTTGTAGATTATAAAAAATTTTATCTGGAAAAAACTTCCTAGTTACATTAGTCCATATGTAAACTATTTTTTGATATAGTTACCATTCATCTCAATGCAGGTGGTAGAACCTATTATTATTTTGTTGCCTTCCTCAAAGTAGTTTCCCTCCAACTCCTTCGTCTACATCTCCACTTCCCCCTTCACCTTCTCGTCGGTTGAACACCTTTTTCCACCCATGTACATCTTCAGGAAGGTAAAGACATAGAACTATTGTCAACTTGTTGGTTTGTTACTAGGATGGCATTAACCGCCGCATTGTGATGGACATGCTGATAGAACATGCCAAGGAGACCAAACAACAGTTTGTGTTCCTGACACCTCTGGACATGTCGAGTGTCTCTAGCTCCAACATTATCACTATTCACAGGTGAGTGGTTTTTATCTCCTTATGTCTTTCAGGATGTTGTCATAACTTAGAACTGGCAGTCGGGAATCATTACACCAGCAAGCTGCTGATTGTAATCCAAAATTTATCTAAATATATTTTATGTTACTTTATTAGGTTGTCTGGTGTTTGCTTCACAAAAACTTTAATTTTCTCAATTTGAAGAGTTGAAAATAGGTTTCATGGCTGAAATAAAATATTTTAAATTAGCTTTTCATAAACATTTTACTAAATTTTATATGACATTCTTTATACAGGGTAAACCTTAACCTCTGGAATGTTCAATATCAAAATAATCTCTATATATTTAACCCTCAAACTGGCAGTGTCTTTTCTTGTACTGGCACTCTATTTTATGCAGTTTGTAAGAATTACAACTTTTATACAGGTATACCTCTCAAAATTTCTCAGATATACAACTTTGTTATATATAACTGTTTTCAGAATATTCTAAATAATTATAATGAATTATATTCTTTAATATTTTCTTATTTTCCAAAAAAATTTATGTGTTTAAATGTGCTAGAGATGATTTTTTGTTATACTTTATAACTTTGCACTGTATTATCATATATGTATGAAATATTTATAAAAGTTCCAAAATATACAAAAAAGCACCCTCTTACTTTTTTAGCAATTTTTGAACTTAAGCACAAAATCCACTAACATTGTATTTTCAGCATTTTTGTACAATTGCTTTAAAACACTGAAATTCAACTTGTATACGACTTATTATGTATTGTTGTTTTCAGGAAAACTAAAGGAATAATAATACCCGCTTATTATTGTTGGTATAGTTTTTTATTCACAAAAATTTAACCTTCAACAAGTCTGATAAGGATGCCAATTCCAATTCAGCTAATAGTTCTCTGAAATCACTAGTTTTGTTCCTACACTTAAGTGTGACTTTGTCAGCCATATTACTAATAACCAAAACAAAATATAAACTAAAAATAGATCAATTAGACAGGCACCAAAACATAGCAACAACAGATGTAACTAATAAGACAGTCGAGCTGGTCACAGTCAAAACAATTGCTTGCACAAAATGTTTCTTCTAACCATACAAAGAGGAATGAAGTTTGATTTATTGAGTAATAATATCCCTCAATCGATAGCTCGATTATTCTGCTATCAATTGATGTTCGGTTTCAAACCGAAACATCTAAAATACGCAAATAATAACCGATTTCAAAAACGTGTGCTAGTTGCCAGTTAAAGGGTTAAGGCAAAGCCCTCACTCACCACTAATTCTCCAAATTCCCGATATCCCAGAAAGTTAAAATTTGGCACACTTATGTCTCATGACTTAAATAGAACAACTCAGGAGTTGAAATACATACACTTGTATTATGAGCTTGATGACTTCCGGCACTAGAAGTACCTTAGACCGGAAGTAGATTATTTTAAATGGAAATGGACGCTTTTATGCCGAAGAAGATTTTCCAACGACTTTATAGAAGAAGATTTTATATATATGTGTATAATTTCTTGATCAGGACAACAATGCAAACGCTACTACGACAAAAGATATGTTATTGCAAACTAAATTGCAATAATTGGAAGTAGTAACTCTTTGACCAAGCTAGAGTTTTAAGTCCAACGTATTACATATTTTCTAAATCGAGGCACAATAGTATCGTTACTACAGCACCGGAAGTAGGTTCCAGTGACTGAAAGTACACTCTAGAACAACCTTTGGGTCAAAAAGGCAATTGTTACAATGGTGTTGGAAATACTTAACACCAGAAATAGATTATTTGTAATGTAAGTATACATTTATATCAAAGAAAACTTTCTAGACCTATCTATGTGTATATTTTCTTGATCAGGGCAAAAATGCAAATGGGACAAGTTCCTAAAGTACCTTAGAACGGAAATAATTTGACCAGAAGACGCTTTTTGTCCAAAGAAGACTTTTCAGACCTATTTATGTATATATTTTCGTGATCAGGGTAACAATGCAAACTAACGAGGGCACTGGGAATAATTTATACCCAAAGATGATTACATGGGCTAAAAGTTGTCTTCTTAGAGTGAGCATGTATATATTCTTTTTATCGTGTCATAAAGGCAAACCTATAATGGCATGTGAAATACAATTGATTCAAATCAAAACGGTTCTTTACACGCTAGACCTGTAGTTAGAGCCAGTACAAATTTTGTTTTAGCTTTTGAAACTAACAATTAACTCTTAAGTAATACTTATCATAAACATGTCTATTTCTAATTGTTAAATATCATCACAAGTGTTTTCAAAACGGACTTATTATTCATCCACTCCGACCTAAAATATTTCAAGTGTTACTGAAATATTGTTGAAGCTATTTATTCAAATGTTTAGAATTGTCTATGAAAATTTTTTCAGAATGCTTTATAATTTTTAAGTGTTGTTTTATGTTACTTAAGGAAATGTTATTTATTTTGCTTGTGCTTTGTTTGACATTTTAAGAAATAAGTTTTCTGTTTTATCTATATAATTGTTATTGTTTCAAATTACAATTGTGTTATCAGTTTTACATTTAACCAAATTATCGTGTTCAACTTTGTCTATGGATTTTATGGTTTGCCATTCATGTTTGTCCTGTATTTTGTTCTGTATATTACTGTTATAATTGTACAGAATTTTTCCTATTTTTTCTTGATTTTGTTTATCTGTAGGTTATTGTTTCATTATTTAGTATTAATTTGTTTATATAATCTTGTTTGTTTAATTTTCTGTAACAGTATTTGATTTATTAACAATAAGTGTTTTAAACTTTTTATCTGGGATTAAATCGAGTAATGGTTCTTGGCAATTTTGAATTGATTTAAATTGATAAAGTTTCTTTTCTCGTTTTTTTCCTTTTATGTTGATTTTTATTTTCCATTCTTTGATCAATATTCTCAAATAATGAAAACAATCTTTTAAGATTTAAGATATTTATAAGGTTAAAAAGCTACTGTTGTAGCTATGTTGTAATTTGTTAATAATATTGTTGGTAATAACAAGGGGCAATGACACCCTTCATTTAATTGTTGTGAATTAACTGTTCTGTTTTTTACTCAAATGTTTTTTCTTTTTCAGATTGGAAGCCCCTAGGGACTAAGAGATGGCACTCATAAGTCATAAAAACAGTGATGCTTTGTATAATAATTATAAGTTTATTTATTGATAGTTTTAGCTATAAGCATACCATATTATAATAGTTATATCATATAATAGTGCCTTGTTTGACAATAATATTGTGATTAAACTTGTTTTATACCGTTATATTTTGCTTTTATTCAATACCCTTTGTTACTTCTGGATAAAAGAACATAAATATTTTTGTTTCTGTTTATTTTAGTAAACTATTGCATTTCCGATTTTATTACTCAATAAAAATTGGCCTACACTCCTTTCAGTAAAAAATGGATTTATTGTGTTGAGACTTATTAAAAATTCTTTTTGGTAAGGAGAAGAATGCGTCTGGTCCCACTCCATCTATTTATTATCTGTTTATGTGTAAATGATACACATATTGGTATTAACTTTTATAGCTCTTTAAATTGTAGAACCTGCTTCACCACATTTTGTTTGCAACAACTAGCAGATTATCGTGGTTTCAGTTACTGGAATGATGTCTATTGAAACACTAGCAACACTGTGCATTTAATTCATTTTGTGCAGGGATTTTTGTAGACATGTGAGCTTATTGTTTACAACTCATTATTCATTTCCTTTCAACAGCAACACCATTAAAATTAAAATTAAATAATAAAATAAGCTATTAACTGATAATAATATAAATAAACAGAAGAATAGGGTAGTAAATAATTACATAAACCTAATTTTGATGATGACAGAAGTGAATATTTATGTAATGTAATGAATATAACACAGGTAAAGAACTGACTAGAAAACAGAGGCCTTTTGGGTTGAATATCACTTGACTAACAGTCACAAACACGTTTCTTAAATGAGGCAGGAGAGAGACCAAAGAAGTCGACCTCAAAAAACACTATTCTACACATAACATAGCTGTGGTGAAAAGGGTTAATTCAATGAGAATGTTGAGTTCAGCTCCGGTTCACTTTCCTCTTAGTGTAGCATCATGAATCTGATACTGTCACAGACTTGATTCCTGGGATCTGGAGTCATGTCCGTCTGAAGAGATCCAAAACGTGACGAAGAGCTCAAAACCAAACAATGTCAAGAACTCACTATTACTGTAGATCTAACTTAGATCACCATTCAAAATAACTGGGCCAACTGGTTGAAACTAAGTTTCCAATTTTTAATTCAATTAAATGTTTTGTTCACCTGTCTTGTATTTTGTGATTTGTTACAACAGCAGTGAAGATGTTAATATGATTTTTTTTATCTGTTATGTATAAAAGATCCTGGCCCGGTCTGTGGCCAGAGTGTCCACTAGACCGGGAATCTTTCTGTAGAACCAGGAAAATCTTAGAACCCATTTTTCTGTCTAAGAACTTATGAAATAATTTAACAGAACCTGATTAATCTCGAAACATCGTCTTTTACATGACGAGGTCCGTAAAACTGTGAATGAAGATTGAAATGTGTTCGCGATCCCTATCAGACGCCGTTGATCTAAGGTTGCCTCCACTACTTGTTGTGTTACTTTCACTGCCACTCCCACCAGGTCTTTAAATATTAAATATGTAACAGAAAACCGTTAATTGTTTTGAGAGTAAAACACAGGCTCTTAGGCTTTCAATTGTTCGATCATATATAAGATTAGCAACCTGACTCCTTAGGCCCCTGAGGTATCCTTTGTTGACCCAAGGTTCCTGGATTAGGATGATATCCAGGGCGGTTATGGTAAACCTCCTTCCAAGGGTGTCAGTAGAGCCCTTAGTGTAGTGTAGGTTGATCTGAATGAGGCGTATAACCACGCATTTTTACCATCTCCCCCAGGTGGTCCACTCCTATCAATGTTTTGGGAGTACTTGGGGACAGTACTCCCTTGCGATCCCCTGATCAAGACTGATGGCCAGGATGGCTACCCGACCGGGAATAAGCCGGAAATCTTCCTGTAGAACTGGGAAAATATCAAAAATACTTTTTCCGATTCTAAGAACTTATGAAATTAAGAAATAATTTGGACTCCTCCTTGAATCAGGACCTGATAAATCTAAAAAAAATCGTATTTTAAGCGAAGTGGTTCGTGAATGAAGATCGACATATTTTCGCGAGCTCCGGCCATCTCACGCCGGTTGCCTGAACTAGTGTAGCGGAATTTATCTTGGTTAGTTCTTGCGCTGTGTCACGACAAGCCCCCAATCACCTAACAATCCATTTATTTATATCCGGCGATTAAGTCGGCCGGCCGATCGTCTCGGCCACTATACGAGCGGTAGCTATAAGAGGCAAAGCGGTAGTGGCCGCGATACAAACGGTGTTTTTATAAGTTTTTTTGTCACCAAAATGTGTCTCCCAACAAAGTTTTCCAACTCTTATTATTGAGTAAAAATAGTATTTTGAAAAGACGTCTGTTGGATAGACTGTACAGTCTTTACTCTATAAACATTCTTAGAGTTTGGTTTAGTGAATATTATCATCTGTTTGATCGGAGATGCAACCCGAATTTTTGAGTACACCAGAATGTCAGTTGGATTTTTACCAGACCTGATACAACTGAGACACTTTTTGGAGAAGAAAATAGTGGATTTGCGACAAGTAAAGCCGAGAAGATGTTTTGGGTTTGACATGATGCACAGCAATGTAGTACTAGGACTGAGCGGCAGTAGAAAAATTTAATGTCTGGAATTGGCAGCAGATCATCGTTTGGTAGCGCCATGCTGCTCACGTCTGTCGTGACAATGCCGAGCGTTATCCGTATGAGCAATTCAAATATTAAACTTTGAGTCGCCGCTCTAACGTTCAACGTCCATATCGCAGCCGAGGCCTCGTTTGGTCTATGAACGATTGAGCCTCACACACATACGTTCTGATTAGACGTCAGATTACATGGGTTACAACAAACAATGAATGAGGTTATGTTTTGATATTAAGGTCCATCCAAACATCGACTGAACTCTAAAAATCGCTACTCTAAACGGGCGCAAGAGCTCTCACGACTGCTTCCGCAACCAGTGTTCGAAAGTTGTTTGCAAGAACTGGAGAGCATTACTAGCCATTAAAATATTAGAAACATTGCCGAAACATCGTTGCCGTGTGTGAACAGACTTCGTATTGACTCCCGCAACAACCAGCGATACAGGTGTACCAAGTATTTGTGATAGTTTCTGGATATATAACAAAATTAACAAAGTTCCGACTGCTAAATCGTGTCTTTGTCATTCTTTATGGATAAAACTATTTAGAAACATACAGTAACAAAATATCGTGTTTTATAAATATTTTAACTGAAGTTTGCATTTTTTATGTCATTGTGTCTGCTGGTTCTATGCGCGGTAAGTAAATTGTACTTTGTGTAGTTCCACACAAAGAGATATTCTATAAATATATCCTTGTGTTTTTACGCAAATGGAATATATTCAGGAAGTTCATTTTATAAGCTTCTATTTATATTGTTTTAAAGCAGAAGATACTGGTATGACAAAAATGTATTAATTTCCTACAATCACTGCGAATTCCTTTGAGGTAGGATGGCATTTGTTTTATATTTACAATAATGTAGATTTATAGTAGGCTTTCATTTACTATTTAGAATACTCCTCGCTATCTTTGAAATAGTTCAGGTCATTCCTATGCCAAATCAATAAACTGGTGAGCTTGTCCAGTGACCATTAAACCTATCGTACGATCTTACGGCAGTCTCTCATTGGTGGACACATCGTGTGGTTCCCTCTGTCTGTCTAGGAGCGTCCATTAGACGGCCGAGCAGTTAGTTGTATCGTCGGTACATTCGGAAATGACATGGTCCGGTCGTGGTTACTCACACTTTGTTCTCTTTTTGGCAGAATTGTGCGTCTTTTGTCTCGATCCTCTTTTCTCGTATTCATTAGAAGTTGTACTGTCGGAGATGACGTAGTCCGGTAGCGGTCGCTCAACAAAGTCTCGCGCTTTGTTCTCTCTTTGGTAGAGTAGTGCCGTCTTGGGTCTCTAAGCCCTCTTTTCTCGTATCCATTAGAAGTTGTACCGTCGGAGTCTATCTGAACATCACATTCTCCGGCTGCGGTCGCTCACAAAGGCCTAGCCCTTTAATCCCGTTGTAGTAGAAATGTTGCCCCGTGTCCAAATGACCTTTGTGAACGCATTTTCCGAAATAGTGTCGCGCTGAAATCTCCTCGTGTGCGAACAGGTGGCTCCTCTCTGAACTTGTTTCCTACCCCGATGGCAGTGACTGTTCTTAGTGCAAACAGAAAGTGATCCGTTCTTCCATGGATCCCACTGCAGCCCTGGACAAATTGAAAGTTTATCCCCTGTGTATCTCGTTTTTCATTAAATTCTATGGACAAAACCTTTTATTGTATTATATGGAAACATTTTCCGATATTTGGAATAACAAAAGTACGAACTGCTTGCAATCACACTTTTCAGTTCCGTATACTTTAATTAGGTACATCCATATAGCATATATTTTCTTTGAAGCACCTACCTCATGTCTAGTTGCTCTATGCGATTTTAGGAAACCCGCCAGAAGTATATCTTGCTGCCTCTTTGATGCAAATTTATAAAACTAAGAGAATACTGTTTCCTGGTCATTTACATTTACATTATTATCACAGTCTACTTTACAACAGTTAAAAACTAGGTACTGTGGATGTCTTTTGGAGTTTCTTCTGACTTACCATCAGATTGTAAGATGTGTTTCATAATTTTCACCTAAAAACCACAACAGGATTTTGCAGCGTTTCCCTCCTCACATCCACAGTTCTATGACATCACATGTTAAAGAATTTTCAGAACAAAAATGGAAAGGTATAGAGGAATAAAACTTTGCAATGTAGTCAACAGAAGTACGAAGAAGCTAAAAAGACCCTCTCTGAAAAAGGCATATATCGGAGCCTCCTCCAGAAGTTTTTGCATGCAACTCCTCAATTGTAACTTAATAACTTTTTTTGAAAATTACTTCATTTATGTTTACACTCAGAAATAAGCAAGCTACATTTTAATGGATGTTTTGCTGTAACTATACTGGTTGGTTTGTGGTTAACATTAAATTTCGGTTCTTGATCGATACTTTTAATAAAAGTAATGCAATTGGGCTATATAAGTTTCAGAAACCTCCAGCCTGAAAATGTAACTGAAATAAATTTATATTGTACTGAACTACTGGAAGGTGTTGAACTCCGAGTATCTGCTGGAAACACAGTGGTACACTTTAATAGGTTTGCCGGGAAATAAAAATTAAATCCAGAAGAATATGGAGCGGGAACGCGTTATACAATTTATTCTAATGCACAGGCTAGGCTGTCGTAGTTGGCTAGGAGGGCCTTTCAATTCAGTCCATTCCACTCCTTTATTCCGAGGCCGGTGGTAAGACGAGCTCCTCACGCCTGGAATTTAATGGGGTGATCAACCGAGGCGGAGAGAAAGAGTGGGGATGGAGGGGCCCCTCCTGCCAACTACAGATAGCCCGTGTATTAGAATAGTGGAATGGGCAGTCCGCGCGTTCTCGCTCTGTACTCATCTGAATTTAATTTAGTTCAGCACCTGGCAAACCTATTAAAATGTATCACTGTATTTTCAAACCCCTTTCCGTAGTTTAGTACAGCATACATATATTTAAATTACATTTTCAAAGCTGGATGTTGCAGGATGCAGCACAATTTAATTATTGCAGGCAGTCAATGTGACAAGCCTCTTAAAATGTACCACTGTGTTTTTAGCTTCTACTCTGAATTAAACACATTTCAGTAATTTGGTACAACAACATATATATATTTGTATATATATATATATATATATATATATATATATATATATATATATATATATATATTACATTTTTTAAGCTGGATGCTGCAGGACTCAGCGCAATTAAATTTATTTCATTAAACCTTGATTTTACAACGTAATTAATGGCAGGCAATTACTCTTGTCTACATACAAATAAACCAATACAACGGAGTATCGAAAGACCCAAAAAGACGTAAGGAAGTCTAATGTAACAAAGTAACCTCGTTACATTCAGTGGCGTAGCTATAAAACAGACAGAGAAATATATTGCTATTGCTATAAGTTAAAATTTGATCGTAATAATTTGAGGTTACCGGTACTAAAATATGAATACTTAACAAAGTGTTTCAAATACTAAAGTTCTCAAAAGAAAATACGATAAGATATCAAAGGACATGCCACAGAAAGGAGATATGAGTCAACCAACACTGCAACCCTGCACCTGGCGTAGAAACGCTGGCTTGACTTATCAACTATCCAGCCACTTCCGTTTCATCCCAAATTGGACTGGTCTTCCCTCCAAAATTATAAATAGCTCAGAACTAACAATCAATAATTTTCAGAACGTCTCATCGGACAGTAGCAGTGGTGTGGTGTGTGTACTACACACACACACACACACACACACACACACACACACACACACACACACACACACACACACACACACACACACACACACACACACACACACACACACACACACACACACACACACACACACACACACACACACACACACACACACACACACACACACACACACACACACACACACACACACACAAGTTTCTTTTTTAATCTTTTTTAATACCCTTAGTTTATTACAGCTATTACATAACTCTTATTACAGATTTTGTAGTGTAATTATTAATTTATTTACTACCAATTAAGGACTCCACATTATAATATGTTGCTTTTGCCCTATTAATTTGAATATATTCCAATAGCACAAAAAGATTATGACATTTTATTCGTTGTGCACCATCTCACATTTTGTAAAGTGTCTTTGGAGTTATAAAGAAAGTTCAATATTAATATAATTAATTCGATATAATTTCTATGTTTTGCAGATATGTTCATGTAAAGTGTCTTTGGAGTTATAAAGAAAGTTCTATATTAATATAATTAATTCGATATAATTTCTATGTTTTGCAGATATGTTCGGATATAAAACGACTCATTAATTCGGATATAAAACGACTCATTAATTCGTAACATAATAGAAATCAGAACCGTTCCGAACTGAGGTCGCTATCAGCCGCATGTACAGTTTGTCAGGAATTTTCGGGATTTATCGGTACTGCTCGGCTCTGCTCGGCTCTGTCCCCACTCTTTCTCTCCGCCTCGGTTGATCACCCCATTAAATTCCAGGCGTGAGGAGCTCGTGGTGGTAAGTCGTATAGAGCGCAGCGCAAATTTGGAGCACAATTAGAGGTATTAGAAGTGGAACCAAAGATACTTATAACAAGATTTTGCTCAATGATAAAAAACTTAAGTTATAGCTTTTTAAAACTTACCACTCCAGACTATGTTCCTATGAAATCTGAAATCAATCAACCGATCTTTACAAAGGCTACAAACCAACTTCCATTGGAAGAAAAATTTAGTCTAGAGGAATTAGATATGGCGATAAAATCTAGAAACTAAGCTAACAGCTCCTGGTTTGGACGGGGTGGTAAGCTATTTAATCTTAAAAATGTTACCCTTTTCAGCTAAAACTCTACTGCTTAATGTTTTTAAACAACATCTGGTCCGGAGCCGAGATTCCGATGCAATGGAAAACCATCAAGGTAATAGGCATTCTAAAACCAAACAAAGAAAAAGGTAAGGAAAGCTCATATAGACCCATCTCTCTAATGTCATGCATGATAAAAATCTTCAATTTAATGGTTAAAACACAGATTGGAATGGTTTATCATTAAAAACAAACTAATACCAGACTACCAATTTGCCTACCAAAAAAATGAGAGGTTGTAATGATTTCCTGTTAGCATTCATGGCTGATATTCATGTGAATTTAATGCAAAATAGGATTGCAGCTGCTGTCTCGCTGGACCTGAGCAGTGCCTATGATACGGTTTCTCTGCCCGCTCTGGTGAGTAAGTTGTTTGTCCTGGGTATTCCCCACAGATTTATAACTCATGTACATAAAATGGTTAAGCTATAGACAATTGACTTTTGTCGGAAGCCAGCATACCCTCACCAGGTCTACTGTCAAAGGACTACCCCAAGGTTGTGTGCTCAGCCCAATCTTGTTCTCACTTTATATATCTGATGTGGGAATTCAGTTACCAAAAGAGGATCCAACCCTTTTTATATGCAGATGATCTCACATTAGTCTGTAGTGGTACACGGTTTGACGTGTTGATGCTCGGATGCGAGAAGCCCTGTCTAGTCTTACCAGTACTGTCAACTGCTGTCCCTGGCAATCAATGTAAATAAGTGCAAATATAATAATCTTTAGCAGGAAGAGGCAGACAACAAACCCAAATTGGACTGTAAATAATGTAAGTATCCCAGTTGGAGATTGCCTCAAAATTTTGGGGTATCATTTTTGACAAAAACTGAATTTTAAACAACATGTAAGCTGTTTGGTGAGTAAAACTCTTAAAGGACCTAGACATTCTTAAGTCACTGGCCTGCGGAAGGGAATGGTGTACACCCTCAGCTACTTTTAAAGGTATACTGCAGTATAATCAGAGCTTAAACTAGATTATGGTGGCTTTTTGTTTGGGCATTTACCAAATAGTGTTTTGAATAAAACTAGACATTATTCAAAATCAGGCTCTCAGGTGCATTATTGGGTGCTATGAAGTCAACCCCAATTTTAGCTCTTCAAATGGAAGCAGCAGTACCCAACTTGCAGACCAGAAGGAAAATGTTAACTGAAAGACTAGTTTTCAAAGTACTGTCTGAACCTAACCATCCAGTTTATGTAAATTTAAAGTAATTTAAGTATGGCAGCAAATCATCACGAATTACTGGGCCAAGAAGACCACACCACTGTATATAAAATCAGTAAGTACTGTAGAAAGGATAGTAATCCAAACCTGTGTCAAAGAAACTAGACTAATTGACAGTCTGGAGAAGCCAATTACTATGCTGGATTTAAACTTATGTTGCAGGGTAGATATTAATCGGATGGAAAATCCAAAATCCGAAAATTCCTCCTGAAACACTCAAAAAATTATTTATAGAACAAAATAAATGAGGAATTTTCAGGACTACATAAAAATTTACACAGATGGATCGAGAAACGCAGAGGGTTCTGGAGCAGCTGTGTATTATTACAAGGTAGGCCTAATCATCTTAGTTATAAATTCTGTTTACCCAAAATAGCTTCCAGCTACACAGCCGAACCGAACTTTTACGCCATAAAGAAAGCAAATCGAGATAGCGAATCTTCAACCAGGTAACAAAGTACTAATTTGTTCTGACTCAAAAGCAGCCATCCATGCAGTCAAAACAGCCTGTAAAACTTGATTATATTGATAACATTACATCCCAAATCGTGGAGGAGGTCCTTTCTTCAGAAAAGAAAATAACACTTCAGTGGGTTCCTGGTCATGTGGGTATTACACCAAATGAAATAGTAGATAAGCTGGCGAAAGAGGCAATTCAGACAGGAAAAGTAATCAAAGATTGGTCCTTCCGATGGGTGACTTTGTCAGCCATTTAAAAAATGTGAAATGACATCCTTATTCAAAAGCTGAAGTAGAACAAAGCAATTAAAGCAAGATGGTATTAGGGATGTGCAGCGGGACCTTCCTATGGTCCCATGGTTTAAGAATGCTAAGATAGGAAGAAGTAAACTAGTCACAATAATTAGGCTAAGACTGGGTCATGCACAGGTAAATGAAACTTTATTCAGAATAAACTGCTACTTTACTGAAAAATGTCTCAAGTGTACATTGAATGTGAAAGAAAGTCTTCAGCACCTAATCTTTGAATGCCCAACATTATGATAGCTTCAGAGAACCATTAATACAAACATTTAAAGGAAAAGAAAGTAAGGCCACCATTCTATCTCAAAGAGCTGTTGGTAAGTTTTGACTTAGGCGTATTGTTAGAAATAGTAAGGTACCTAAATAGTATAAATAGGTCAATTTGATAAAGGCAAATTGGGTGTTACTAACATTCAAGTATAGAACTCTTCCACACTATCTTGGAGTCATATTTGTTACCTACTCCAGGTTCTAACAATTTGTATTTATCTCCAGGGTCTGAATCCTTTTCGGAGTAGAAAGTCGCCTGGAGGGACCTCAGGCGTGAAGAAAGTCTGATCAGTGGGCCCCAACCATTTCCATTGATCCTGTAACCTAAAAGCCTTTCCTATAGCTTGTCCCCTCTGTGTGTAAATAAACTGAACACTACAGGAACAATTGATTGATAACAAAGTCAGGTTTATAGGCAAATACTAACATTTATGTGGAATTGTAATTAACTTCCCCTTCCATGAAAAGAAACAGTGTGAAAGTGAAATAAAAAAAAAAAAAAAATTAACACCCTCACCACAAATCAGTTAAATGCAATACATACAGTGAAAAGTGAAATAAATAGTAAGGGGTTATTCAAAAACATTCAAAGTGCGATAAAAACAGTGGAAAGTGAAATAAATAATAAAGACTATTGTGGTTCCATGCCCATATGGTAGCAGAACCAGCTACATTTTGGTAGCTAAGAAAGAAAGAAAAAAAAAAAGAAAAAGAGCGCAGCGCACGTCTGCGGACAAGCACATTGGGACACTCGTATCGTAGTGGTCTTAGTTGTTGTTGTTAGTCGTTTACTTACTGTCACTTTTCGTTATTCTAACCGGGTAATGGACTGATAGAATGAATCAATGAAAATTCAACAAGTTGTGATTTTTCAAAATGAGCTTTACAACAGTGGGTTTACTTATTGATGGCGTTAAAACTGACATTGCTGTTTCAGAATTTGTGTGAGTAAGATTTGTGTTAGGTTATTGCTTACTGGTATTTCATGTGGATAGATTGCCTGCTAGATTATGAAGATTTAAGGACTAAAGAGTATTTGATGGAGATTATGATTTATAGAATATGGGTTTAGGTCTTACTTTTTATAAATTGTATTTGTTTACCACTACAGATCAAATACTGAAGGATTTTACCATAAAAAGAGTTATAGTGTTAATGTCAGTTTTAGCATTATTAGTTTTAGTCAATATTTCATTTAATATACATGTGGACAAATAAAATGTGGAGTAAAATTATTAAATCATGAATTTGCAACATGAAAATGCACCTGACTACATAACCTCAAAATCACAAATTAGGTTAATCTTTAAGTTTGAATGAAATATTTATGGTACCGATGCAGGGCAAAGACTAGGCCTAGTTGGCTGATTGTTAGCAAATTTCTTAACATTGGTCTTATGGGGGTCCGTGATGGCAGAGAGAAAATATCAGAAGAAATAAATTTGCAAACTTATTATGGCCTGGGTAGCCTACTCATAAGAGATTTTAACACGTGACATATTAATACATGTACCTAACCTAATTATCCCCAAATTATTGTATGTTGACTTGGGATGTAGATTTTTACTATTTAAACACTGGTTTGAAACCTAATTATTTTAAAGAAATAAAATTTAAATGGGGGAGACTTTAATAAGCAGCCTACACTAGTTATTCGATTGCTGTTATCGAAGAATTCGATATATTATCTAACTTCGATGTATTTAAAAATCGTTCACAATAAGAGTTATAATAAATTACAGTAATAGTAAGAAATATCTACATTACACTTTTAAATACATAAATTTTACAATTACATTACAAAACTAACTATGACCTAGACTTAGATATCAAAGAAACCTTACAATATTTATAATTTTCTCAGCTTGATGTCAATAAGTAACAGCTATTGTGTTATGGAGTCGGAAAGAATTCTCCCCATGTATTACCAGTAGCCAAAACCACATGTTGAAGCCACATAAACAAATCTCGTCACTTGTGAGAAATATTTGACATATTCATCGCTATTTTCAAAGTCTCAAAATACAAGTTATTTCTTATTTTTTATTGTTTACATTAAAATTACTATAATAATAATAATAAGAAATCGAATGCTAAGTTAAATAAATTGTAATATCGAATTATCCTTCGGATAAAAACAATCAAACCATTTGATAATAGCAATCGAATAACGAGTGAAGGCCACTTATTAAAGTCTACCCTTTGAATGTCTCATGTGGTAAAATATCTCAAGAAAGATTTCAATTAATTGTAATTGAAATTTTTCACGAAGCTCCATTTCTGCATGGACAAGATGCAATGTACAGTCGACTCTCGATAATTCGAAATTGGCGGGACATGCAAAAAAATTCGAATTAGTGAGAGTTTTGAATTACCGAGAGTTTCGATTTATTGAGAGGAAAAGAAAACTATTCGAATTACCAAGAGTTTTTTTTATTAAACACACAATGTTATACGGCAAACTAACAAAACTTAAAGAACATTAATTTCTAATGATTAATTGAAAAAATCTGTTATCTTTGATTGCTTTTTCTTGTTGATTCGTGCCTCATCGACGCCCTTGTTTAACACAAATAGTGCGTCAAACACTTCCGGCCCAACTTCTGTCTGCAAAGAAAAGAAAGAAAACAACTGTCACAGCGTATTTCGTAACAAATGCCTTATGCCAAATAACTTATGACATACAGTATTTACATTGAAGTTTTAAACTAAACAAACAGCTGATTTTACAGCCCTAAGACCCTAAGGTTAAAACAAGTCTACGCTAGTTTCGGACATCAAATTCAGTAAAAAAATGATGGATAAATTGCAGTGTGGAGAATATGGCATTTTTAAATCAGTTTAACAAATTGATAGGCTAACTACAGTAGTTTATTGCGATGCTTTTACCTGGAGAGAAAGATGGCGCAGCTTTTCTAAGAATGTGCTGGCTTCCTTCAGTGTGACAGGCGGGAATTCCTGGTCTTCCTCATCGTTATCAACATCAGGTTGTTCTTCATCTTTAGCGGCCAAGATGTCACCATCAGTAAGGGTTCCCCATACTGCAACTTCGTCATCAACTTGCACAAAATCTTCAAATGGAACATCTCCTATTACAGGGTGAGATTCCCAAGGTGTTGGCTGCACAACTTGAAGTTCTTCATCGGGTGTGTTAACACAGAATCCAGACTTACGAAAACAGTTGAATATTGTCGTTTGACTCACACTTTTCCACGCTTTTTCAACAATCAACATAGCTGTGAGAATAGAGATGTTTGGAGTTTCATTACTGTCAATTCCATCCAGTACAATCTTGACTATTTCATGTCTGTAAAATGCTTTGAAGTTTTGAATTATGCCTTGGTCTAGAGGCTGCAACTTGGATGTTGTATTTGGTTGAAAAAAGTAAAGTTTCACATTCGAGAGATTTGGAGGGTTGTTATGAACTGAACAGTTATCAAGGAATAAGAGGATTTCACGATTTTGTTTTTTCATGTCGCTGTTCAATGAATTTAACCACTCGTTAAACAACTCCGTTGTCATCCACACCTTTTTGTTCGAGCGGTAGGTTACGGGAAATGACTGGATACCTTTAAAACACCTAGGTTTTGCTGCTTTCCCGATGAGGAGGGGCTTCAATTTTTCGGAACCATCCATGTTAACAGTCAACAGAAGAGTTAACCTTTCCTCACTATGTTTCCCTCCGTGGCATTTCTCGTCTTTAAATGTAAATGTCTTGTCCGGCATGCATTTAAAGAATAAGCCGGTCTCGTCGGTGTTAAAAATGTTGTGTGGTTCATAACTTTCTGTTAAGCTGGACAACTCTGCACACCAATCGGAACACACACTGTCGCTAACGCTAGCGCTTTCCCCAAAAACCTTTTTAAAAAATATACCATTACGTTTTTTGAAATTAGTCAACCAGCCTTCGCTTGCTGCAAAGCTGGGTATGCCAAGCTCTTTAGCATATGCCTTTGCCTTTTCTTTTAAAAGCGAACCTCCAACAGGAACATTTTTATCTCTACACTGTCTAAGACATGTGACTAAACACTCTTCTAATCTAGGATATTCACCTTTTGTCGTTCTTTTTATTCCTGCTACGGAACTCACTTCAACTATTTTTTGTTTATTTTTTAGAATGGTAGACAAGGTACTCGCAGGGATTTGAAATGTTTTTGCAACTTCCGACTTCGCTTTACCACTTTCTATCGCCGCGATCACTTCTTTCTTTTCCGAAAGAGAAAGACATTTATATTTTTGCTTAGTAGCCATCACGACAAACACTTCTTACACACAACAAACACGACTTCCACACAACACGGCGCAAACATAACCAACACTGCAAAGAGTATGCTCTGGGACACAGGATGCAAAGTTTCTTGTTATGACAAGAATAAGTTGAAATGCGTGTTTCCCACCGGCCGACTCTCAATTCGAATTACAAAGAGTTCTGTCGAGTGAACTTCGAATTACTGCGTGTTCTGTATCGGCCTAACCTCAATTCGTTTACGTCATTTCGAATTATAGAGAGTTCCGCCGACAAGACTTCGAATTACTGCGTGTTCAAAATTAGTCTGTCCTCTTCGGTAAGTTCGAAATACCGAGTGTATCAAAATGCATTGAAAAATTTCGAAATAGCGAGAGTTTTTCAAGGGACCGGCCTTTTCGTTCGAATTACCAAGAGTTTTGAATTATCGAATGTTTGAATTATCGAGAGTCGGCTGTATAACACATAGTAGAAAGGAACAGAGTGGCCTCTCTTTCACCAACATCGCTTCCTTTTGGAAGGCAGAAAACAAGATCCAATCATCATAATGGCATTTAATGTTTATAGTAAGTCAAATAATGTCTGTTCTTTGTAATAATGTAGTTTTTTAAGATCACCGGTAAGAGAAACTTCCACAAATAATAGCCTCCAGATAATACCCAACTACCTATAATTTTAAAGTAAGTAAAGTATCCTCAACTTCATATTACATTTTGGTCTTTGCTATTTTTCAGAGATAGTTACTTCATTGTGTTGACCCAGTTTGAGAAGTTGGGAGCCATTGTCTCTGTGAAAAAGGACTCGTTTCAGACAATCGAGGGGGAGCAGACAGTCTACAGTATTAAGTAAGATCTGTGTCACTTGTATTTTATATATTAACATACATATTGATTTTGTAATATTCCTATTTTTATGTATATAACAAAATAAATATACACAATGTACTTGTTGATAATGAACTATTCCACATTTCTGACTATATCAAGGGTATGATGCTACCATAATCATTCTCTACTATTTTTGAAAACAATAAATTATAAAAACTTAGAAATTAGGTTTTATTTGTGACAGGACGGACTTTGGGGACGAGGAAGGCCCTGGCCAGATTGTAGCTCGTTATTTGGTCGAACAGCTAAACATCTCCAAACCTGTCGTGTTTGGTGTGTCTCTGCGTGATAGCAGCCTGCGTACCCTGCGCGCACTCGTGGAAGTCCTGCGCCCTCTCAAAAACTGGTCATGAAGGACGTAGTGCCATGTGAGTTTCTGTTATTTACGATCAAAACAGTTGTAATGTAAGGGAATGCACTAATGCATTGGTCAAATTTTAGGAATGAATATCATAACCAGATAATATTGATCTTTGGAACACTCTTTTAATTACAATAGTTCTACAGAATGGAAATCTTAAAGATAACCAAGTTGATACCAGCAACCAACTATCAGATATGTAGCTAATTTCAAAAACAATATACACAATAAATAATTGTTAATATTCAAAATCAGACCGCTCCTTTTAGAGGGCTCAGTGGTGTAACTACCCTAGTCCCAATTTGCCAAACTTTTCAAGAAAGCTAAAACAGGATTTTAAACCCCTTTAAAAATTAAATTAAATTGTTTGGTTAGTAGAATAGTTTGTAAATAACTTTATCTTTATTTTACCACATGAACATTTTTAACTAAAAATGGACTGGACTGGGTTGTTTATCACTAATAAAATGGGTGTTTGAGAACAAATATATTTGAAAACTAATAGAAGGCAATTGTAAGCTTTAGTTCCAAAATAATTTTTAATTACAGAATTAAAATGTTTACAGTTGATATTTTTTCAATTAGCAAAATCTTCATCAAAATAAGGGTTGTTAAAACGGGGAAATTCCCTTTAAACAGAACCATTTGGTATTTTCATAGCTTGCTTCATCAGTAACAGACTAGATGATACTTCAAAAACCCTCTCAGCTGACAGGGCTAGCACTATTAAAAACCTCGACGAGCCCAAGAGGAAGCAGTACCTAATGCTTCTACTTCCAGCATGTTATACAGAGGTCCTTCTTCAAGATGTCAATGGCCTTGAAAAAATATCCCAGCATGAGGCTCAAAATTGAGTTTCTTGGACTCATACTTCAAAAGAGGAGATGTTGTCAACTGCAGGAACGAGGCTACCAGGTAGCTGTTTTCATGACAGTTGTCCACTGAGAACCAAAAAGCCGTCCATGACTAGCTGGTGGAACAATTATCTTAATGAATCATGTTGCTCTGTGAGACTGCTATTTACTAAGATATCAGATGCTTGGGAAGCTTAGTATGCTTTCCTCGCCAACTATAAGCAAGCCATAAAAAATCCAAATGAGCCTTTATTGACCACTTGGAAGATACCAGGGAAACAGCTAGGATATATAAGCTTATAGCCTCAAAACCAATTAATCCTGTTAGGTCCTTAAAGGACAAGGACCTCAAGGAAAACATACAAGCTCAAAGAGAGAAACTCTCTACCTTCTTATGAGGAGTCACTTCCTTGAATGTTCTGTATTGGAAACCTGACCTGCCGTTTCCAACTTTGGCACGATAAGATCTCAGCCAAGAGCAAGTGCTGAGGGTTGGAAGGAAGTCCGACAAATTGAAGATCAAATGGGCAAAAGATAAATTTAGTCCTTACAAGTTACCTGGGGTGATGGAATCTTTGAATTATTGCAGAGGAGCCTGGTACTTCTGTTTAAACATTTTTGTGAGCTCTTGAGAGGCAATATAGCCTTTGACTATGTTCCCCAAGCCAAAGAGTTAGCAGAGTGGTCTCCATCCCTAAGGTAGGCCTGACTCTTCTGCTGCTAAATCCTCTTAGCCCATCAGTCTTTCGTCGATTTTCGTTAAGACTTTGGAGCACCTCTTTGGTACTCCTCATCATAATCAACATGGTGATCAGTCAGGTAGACCTTGCAAATCTGCCTTGCACCATTTAGTATTTGATATTATGGAGAGATTGTTCATTTAACAAGGTTATGTGCCTTGCTCTCCACCTCCCTAGGTGGCTGAAATCTGTCACCTACGTAGCAGAGTTGCTGAAATCTGCAACTTCTTAGCTACCATTCGGAGAGTCAATTGACCAGTGTTTGATGAAAAACTCTCGTAATTTATAAACAGGATTTTTTTACTAACTAGCCATGTATTACAGCACTAAAAGTTCTTACATCTACATTACTTGATACAGGTAACTTATTAAACATTTTAATTGCTTAAGGTGACGGACTATTTTGGGCCTTACTGAAATCCTCACTACAATCTCTGACAAAGTGAATTATGTTGACAGTTGCGGGTGGCGTTGTGTCAACAACCAGATTCGGACAGTTGGTCATCGGTCCGCCCGGCAGCGGCAAGTCCACATACTGCGACAGCATGGCTAAACTGCTGACTGAGATAGGGAGGAAGGTGGCCGTCATCAACCTAGGTAATGTTCCTACATAATTATTTGCTAGGATTGTTGTAGAGATGTTTTGTTCATACCATTGTGTTTCCATTGAATAGACATTTCAAATGGCATGTCACAAGATAGGGGTTGCAATTTGAAAATTTAAAGTTATTCCCCCATACCCTCTTTTGAAAAGAGGGGTGAAATTTGTTTACCCTCAAAAGATCCAAAGTAATTTAATAAGTATGGTGAAGATTGTACATCGATATCTCAATCCTTTTGGAATATATCCAGGCTTATCAGAATTTATACCCTGTATAACGTAAATACAATTTTAATAGCACATCCAGTTGTAACTGTAACAATCAGAACTAAAAAAATAAAATTTAACTAATTTTATATCATGTATTTATCTTATTTCATTTCCACTTTTATTCAGATTAACTATTATTCTGTTTACAAATAAGTGGATTGGAAATATAGTCACATACAAGCATTTTGTTGTACAGTCTGAGTATCCAAGACTGATTAACAATATTGTAGAAGATTCATTCCTTCTCATTTTTTCTATTAGGTGGATGAGAGATAGTTAATTATTTAGTGATAAACACAGTATATTTTGTAAAAAATTTAATTTTTAATAGTTACAGTTAAAACTTAAAAGTTGTTTATTTAATTGTGGTGTATTAGTGAATTTTAAAATGGTAAAAAGCTCAACGAAAAGAAATCAGGTTGATATTTTCTTCAATCTATCTTGATCTGAGAAGAATTTATAACTATACTTGATTAATTTGGAATAACTACAGGTAATTCGTAATGATCAACCTAGACCATAAGGTATTTTCTTACTTACAAAAATAAACACACCGCTAACTCGTAGATCCTGCCAATGATACACTGTCCTACACGGCTGCGGTAGACGTATCTGAACTGATCACAGTGGCTGATGTGATGGCACACGTCGAACTGGGACCAAACGGAGGCCTTGTCTACTGCATGGAGTATTTGGAGCAGAACATACAGTGGTTAACCGAGCAACTCGACAAGCTTCCAGGACATTACTTCATTTTTGACTGCCCAGGACAGGTACGGCAAGGTTTGCTTTCTATGTATTGTTAGATTGTTAAAATCAAATTTCTATCTCTAATTTCATTGTCTTTATCAAACCGTAATTTATGGTTTAGACTTCTTTGTCACTTAACACAACATAAAAGATGGTAATCAATATTTGATTTTAACGTATCCTAACTCGAAAACCCAACCTTCAGGTATCTGGAATACTGGACTTAGCCATTCTCTCCAGTCTAAAAATAACTTGGATGATGAGTCCACATTGGCAGATTTGAACATATCTGGAGAACTACTAACAAATGCGAAGCTTAATCATAATTGTATGTGCTAGCTTTATAGCTGATTCATGTATCGTTCATGTCAACTCTTAATGAGTCATCATCGAGGTGAAATCTAAATGTGGTGAATGAGGGGGTTTGGGCTCAGGAATGTGTTTGGTTTTCAATTCAACATCTTATTGTGATTGATGGATTATATTGTATTGTATGTGTTGTATACGTTTTCTGTAGTTACTTGACCATGCCTTCTTTTCTGATATTCTACTTTCTTTAGTCCAGAGTTTCAAGGAACAAGAATGTCTGGTTTTATTTTGCAACTTCTTGTGTTTGTACACTAACATCAAATTTAATTTTGCTTACAGTCTGACCTGTAACTGAAATTTGACAGCACTGGGAAGCCATTTCTTGTTTTTTTGAATATTGTGCCAGTATGAAAAGTTTATTTTTAAAAAGCATTTTTACGAAGGGAATGCTGGTAAAGAAGTTGTCAGTGAAAATCTGGTAGTCTTTTTTTAGGCAGTTGCATATTGTAAGAAGTTTTTTATTACATAGTACAAAAGAGAAAATTGTGGGAGTTATTCCCTGTTTTCCTGGCTAAGCATTTGTAAAAGAACAAGCTCAAGCAGTAATTTGAAATTGAATCATATATAACCCAGAATTTAATTCACCAACATTGGTATTGCATCAGAGCTGTTTGGGATTTTGTTCCTATTTGTGGTCTGGCAACAGACACCTGTTGGTCTCCTAATAAAAGCGTTGAAATGATTTGCAGTGGTCTATTATAGGCTGGAATTTTTGTGTAGGATCATAGGCAGGTTCGTTATATTTTGGAAACTTTGTATTGTCAATAACGTGAAAGAATTGCAAAAGAGCCTGAAATCTTTTTGCTTATAACATATTTAGGAACCACGGTATAGATTGAGATTTTTTTTTTTCCTTTAGTAAGAAGCAATTGTTGGTTTTTTTATACGACCTGTGTTGAGGATAACAGTAATGGATGTGTCCTTATTTCTGAACTGGTGACCAGAAGTCATCCCTGCAACCAGTTATGAGCTGATAAATTTTCTCCTTTGCTAGCGATCATTTGATCATTTGCTGAAGGTTGGTCTGTTAGTTTCAGTGACCAACATGGTGATACGACTTTGTGTTAAAAAATAAACTATTCAATAGGAAATGCAGTAACTGGAGGGCTATGTTTAGGGCCTTTATAAGAAAAGTCATAAATACAATTGGTGTTCCATTTTTGCCAAATTTCATTAGCTTCTTGTTCATCATTGTTCAATTCAGACAGGCTATCGCCTTTCAACTGTAGGCCTAGGAAACTTAGGTCTTGTTGAGGGCCCAGGTTGATCTAACAAATCGCTGTCACAATGAGGGTTGCAATCGAGGTATTACGATTCATAGACCATGTTTGGGTGTCTTGTTCTAGTGTGTAAGTAGGGTTTACATTAGTGTCATCATCAAATACATCAGACAATAAAAAGTTGTGTCATTATCACTATTATTTTCAATGAACTTTATTTACAGTTAAATGATAATGATTTATGCATGAACGTGTATTGTTCACAACAACAAAGAAACAGTTACAAGAACTACAACAACTAACAAAAATATCAATTCCACAAAGCTTTTAATAGATCCTATTCTCTAAAATGATATAAATTTAATTATGTGACTGAATAGACAGCAACAAAACGCACACCTGCATACTCGCTGGTATGTATACGTAGCGGGTTGTTTACACGCCAACCATATGTCTGCTATTCTTACAATTTGTGTTCAGTTTTTTTTTTATCGTAATTAATACAAAGTATTATTCGTTTTACACATGTTTCTATTGTAGGATAGTTAAGAAATAAAATATCTTTATTAACAATATGGAATGTAACAGTTATTAATGAAAAATATAGAGTTAATTTACACACCGCTCTATAAATAACACTTGGTGACGATGGATCGTCGGCTTGCACTTTTGGCAAGTTTTCAGATAACGATTTTGATCAGTGGTACTTAAAGGGTTAAATTGAGGGGTTCGTAAGAGACTGGATTGTTTCTAGGTTTTCTTCTTGAGTAGTTTTAATAAGTATTCTCCAATATTATATTATATTATATTATATTATGTTATTCTCCGTTCCTTATATGGCCATGTCATGTATACTCTTTATTTAGCGTTTTCACACAACACAACACGTCAGCAGCACAGCTCTGGCATGAGTTTGTCAGCAATGTAGTGTTACAAGTGCGTTCATAATTGTGCTGTTCTGGCGACGTGTCAGGACATGTCAAGCTGCAGTCCCCTTGACGTGGCTGTTTCCGTACAGTACCCAGTTCCTGGACTCTGATAACTCTACATAGCTCTTCATCGTGCAAGATGGAGACTAAGGGCTGTGCCATTCTCGTGCTGTTGCTGTGGTGTTGTAGTGATGTTGACATGTTGGCTCGTGTGAAAACGCCCATTGTGGTGATTTGACTCAAGGTAGAGCTGTACACGCATCACAACTCCATGAAGAACGTGATGTTGAAACTACAAGAGCTAAACTTCCGCCTCTGCACAGTGCACCTGGTGGACTCTCATTACTGCAGTGATCCTGGTAAATATTGTTCTTGGTCCTCATTTTCATTTGTAACATCAGGTTAAGAAATCAGTTTAATCAAAAGTCAGCTTTTATTGTATATTTATATTTGTAAACCTGAAATATGCTCTGTAAATTCTAATAAATTAAAAAATTTGTCTTATTAGAAATTCAATGAGTATTCACAACTCAATGTTTTTCTTTATCCTTATTTTTATTAGGATGTCTACTTAATGGAAAAAGGATGATTTTACAAAATAAAAACAAAAAAAGTATTTTATCTATGAATTGAGAAAAAATAATTATTATTTTAACATTATTCAAATAACGTAAAATTCCTCTTAATTAATTTTCAAACATTTTTATCTTGTTTTTGCAAGATATATCAAATATACAAAAATGAAGTTTGTATATATTTTTCCTAACTTATATACAACACTTGAATCTGAAAAGTGTATTTATTTAACCCAAGGACTACCAATTAAAATTCAAATATTTTTACCCTCAGCTACCAAATTAATTTTTCATTTTATAATGGAAATCTATGTGTAGGGTCTATTAAAAATATTAAACAATAATATAACTTGATCAAATTGTATTTTACTATCTTATATTGTAAGTATTTAGTCGCCTAGCTACAGTTTGATTTATATCAAATCTTCCACTAAAACTACAACTATGTAGTTCATTCGCTTGCCTTAGTGAATCCCAAGTTTGAAAGTCAGGTCATTTCTTCATTGCCACTTTTACTCAAAATTTTGTCATCAAAGTTACCATTGCTCACTTCATTTTTACTTTCAATGAGTATGTTCTCCACAAAGTTACTAAAACTCTCAGACGATGTCATTTTACTGCAACGTCATTTCAGATGGTAATTAATTAAAACAATCTTCAGATGAAACTGTAAACAACAATTGATTTCGAGAGAGTCTATCAGCTTTAAAATTGACCTTGTTATATTATCTGATGGTCAGAGCCTGTCTCCGGTAATTAACTGATGACTGATGACTGTCAACATAATATGTCATTGGTAGCCAATGGCTTAAGGTTCAATAGTATCTGCTCCTTTTTTGCAGAATCTTTTATTAAATGTTGTTCTTTTGTACTATGTCAAGTGTTTCACAATGTCATTACTAGAAAACGAAGCTAATCAGTGGATTTTTTTCACGCAGTAGAAATTATAGATGTAATATTATCTTCAAAACATGTAAATTACAAGTTTTTCAAACCTTTTTTAGGATTTGATGGCGGTAAATGTAAACAGAAAATATCTTAGAAGTAAAACAATCATACCTTAAATTTAAAAACAAAACCTCTTTTGGCTAAAAAAAATGTCAATTTTAGAATTAAAATTTTAACTCATATGGAAAGGGATAAAAAAATACCCGGAAGCAAACTTAGTTACCTAGAAAGGAAAATTGCATTGCAGAAAAGGGCCATAATGGTTTCCTTAACAATCAAAGTACAACTCCCATAGTTTTACAGAATGGCAAGATTTCGTAGTGTTACAGATTCAACTGAGTTATATTACATACTCCGTGTTTTATGTGTACAGCTTACTCTGTGCCACCTATCGGGATGTTAGTAACCCAGTTCATCGTTAGAATGTGCACGATATATTACATCAGTTTACTGACAAAACAGACGCTGTTAGTTTGCTCTGCAAAATTCCATGATGTGACACTTTTAAAGTGTACAAAAAAACTGACAAGTGTATTACATTTGTAAAAGTCATCAATGGACAGTTGCTATATTGTAAAATATGTTTGATTTAGATTATTAATAATCAATAAATTACTCAACAGAATTTCATAATTTACAAATTGAAAGGAAAAAGAAAACAACGGGAATACAGCTAAGCATTTCTTACATATTATGTTTAATAGTTTTTAACTTATTTTTTTTTAATAGCTAATAACACCCAAAATGTTATATACATGCGTGTAATTATTCAGGGCTGCACACAAATGTTAATTGACTAATATATTAAGGTTAACGTATTTGTCAATTTAAGTGTTATAAAATTAAGGAAGAATTTTGTTGGTTGTTCTTATTGGAGATTTGAATAAACTCTGACTAATTAACCTTAGACATATATATGGTCTCTAATGATATCTTCATTAATTTGTTTAGTATTGCAAAGTTTAAAATACATTCAGAAGAGTTTATAAGAAATAATGTTCTGTGATTAACGTAAGAGTCTTACCCACGATAGGATAAAACTTTGGTTGTAAAGATAATAAAATATTTTAAGACAGAAAAATATGTGTAAAAATCAGTAATCTATAAGTATGCAGGATCTTTCAAATTTTAAAACTTAAGAATTATAATTGCATGCTAGTAGATCATTAGTAGATCATTTTATTTCTCTCACCCTCCTTTAAAAAAATTCTCAATCTCTTTTTTCCCTAACTATACTAAATGGTGGGAAGAGAGTTTTTTTTTTTTTTTTTTTTTTTTTTTTTTTTTTTTTTTTTTTTTTTTTTTTTTTTTAATTACAAACATATGTATGTAACTTTGCAGGTAAATTTATCTCCACACTGTTGCTGTCCATGACGGCCATGCTGCAGATGGAGTTGCCCCACATTAACGTCCTGTCCAAGGTGGACCAGGTGGACAAACACAGAGACAGACTCAGGTTTGGACTGGACTACTACACAGAAGTGCTGGACCTACAATACCTGCTGGACTCTCTCCAACAGGATCCCTTCACTGCCAAGTGAGTACTGTCTCTATATGGTGGTCTTCTTGTTGCCTTAGAGAACCCAATGCAACCACAACGTAAAACGTAAACTTATTAAAAAATCTGTGCTCAGAGACTAGCAGATTATGTTCCAAACGGATTGTTCACAATTAAGATGTTTATTATTATCCAAAAAAAAAAAAAAAAAAAAAAAACATCCACAATGACCAACGATAATGGCATACAAGCTTTCCAATCTTTTTGTCAAACCAGGATTGATGAATTCAGATCAGGGATGCCTACTTTACCATCACAGACTTTACAGAGGAAAATCTTTCATCTTTGTGTAGCCCCAATTAATTGTCGAACCGAAGCACAAACAGGATTATGCATGGATCTTTATTTTCTCCATGTCACTAAACAAAAAACTATTTTTATTACATAAAAAATGTGATAGAGACAAAAATGAGGAAGGACTGTTCAATCACTGCTGAGTCTTCTTTACCTAATCAACGTACAAGTTAAAAGAGTGGTGCTGTTTCAGATTTGAAATTGCTTAAAAATCAATCTGTTTAGCAGTTCTTCGAATTTGCAAATTTTATTTAATTTAACTTTGGATTGTCTTCAAGTAAGTTAGAAGATTAATTTCACACTTGAATTTAGTTAGAACAAATAAAAGGATAATTGTTTGTTTGATTACAAATCTAAACCAAATTGTTGTAAATCTTTAAATAGTTCTAACAATCTTCAGTTATTAAAATTAAAAATCTATCAATATTGTTTATGATAGTAATTGGTTTTGTAACTCATGACAAGTGTATGTCCTGAATCTATCACCACATGGTCAGTACACAAACTGAGTTTTTGGTAGCAGCAGTTCCGCCTTCGTCCAGCGCTCAAATGTACTAACTATTTTCGAGTGTTACATCATTCTCTCTTGCGACTCCACTAACTAATCAGATGCCAGCTCGGTAACCATGACTTTATATGGTGGCCCATCTATTCTGTACGGTTTTTCTAAATGCCCTTTATTTTCCGCGTTTAAAACCATTGAGTTTATTTAATTCCTACCAATTTGAAAATTGATTACTACCCCTCCTCCATTTATTAAAATGAAACCAATATTAATTTATAATTTGTTACAAATTTATTGAAAATCCCTTCTCAACTTCACTTCTTCAGTCCAGACTCAACTATGAACTTTAACTGAGGTAATAATAAAATTAATAGAAGCAGATGTATGTGGAATGAACAACAGTGGACTGCTCTGTGGTCTTATAACTAGGCAGTCTGGGAAGAGACAAAATACTGCATTCAGTCAGATTAGGACTAACCCTACCACCTACTTCAGAGTTTTTTGAAGTAACTATTTTCAATCTACAAATAAAAAAATTACATATTTCGAGAGTTTTACAAACATCAAATACAACAGGATACAAAGAATATTGATGAAATTAAATTTCCTTCAACACACAGTTCAAGGAATGGAATCAGATGACTTGTGAGGCTGGCAGGGAGTATTTAGTTTATTTATTAAAATATTTATTGACTTGGTCCAGTTATTAAAATCGTGTTTGTTCAAACTCTATTAACAAGTTACCTTTACAGCTCTAGAAAAAATATTTGTTCTTGCAGATTAAATTTCATTAAACTTATTAATTCCGATGAAATAAAATTGGCCCAAGATGCATGTTTCGTAGCCAATTTAATGTGAATATGTTTGGTTGAGAAATCCGTAATACGTAGTGATGGATGATGCAGGTACAAGAAGCTGAATGCGGCGCTAGTGTCACTGGTGGAGGACTACGGACTTGTGTCTTTCCTACCGCTGAGTGTCAAGGACAAGCAGACGTTGTTGCGTGTGAGAGCAGCTACCGACCGGGCCGGGGGGTACGTGTATGGAGCGGGGGAGGAGCGCAGCGTACAGGCCATGCTGGCGTGCGTGCGCGGTCGGAGCAGAGTGCGAGGCCGATCGTACAGGCAGTGTTCGAGACAAGTATACTCCCGCCGATGAAGATATGGTCATGTGCGATACCGAAGAACCGAGTTAATAAATATTTTGTTTTTTAAATAATTTTGTGGATTTATTGAACCTATCAGTCATTGAAGAGTCACCGACTATACCCAAGTGCTTAGCATCTCAGGTTAGGATAGCTTTATTGATTTAGAATATCAGTTTGGTTGTGAAATGTTGTTAAGGTACACTGAAATATAGCCTGTTCTTCTGAGTCTAGTCTTGAATAATGGTTGAAACTAGTCTCAAATGTTGAACCACGAAAATGATTTTGAAGAGAACAGCAGTGTATGTTCATATCAAATCAAATTTTTTATTATCGTATACAATATACATTATATGGCAAGTCAGCTATTTAATATAAAATTTGGGATTTATACCAGAGTGTAAGTAACATCCACATACAAATTTTCCAATCATTCATTCCAGTCACTCACCAATTTTCACCATCTTCAACGCCAGGGTCAGTTTTCAAAATTGTTGGTCTCCCAATTACATGCTAAAAACTCGCTGACATTGTAAAATGCCATTGATGCAAAAAAGCGTTTAAGACGGGTTTTTAACACCTTAGGCGTTGGTGCATTTTTATTGGAAGCTGGCAATCTGTTGATAATATGAACACCTGCTTGCAAAGGCAAGTGTTCATAAACTATCGTTCTGTGACTTCCAGATCGGTAGTTGTCTCTGCCTCTAGTCTCATCCGTACAAGTCACGGCCCCTTATTTAAGCTATTGTTAAGGTCATGATTTAGTAAAACAACAAATAATATAACAGAAATTGAGTGGTTTTTCGTTATAGTATTAAAGACAAAAATGGTAAATGGTTGTTTTGAGTCTAGTACATATATACAAAAATACACTGATCCATTCTATGTCCACTCAAAGACAAACACTGTTAATTTAAGGTGGGGTACCACAGACCAGTGACTCATAAGTGTACACCAGACCGCACAAATCCCTAACATCAGGTGTGAAAATCAAACCTTTGACTCCAAGGTTAACTCCTCTGTCGGAGAGTAGCCCATACAGCCATCCTGGCTTAATGTCTTGATAGCTCGCTTACAATTTCGCTGTCCCGATTCTTCTCCTTGTGCTTCCGTCAAGAATTTCTTATATGAATCATCATGTGACGAAAATGTTCTGTCAAGTCATGCCATTGCGTTAAATAAGATTCTTACTTTGAAGAAAAAAGCTCTAAAAACGAAACAGAATGAGTTTATAACAAATATTTTCTGAACGTGGGATTTTGACTGCGTATAAATTGTTTATTCTAAAATGTATAATGTATGTTAGAAGCCATCACAATCAGATCGATATCAGATGTAAAAATCACCCAAACAATACAAGAAATAAAAAAACAATAGTCCTTCCTGAACATAATTTCAAGTATTTTACTAGAAAAACTACATATGCAGGAACCAGGGGTTTTTTATATGATACCTAATGGTAAAAAGTTTAGTATCTAATAAATACTTTTTATTCACCAAATGAATTTTATTTATGTAGTAGGGAAGAGAATACAATTAAAAATTTTAATTAGTACTGTACCATGATTTATAACTAAACTGACATTATTAAATTGTACAATATTGTGCTTTGATGTAGGTTTAATACAATTCTGCCTTAAAAATACATTTTGCAGAAGTTAGCTAGTGCTATCCAAAATTCAAATATCAACTCTATTCACACAAATGGTACCTTTGTTAGGATTCTTAAATATCTTGCAGTGCTTAAGTAACATTTGATTTGCGATACTCTTCTTACTCCCACTTCGCTGACAATGGCAGGTAGACAAGGCATTCATGTTTCAAATTTTGTTTTTTAATGACAAAATCACATAAGTTGATATGTTTGTTTTTTTGTTTAATATAAGTTATTAATTGTTTGATTTATTGCTACCAAAAAGTGAAGAGATACACATTTTACATTTTCTCACTTAATTTGATGGTGAAGTCCAGAATTATATGCCAAACATTGACAATATTGGCTTAGTCACTTGTAAACCTGGTTTTTTATGGCAACAACATTTCATCTAAAATAACAATTTTAAAGCTGCTAGTGTTGTTTTGTTTATTTTTCAACTGTTAAAAATAAAGAAAATAATCAATTTAAAATAAAACCAGTTGGAAATTCGGGGTTAATAAAACGCAGATACTTTTATAAAAATTGATTGGCCATGTAATAAAATCTGAATTACACTGAACACATTAATTAGCTAGAAGTAATTACTCTATGTGTCTATCGCCTAATATTTTACAACGGTTTACAACCCAGTAACATCTAATTGTCAGCGTAACATAACCTAATAATGCACCATTGATGTAGTCTTTGGCGTCACATTGTACAGATGATTGCGACTTAGATCCGGTGAGCTGAAAAAAGGCTAACAAACTATGAACTTCATTAGTGTATTTAAAGGACGTGAACATGAAAATAAATTTAATGGAAGGTCTCACTCAATTTGTTATAAAACGCCAATTACATTTATAACTGTAATTTCCCTTATTAATCTATTATAATAACAGTTCAGATTATTCTCTAAATATTTCATTTTCACGTATTTTACGGAATTAATCTTTGTCAATTTTACAACTCAATTGACAAAACGCTTATTTTCCAAAATGTAAACTAGCAATTTACAAATGTATTAGTTCATTCCTAATAATTATAATAGCTTACACTGTTTAACAATACAATTACTCAATACAATTTTATATACAACATAAACCATATAAAATGTGCTGTTTAAAGAAATATAAACAAAACCATTATTACTTTACATAGACAAAGGTTTTCAATAGCAATATGTTAGTTCATTTTCATAAAAAATAATGAATACCCAAGAAATATTGCACTGTGCGTAATTGTTATAATTAGAACATTACGCTCTAAACGAGAACTTGGATTACAAATTAATGTTTTGTAACAGACTTTTTTAACACTGGACCTGATATTTTAAAACACAATCTCACTAGTATACAACTCTTCACTATTCATTTAAATAAATCATATATTTACATTAGAAACAACTTATAAGAGTCATATATTATATTACTCACAATATTTCCAGGTTTATCAAAAAAATACTAATGTTTCTATTTAATATGTTACCAGGGTAATGTAAATTTTCATAAAAATGTCCTGTTGCAAGTTTTATCAATATAAAATTGAAACCTTCTGAAAGTCCATAAAACTATATATTTACTAAAAGTAGGGAAATGTATGAATAATTTGTGTATATTTTTGAATTTTGATTTAGAAATTATACCACTTATTTAGGTATGGTGTCCTTATTAAAAAATATGTACAAAATTCAATAACAATAAACTTTTCCTTATAAAAAAATGCAGAATTTTATGAAAAACATGATATATAACAATGCACAATGAAATAAATTTTTGTATGTTTTTATAAAATATCCTTGCAAAGTCTGGAAAAGTGGCCAGCCATTGGAGGTAATTTAGTTGCCAGTTCTTGGGTTAAATAATAATCTGTGTAAATATACTAAATTTACAAATTCTTATTTTGGTTTTGTTGTGTTTTCAAATTACCAGATCCAGGGTTATTAAGCTATTACAAAGTTGACAAATCAGTATTGTTGAACATTAACATTAGCTAAATACAGTTGAAGTATTTTACATTTAATGTCTTAAATTGTATTAATACCTAATTATATATTTCTATTTAAGTACATTCTGTCAGAAACCTTAGGAAACCACTTTATTTACACACATATATACAGAAGACTAAAAGTACTATTCCAGTGAACTAAAATTATTAATTTTGGAAAAATCTCCTACCTTAATAAAACGATGATAGGTAATACTTTATTCTAATCTAAAGTGATACTTTCAGAAGACACAAAGGATATTATTATTTGTTGGTTAGTATTTTGATTCCAAAGCACATTTAGTTTAATAATATTGAAAGCAAACTAACTTAATCTCTTCTATAACTTACATTAGTCTAAATAAGACGATATACAGCTTAGCACATCTCATACACTGAAATCTCGCTAAAAAAAGACATATCTTCAGAAGATGCTTTACACGTCATATGAGCCAGTCTTTTATAATGCCAAGTCTGTACAAGCCAAATCATAGTTTGTGCTGGAAGCCTCCTGAGGATTTATCAAAAATATCTTGAAGTGAAAATTTGTCTTATCTGTAAACCCTCCAAGCGTCCTTCATAAATGCTTTTGACGACTCGGACTTTCACTAAACGTCATCATCAAAAACCTTAACGATAACATTCATCTCTACATTCATTTTTCCGACATAATACGGGTCAAATCACATTATAATTTATACCGTTAGAAAGTCTGTGAGTTTTTTAATGCTTTGTGGTCTTTGGATTTCTTGTAGTCTGTACCGAACATTAGTCTAGTTCATAAGCTGTTGTTTCCAGTGAAGACTATCGTGTACCCCGTAGGGCGCAAAATTGCTTAATTTTGAAGGTAAATTAATTATTTTAGGTTCCTCTTGGGGTACACAGAGAAAAATTACAAACATAATGAAATAATTGTTTTTGGTCAAAATTGCGAAACTTACATAACTTTCTTGTCATACTTAGACATTTGACGTATAAAACCCGATTATGGTTTTTTGGCATTATTATTAAAAAATTCGACAACAAATAAAACAAGTTCAGAAAAAGCCGTCGTTGTGAACATATTAAGATACATTTTCAAATTTTGTAATTCTTTTGGAAGTGTGATCGCAAAATTGATTGATTTAGCTTCTTTCTCATTCCAAAATTCCCTTACTCTCCACATTTATCTTTCTTGAATTAGTACCTGTTCACAACATGAAAAAGGCTGGGCGAGAGAAATGTCATACAAACGAGGAAAATAAACGTATGCGTTATTCCAAAAAATAATCTCTTACATGGCAAACTCCATCGTCTTGGAAACGATCCTCAAAATGGACCAACCAAAGATGAAGTGTATGGACGTAACTTGAAAAATAAACGTACAAAAAGTTTATACTTGTAGTTTTGGCGTGTCCTTGTCAAACCATTATCATAGAATTGATGTGATATAGTTGTCTATATTTAATATAAGATACGTTTTAAAATTTTGTAAAAATTGGAAAACGTATGCAACATACAACAAATGACTTATACAAAAATATAATTTTTTTGGGTTCCTTTAGAAGAATGTTCTTTAGTGATATTACAAAAAAAGGTTAAACTTAACAGTATAAAAGAAAATTTTAGAGATACCAAGGTCCAGACTTTATAAAAGATATAACAAATAATAATAATTTTGTTATAAAGATTAATAATCCAGTGGATGTTTTAAAACTGCAATACACTCATGTATCAGTGTTCGATACCCTTGATTTGGTTTTACAAGCTTCTGACACAAGTACTGTAGCTATCACATGTGCTGGAGTGGGGCTGCACGCTCACATGGACTTCAGCGACTCCTGGAACTGAGCCCAGCTCCGCTCGAAAGGTGCGAATACCACAAGCAGGATAAGAAACGTGGCGATAGCCACCACTCCCAGCACCAGGATGACCAGCAAACACTTGCGGAGCCCAGCGTGCTGAAACATGTCAATAACAAATTTTTAAAAATTCGTATTTGACTATTACTTGATACATGATGTTTCAGAAAATTCATGTGAATTAGTGTAATATTTATTCTTTGCATAGTTATGATTTTATTCTTGTGCATCAGAAATATCTTTGAGGAGAAATGTTTGTCACTCAAACATTCTATTTAAATCACAACTATAAATGCACTGAAAAACTTGTTTCCATTAAAATTAAGTATTGTTTATAACCAATAAGTACATTAGCAAGATGTTTAACTTTTTGTAAGAAAATCTTTATTAAATAGAACAATACACCCCAAATAAACAAGATAAAAATTAGTCACCAATTACAATTCGGTTTATGTGACTCTAAATTTGTCAAACAATTGTCTAATTCTTATATTTTCTGTCATTTCAAATATATGGCTCTCTTAACCCTATGCACTCGAAGGCAGTATTTATAATTTGTCCTTGGAGCTCGTATGGCCAGTTGTACTGGCTGCCACCATTTTGTTGGAAGCACGGATTAATTTTGCTGTAATATTATCTCAGCTCGTATGTCCAGCTGTACTGGCCAATATATAATATGTCCATAGCTCGTAAGGCCAGCACCACTGGCCACTAAACATAGCTGTAATCTTCTAATATTCTCTTTGTTTTATAATGAATGGTGAATGCTGAAACCTATCGAGCAGCTTTATTTTACAGTAATTTATAAGTAAAGCAGTTAATTTTTAATTAACCTATAATTCTTCTCTAAACATTAACTGTGCAAATAAGACAAATGGCGCGTAGTGGGCCTACACATTGAAGTGATAGAAACTTGGAAGATTTTACTAGAAAACGTGTGCAAACTGTTCTTGACTACACATATGTGTGCGTTTTTAAAAGTTTCATTCTGTAAAAAATGTAAAATAGTTCATGTCTGGATTTAACATAACTGTAAATGCCTACTTTATAATATTTATTTACATATATTTAAAAAAATATATGTGTGGGAGTTAAATTTCCCAAATGTATGTTTATCTTTGTATTAGAAATAAATTTTAAACTAATTTTCATTTCTTCTTTAAACATTTTAAATTATTATGCAAATAACACAGAGAAAATTGAAAAATAATTCCGATCTGGGGAAGCAAACAACAAATATGGCCGCTGAGCTGTCAATGAAAGTAGTGGCGGCCATCTGTACTGGCCATACGAGTTGCGAGGACAAACTACGGCAAAACTAACGTGAGCTGTCTGCAACCTTGGTGTGGCCAGTGCTGCTGGCCTTTCGAGCACAAAGGGTTAACAATCTTTAGATGACAGTTTGAAATACTCACAGGAGCATCCTGTTTCCTGTCCATGGAGAGTGGTACTCTCCCAGAGTTCATGTCCTTCATAGGGAACGTGTTGATGCGCTTGCTCCCCGCTCGCTCACTGACGCACCCACACATCTGTCAACAGTTCTGTATTAGGCTTCTGGGGCATGATTCAACATTTCAACAGCTGTGATGCAACATTGTGGTATTCTTAGTTAGATTATACCATATCATGTTTTATAATGCAAAAGGATGGATTTCTCCATGGAGTTAAATGAAAGTTTTTTTTTTCGCTCCATCCAGTGACAGGACATATATATGATGGGTAGGTAGAGAGGATTGAAGCTATCTTATCTAGAACCTATGGAGTGGGAATATTGTGGGGTAATCTTGACTGGAGGAAGAGGAGGCTAACCATGTTCCAACCTCTCCCGGTTGAAATGGAGAGGAAGAATCCTTAGGATCTAGGCTTGTCTTTGGCAATGACAGAACTCCACCACACATTGTCAACATCTGTAGTAGACTAGATCTATTGATTAAGTTATCTCTCCTCCTGATATCTCAACATGGTGACATGTGACCCTTGGGTACCCACTGGACTGCACTGTCAGGTATAAGTGACTACATCCATTTCCTGCTGTATTTAGTTATTTCCTTACAATAAGTGAGTTCTGGAAAGTCTACGTTGAGACATACTGTTGGGTACTAATTGTATACAAATTTAAAACTAAATAATTCTTTTTAAAGAATGTACTTTATACAAGGTTTAAACATTCAATGAAAAAACTATTTGAAAAAAGGCTTAATTAAACATTGAACTTCAATTAAAAATTTTTTTGTAAAATTTAATTTTGACCCAACCATAATTTTCTGATAACCTGAAAGTAAGGAAATACTTTGTCTAGTATTTAACCCTTTGAGTGCCACAGCATATTTTCCCAAGTCATACGCATAAATTGCCGGAGCATTTCCTTCTGTTTTGCAAGCGTGTGGGGAAAAAACTATATCAAAAAAACTATTCAACTAATTTGAATAATTTTTTTTTAGTTTGTGTGTTATAAAACAAGGTATTTTTTCCATATAATATAATATTTTTATTTTTATTTACACAAAAAGAATATAGGTTATAACAAAAAACTAAAAAATGAAAAAAAAAAAAAATTTTAAGTTTGAACTAAAATTTTATATATACACTATTTTTTTTTAATTTTGTTAGCTATACCATATGAAAGAGCATGAAAAACTGAAAAAAATCAGGCATAATATGGTGTGTTTACAGTAATATATAACCAGATACTGCAATATATACAAAATACAACAAAAAGCAATTTTTGTTCAAGTTTGTCAAAAGTTTAGAAACAGTACTATAACTATCCTATTTCACTCAATGAAGTAAGACGACTGTAAAATACTAATTATATAAAAAGTATATAAAAATATACACAGGCCTTCAATATAACCTTACTTCACCTAAAATCAATAGTTTGATTGGAACTTGCGTTTTACTTCATCACCAATCCAACAATAAAATATACATCACTAAACAAATAAACACGAAAAAAGAAGTTTATAAATGCATTGTAAGTTTTACTGAACACAATTGCAGAATAGTAATAACAACAGTTTTCAGCATAAACACACGAAACTAACACAATGTAAACACCCAACGAACCAAACTGTGTAGTTAATGGCAACAAGTAGCAGCTGACCAACTATTGCGTCATCTGTTTTTTTATGATGGCAAATAACTACAAGGAGGTGGTGAACAATAAAAATCAATCACAATCGATTGTTCGAAACTTGTAGATTGCCGTGAAATAAGTTATTTGTCAAAACAAAAATGAATTATATGTGATATTAATTAAGTACAAATCGTCTACTGGGTAGATGCCGGCAATTTATGCACATTTCACAAAATCTACTATGTAGACGCTGCGGCACTCAAAGGGTTAAAGAAAGAGTATTTCTGTAGTATTTTGTTTTGTAAAACATTCTTATAACAACTATTCTAATATAACTCGATACACTGTTTTTTGTGACATCAAAATGTAAGTTAATTGTATCAAAACACAGTGTGAGGGAAACAAACAGGATCTCATTTTTTAAACTCATTAATCTCAATTTCAATCCGAAGCTCTCACTTGCTGGACAATCATGCTAACTAATCTAATTTCTTAATCTCCAGTTAAATCTGGGTCTCTTACTTGCTGGACAATGATACCAAATAATCAAGAGGTGTTAGCATTTTTCTATGAATTATTTAGTATTTTCTTCCTCTTTGTCTCACATGTTTTTAAGAAGTCAAACAAATGTGTTTGCACAAAATATTACAACCTTATGTGTTCATATGTAACGGTTACGTTAAGGAATGTTTTGGGACTGTTACAGCATTCACAGGAGTACTTTGTGATATGTACTCAATGACTTAAGTCCTAAACAAAGAAAACTTATTTATAAACCTTAAACCTACTAACTCGTGGTAACTACAGAGGCATCTCACTACTCAGCATCCCATATAAAGTTTTATCCAAAATTGTTTTAAACTGACTTGAACATTATACAAATGAAATAATCAGGGAAGAACAGGCAGGGTTCATAAAGGGCAGATCAACCACAAATCAGATTTTCATTTTCAAAGAAATATTAGCTAAATACTGGGAATATAATAAAGAATTTTTTGCCATATTTATTGACTTTCAAAAAGCATACGATAGCATAATCAGAAAGGAGTTGTGGACACAACTAGATAAATTTGGCATCCCGAGAAAATTAATAAACTTAGTTAAGATGAGTGTCACAGAGTCAAGAGGCTCAGTAAGAATTAATGGTCGGGACTGTGTACCTTTTGGGATAAACTCAGGAGTCGGACAAGGAGATGGTCTTTCTCCAATCTTATTTAATATTGCCATAGAAGAAGCACTTCAGAGTGTAGCAGAGAGGGATTTAGGGGTGGAAGTTGGAGCTAAACTAAACATCCTAGCTTTTGCAGATGATGTTGTCATATTTGCAGAAAATGTAGATGATTTGAGGTCACTAACTAGACTATTTATGAGTGAGGCAGAGAAAGTGGGGTTGAAGACGAATGATGCAAAAACTAAATATATGCACTTTAGAAGGAATCAAAATCAAAGAGGAGGACCCCTACAAATTGATGGGCATGTTTTCGAACAAGTGGAGAACTTTAAGTACCTTGGGGTCACAATATCAAATAAAAACACAGATGAACCAGAGATACAAAATAGGATCAACTCAGCAAATAGATGTGTATATGCATGCAATAGGATACTTTCAACCAAATCTCTCTCTCACAAAACTAAAACTAGAATATACAAAACAATTATATGTCCAGTGCTTTTGTACGGATCCGAAACGTGGAGGCTAAATAAGAAGGATGAGAAAAAGCTTCTAGTTTTCGAGAATAGAATTTTACGTAAAATTTATGGGCAATCATATGAACAAGGGGTATGGAGAAGAAAACATAATAGAGAAATCAGGGAGCTCTACAATAGTACGGATGTAATAGGAGAAATAAAGTGCAGAAGACTCCGTTGGGCAGGCCATGTTTTGAGAAGAGAAGAGGAATGCAAACTGAGGAGGGTAATGTACGGTAACCCAGAAGGAAGACGACCCTGTGGGAGACCGAAAGTGAGATGGTGGAACCAGGTGAAGGCTGATATGGAGAAGGTGGGCGCTTCAGAGGAAGATGCAGAGGACCGTTCAAGATGGAGGAGCTTTGTTGGTGCGGCTAAATATCACCTCCGATATAAATGGCCCTGGGAGTAAGAGTAAGAGTAAGTAAACCTACTAACTCGTGCTTCAGACCATAGAGGATTTAAATCCTTTTTCAATAGGTTTCTTCATCCTATTAATACAAAACTTAAGAGAAGAGGTTAAGTAATAATGAGATTGTTTTACTACAACAGCCACTGTTATGTACTCACAGACAAGATGAGGTGGACGATGACGTAGAATGCCACGTATCCAACCAACACCCAGTCCATCCACTGTGGCAGCTCTGCTTTATTCAGCTGCACCGCCAGGAATATTGTCACAACTGCAACATACAAATACAACTTTCAGCTTATTGTTTACAAACAATCTATTGTTTACCACAGGGTTTGTTTAAACATATCCGATCTTATTTGGAATAAGGATATTTAAGTTACTCATCAACATCTTTTTAAATTTATTTACTCAAGATAGATTCATATTTTTCATGCACAATTAATAAAAATGTAAAAACCCCAGAGGTTTGTCTGCACTAAAACTTAACGATAATGTTTACATTCCCTTATATAAGGATGCACGTTATTTTTTGCAACCTTTATTTTTTAGAACTATAAAAATAATAATTGGAAAATAACTCAGATTTCTAACAATTTACGAGGGTCGTCCACAAAGTAACCTCCATTTTGGAATAAAAAATAAACCAACTGAGATACAAAAAGTTTATTATATAAATGTTAAAACTACAGCTTTTCTCTACATTTCTACATATTCACAATACAAATTCAAGTACTTATCATATCTTTTAACAGTTCTTTAAATTCCGTCTTTAAAGAAATCTGCCGCCTGAGAACGTAGCCAACCTATCACAGCGTTTTGAAGCTCTTCATCACTCGCAAACCTCCGAGATGCAAGCCACCGCTTCATGTACGGGAAAAGATGGAAGCCAAGTCCGGGCTGTAGGGGGGGTGGTCAAAAACGTCCCATTTGAACTTTTCCAAAACTTGAACTTCTCATCCACTTTGTTCACCAAGTCATCACTGACGAGAGATGGCCTACCGCTCCGGTCTTCATCGTGAACGTTAGTTCTTCCATTAAAAAAAAAAAAACGAACGCATTGACGGATTGCACCTTCGCTCGTAATGTTTGGGCCATACACCGCACTCAATTCACGATGAATTTCAGCTGCTGTTTAACTTTTCGACCACAGAAATCTTATTACACCACGCACTTCACACTTGGCGGGATTTTCTATCACGGCGCTCATGTTTTTACGTTGTAACAAAAGAACGCGCGATCGCACGATGCTCTACCTTGCACAGCTAGAAGCGTACTGAACGGCTGCGCACGCCGATGTGAGAATGGCGGCGCAACCCCCACTACTTATCGCGCAACGCCCAAGCGGCGGTTACTTTATGGACGACCCTCGTATATATTACAAACAGGGTGAGGTTTAACGAACATAAGTTACCTACTTTAACTTCATTTCAAATTTACAACAAAAGTAGAGGTACAAACAGACCAGCAAAAACAGGATTAGATAATATAAATATCACGATTTTTAACAGCTAAAACAATAAAATAACAAATGTATAAATTAGTATAATAGAATATATATCCAATGATTAATAATAACAAGAAAACAGTAATAAAACTCCAACAACAGAAGAAAAAACACATAAAATTACCTATTTTTTAACAACCACATAAAATCAAATACACACACACACACACACACACATACATATTTTCATACATTAACATAACAAAACAGAACCACAACAAATCATTTCTTTCGATACCAATTTTACAATTTTGCAGCTATTTCTATTAGTAATCATTAATTCACACAATTCATTAAAACTCTTTGGCGCAAAAATCTCAAGTTTTCTACTGCCATATTTGTTATTAAATCTAGGGACAATATTAAAGTTATGCCTAACACTGTAATAATGTGAGTTTACAACTTTGTACTTATTATTACATAAATGATCATTAAAGATCGGGTACACATAAAGTTTTTGTAGTGTAGGAAAATTTGTGAATTTGAAAAATTCTAAATCATTGTTTAATTTAATATTTCTAAGAAACAATTATTCTCAATTTGCAAATGTTCTATTCTTTGGAACAATGGCATGTAGAATCATTACCCTAATATGAACAGATTCAAAGTTTTGTTACATGTTTAAACAAGTTATTTCCTGCAAAAATATTCTCTTTGAGACTCCAAATATTTATTCTAGCACATATGCCATATTTGGAAGCAAGTCTTGAAAACCAGTTTTGGAATGGACATCAGTTCAACCATCGCATTTTGCATTGTCATTCTGGTTTCAAATTGGGACCCTTGGGCACCCTCAATTAAGGCTTCAAATAGGAATAACATGGTACCATACGAGGAAAATGGAAGCCTGATGTGATGGAAGATGTTGTAGTTTGCCAAGAAGTTTCAACAACTGGGAAGAATGTGCTGGTAGTGCAGTCATTGAAGCATTATAGTTGCTCCGAATTTTTTTACTGTGAACCGAATTGCATACAATTTTGGAATTAGGTTCACCTTACCCTTAAGTTCAAAAGTGAAAATGATTTGAACTCCTCAACCACCCTAGGGACCATATATATTTACTGTTTTAATTTAGGGGTAGTTTTAAGGGTAGAAAAGCTTAAGAATATGATAATCATTTTCGAGAGTGTGGAATAATACTTAAATCCTTTTCATTTTATAAAAAAAAAATTTTTAACAATTTTTTATCAAGGAGTAGTTTTCAAGGGTTGAAAGAGGGTTAAAAATTTGATAATTATTATAGAGAATTTAAAATATTACTTACTCTATACTTACATCTTTTTATGTCATACCAAAGTATTTTTTTGTGATTTTTTCAATGTAGGGGTTGTTTGCAAGGGTTGTAAGATTTTCAAGGGGTTGAAAATTATTTTAATATGAGGTAATTGTGTTAGAAAACACTTTACAATTTCACCACTTACTATTAGACATGTTTTCTAGCGATAAATGGCTCAATGTCAATTTTTCAATTAAGGGGTTGTTTACACCCCTTAAAAATAATAGGCGGAGTTCAGATCATTTTCACTTTTGAAGTTAAGGGTAAGATGAGCCTAATTCCAAAATTTCATGCAAATCGGTTCACAGTAAAAAATTTCGGAGGTAAGACCGTATTTTTTGCTTCAATGACTGCACTATGGAGCGTAATTCTCATGAAGCTGCAAAGATGTTGTACACTATTGCTGCGCTGCATAAAGTAGGCGATGTAAAACTTCTTAGTAATACTTTTAAATGATAGTCTGACCTTCAGATGCTTGTTCATGATGAACTTCTTCATTGCAATAAAAAACAAATTCAGCATGTTATTGATTTTGGCTTCCAACTTAACATGCATTTTCAGATGTTGTACGTTTCCACTGAAAAAACTGCATGATGTTCAAACAAGCATGATTCACGTTAAGACTGTTTCCAAAAGAATTATGGTTATTCTCATTGCGTTTTAATATTTTACTTGAGCAAACCTTAACTGATTTTGTTCTGCTGACAAGTTCTTTGGAACAAATTTTGCAGCAACTCTGTGCAAGGCCAAATTTTCCATCAAAATTGTATTGACTGAAACACTAGTATGTCCCTGTAGCGTTGTTCATGGACAGTAATATGTTGATCATCTACCACTCAACATCGTGGTAGATGATCAACGTGATTAAAACGTGAACTCGATAGATAACTTCATTACTTGTTGCTAGGATGAGTTTCACTGTCCACTGAAGTGTAGCCATCTTTAAAGTTGTATCATTCCTTTATCAGTTTCACACTCAAAGCATCTTCTTCTTTAAAAATAATTATAAAACAGTGCTAACCAAATGGATGAAAATCAACCATAAATTGCAGATTTTTATATCTTAAATTAATTATAACCATATTTAAATTACCATTTGAAATTTTTCAACCAATCTTAAACTAATTAACACTGTAGTTTATACATTTTTATTCAATTGACATCAAGATGTAATATAAATAGACTAATTGGTTAATATCAGTGTTTGTGTATGATTATGTTGACTTGGCCTCTTCCACCGTACTCAAATTAAATAGCATTCAAAATATTGTCTACTGTGAGAAAAATCATATGGGTTACGTTCCAAATCTGCACAACCCAACCTTAAGCTACCTTTAAAAAATATTCGTATGGTAAATGCTCTTACTGGCGAGAATGTGTGCTGTGTTGCCGACGAACCAATGCGCCCAGTTGAAGAGTTGCCGCCCACTGGCTCCTGGGTGTGGTCGGATGAGAGCCATGAACGGCTGGATGAAGCATAGCAGTGTGGTGGCTGAGCCGAGCAGTGCATGGACCACGCTCGCCTCGGACACCCATCCCCCGACCTCCACCACTATCAGCACAGCTCCAGTCAGCGTGAGCAGCCAAACCATCAGCATCAGAAACCTGTGCCACTGCATGGGCAGACAATGGGTTTATTTTTAATAACTCGTATTAATGGATTTAATAATAATTGACAGTTATACATTAATTCCAAACATGTGTCTTATAAATTAAAATTATTGGTAGTGTAAAAGTTTTAGAAAATTGAATAGTCTATGTGAAATCTTTTCTTCTTCTAGGGGGCGGCTTACTGCAATGCACTTAAGTCTCAAGGGCCTTTTGCGCACCCCGGAAGCACACCATGAGGCCTACCAGTCTACAAACTGCTGAAAACAGCCTATCGGGTCCTCCTGGGGAAATTCACCACCCTTGTCCCAAACTACCAAAGATGGCATAACTGCTCGATTGCTATTGCAGAACAGTCAAAGAGCAAGTGTTCGGCAGTTTCATCCTATTCATTACACATTCTACAGAGCGGATCCTCTGAAGGATGCCGACTCTGTGAAGATGCTTCCTCAGGTGACCATGTCCCGTAATAAGACCTATAACCCGAGAAGACATTGATCTACTTAGTGAAAGAAGGTCAGACGCCACCCTGGAGGAAGGCAACTGTAGTACTATTCTGCCCATTCTCATACCCAGATTCAACCTCCACCTTCTCTCATGTTCAGCGAAATCTCATAATAAGGAAAGATGATACGGAAGAGCTACATAATTTTATTGGTTTTATTAAGTGACTGTGCATGATCTCAAATGCTATTTTTTATGAACACATTCAGCAAATCACCACTTGACTCTACATTCCATGTTATCTGGTCATTATCAAAAATGCAAAATCAATTAAACAGGACTTTTTCACAGAACTTTATCTTATTATTTCCAACTGTTTTAAATTTCCAGGCATATCAACATTATAGCTAGGAGAGGAATAAGAGATAGGGTGTCTCACCGCAAACCAAATGTCCTTCCCACAGAAGGAACTTGTGACCCATGTCTGTCTGTAGTAGCGAGCCATCACGATGCCCAGACTGGCTGCACCGATCCATGCGGCCACCATCAGCGCGCCGTGGAGTTTCAGCAACAGTCGGCTGGCTTCCGTGAAACCCCCCACATCGGTCAGTGCCGCCTTCTGTCCGCTGGCCACGTAAATGACATCGTGGAATCCCACCGACTCCGCTGCAAGTCACAATATACACTTATAATTTGTCAAACTATACACTTTCCGGGCATTATTAAAGATGGAGTTTTGTTACAAATAATGCACTCCATGGATTGGTTTATTTTCCTTTTAGGACAAGAAGCTTATAAATTGCACTTAGTCCTGAAAGAACCTTAGCACTCTACTATTGTGAACTATTACAAAACACGGGTTGGTGTTTAACAACTTATCCAATAATGTGAGATGACAAGATTTAAAAAATCGAAGAATTATTGTATTTATGCATTCCTACCACCTTTACATTATAAGTTATTTTACATTTCATGTCCTACCCTTTTCTGTGTATTTAACTAGTAATAACTTCTTTTGTTCTCTTAAAACAAGAAGCTTATAAATTGCACTTAGTCCTGTAAGAACCTTAGCGCTGCTTCCGGAGTGACAGGATATTCAGGATGGGTAATGTTAGGATGGGTAATGTTAGGGGGTAGGGGTCACCTCCTATAGAGATCCATGAGGAAGAATTAGGGCATTATCAATCTTAAAGTCATGTCCCCCCAGAAGAAGAGGAGGCCAGCTCTGAACCAGCCTCTCCAGTCAAAGCAGGTAGGGGGTGGCACACCCTTGTTGAGGCTAGCAAGAACCTCTGATACTTAGGGAACGAACCTCACCAAACTCCAACAGTCATCTCCCACAGCAGACTAGACCTATCGAATTATCCTTGCACCCAAGAATCTCAACATTTGCGTTCAGTGATGTGCCGCTGCTGGACATCCATAGGGTTGCCCAGATTTAAGTGACACATCGGTTTTTGCTGTGCCCAGTGCGTAGGTTCAACTGAAAGGTATAAACCAGCCAGAAGTGATACCTGCTGGGTAATTTGTTTTTGTTACTCTAGTTATTATACATTATCTTAAAGGTATTTAAGAATCGAAAATCAAGAATATTTATTAGCCATTAAATAATTTGTACAAATTACAATAGGCATCATCAGAATAAATGTCATAAATCTATATTATGTACAAGAACAATGTTAATAATTAAAAATTTTAAAATAAAATCTTAAATTTTAACAAGACATGTACTCTTCAATTGTATAAAATATGTTACACTTAAGCCACTTAGATACAACTTTGTCAAACTCATTATTTTGTAACAATCTAATTGAAACTGGTAACTTATTGAATAATTTCAATTGTTGGTATTGGTAACTTTTCATTGTTTTACTTAATCTAATACTTGGTGCAACTAGTTAAATTATTTTTCATTTTCATTTTTTCTTTAAACATTTTAAATTACTATGCAAATAACGCAAAGGATATTGAAAAATAATTCCGATCTGGGGCAGCAAACAACAAATATGGCCGCTGAGCTATCAATGAAAGTAGCGCGGCCATCTGTACTGGCCATATGAGTTGCTAGGACAAACTACGGCAAAACTAACGCAAGCTGTCTGTAACCTTGGTGTGGCCAGTACTGCTGGCCTTTTGACCGCAAAGGGTTGATAGGTATTTATCTAACAGAAAAGATCAGTAAGGGTGACTCACATTTGAGTGAACTACCGGCAGCGAGAAGGAGATAGTACTGATCCTGGGCCAGGTTGAAGGTGGTGCCCTCGACTGTGGTGACCAGGTCTCTGCTGAGGCGGCAGTAGATGGTTCCGTCCGTGTAAGAGCCATTGAGTAGAGTCATGCCTTCCTGAGGTACCTGTGTTTACAATACACAAGTAGTACAGTTGAGAGGGAGAGAGATTGAATAAGGATAAGAATACGTTTATTGTCATAAAGCTTACACAGGCATAGACACAAGTCATGTATAAAACATGAAAACTAGCAAAAGTCTAGATAAGGAAAATTGGTACCCAAAACATGAAGTTGCCAAAACTGGTACACCACAATTTAAATATTATTTTTAAATTTGAATAAATAAATAACAAATTAAAACAAGTATATAACAAATAATAAATAACAAGTAAAACACAGCCTCCAAAATTACAATAACAGAATTATATAACATTGATACATTTTCTAATATAGTCTGTATAAATAAAAAACATGACATTAACATTTAAAATCTAATCATTAAACTAAATAGATTATGTCTAGAAACTAACAATTCCACAGTCAAACAATGTTTTTAATGAATAAAATGGATTGACTAAAATCCAGGAATACATTTTTGTTTAAATTCATTATAACTATATTTAGAGATAAGTGGCCTTAAAAAGTTGTAGACTTTCAAAGCTATTACTGTGTAACTATTAGTAGTTTTGTTTAGTCTATAAAAATCTAAGGATACATTTTCTCTATTTCTGGTGTTATACATATTCAATGAATACATTGTCGAGTTGTGGTAAAATGTCGGAGAGGAATTGAAATTTAAATGGTGCTGTAATAAGGAGAAGAGGAAATTGGACAGACACAAGAAAAGGTGAATAAATAACACCAGTCCGAGACCTGAAAGTGGATTATGATTGGTAAAGAACAGCTGTAATGTAGTTTTATGTGGTATTTCTCTTTCAATTCCAGAATTTAAAATTGTTGTTTGCTAGGTTATATTTTTTACAGTAAATACAATATGATTAGATATTGTAATTTGAATATTGTTTTCAGATGGAACATTACTATATTATTATTACATACTATTTAATCTTTCAACCTTTTTTATCATGGGTCAATTACGACCAATACTTATTTTCTATTTCCAGTGGTCACAATGGGACTACAAAATGGACCTTGCTTTTTGAAAAACAATGAGTAATATCTGCAGTAGAAATAAAAAAGAAAATTGATATGATATGGTGACATTACGGTTAATAAAATATAAGAAATTGTACTCACAGATTTCCTAATGTTGCCTTTGTTAGGGAGGGGCACATTCCAGCTCATGTAAGCCTTGATAGGTCCTGACACTGAGCTAGGATCGTGGACACACTCGACCACACTGTCACTGCCCTGTAACATGTCATACATCAAGGTCAAGCCAAGAGGTCAAGACAGCACAAGAGTGCAGCGGAAGAATGTTCAAGTTGCCAAGGTGATTCCAATACATAAAAAAGGGAACAAAGATGAAATTACAAACTACAGGCCTATTTCATTAATTGCTACAACATCCAAAGTAATTGAAAAAATAGTACTTGAACGCGTTCTCCATCACCTACAAGATAACAATATTCTAACATGCTTCAGGAAAGGAAAATCAACCCTTACAGCAATGGTCAAAACAGCAGAGTTTATATTAAACTCTCTCGATGAAGGGAAAAATGTGACTCGAATTTTCTTGGATTTAAGTAAGGCTTTTGAAAGTTTTAGTCATGATTTCATTTTACAGAAATTGTCTATGATGGGCATTGTGAGTACAGCTCAAAAATGGTTTGCATCATATCTGAAGGCGCGTAGCCAACTAGTCATGATTAAACATTTTGACCATGGAAGATCTAACATTTTCAGATCTTAACCCGTGACTCGAGGAGTGCCTCAGGGATCTGTTCTTGGCCCCAATATATTGTAAACTTTTGACACCACTTCAATTATTGATGATTGTAAAATAAAGATATTCTCTCTCTCTATTCTGGGGAACAACACTTTAAGTAGACGGGTTGCTGACAAGGGCAGGATCGCTCAGTAGTCATCTATCCAAAAAAATAATCAACAAGCACTTTGTTGAACATGAACTGATTAAAAAGGTACTCTGATCCACACCATGTCAAAGCTCACATATAAAATATTGAAACAATGAACTATAATCAACAAAGATAGCATCAAATTGTCAAATAGCTGGCAGCCATATTGATCACTGTTGGTTGTTTAACTCCTCAATGTGTTTGGGATTATACGGATGCTTTGATGTAAATATAACTCATCAGTCCATCCATTCTGCGGCCTTTTCTCGAATTAATTCAACTGTTAGAGAACATTGTAGAAAAAACAAAAAACATACATCCATACTATGTTTAGAGTTGTTTTATTTCGATGAATTCTGACAATATTCAAATAAGCTTCTGTCCTGTTTTTGTCCTAGATTCAATTGAACACAGCTCTGCCCCTTCAACTAACCTGTGCAGGCAGATGTGTATTATTGGCAGTTTCTGTTTAACATCTGCTCACTGAAAATTGTCAATGGTTATATCTGTAGTGAAGCCAAAATGTTCAATGACCTAATTGTGTGAGCAATGTTTTTGACATTATGAGAACTGAAAAACGTAGGGTTAGTTACGAAAAACAGCCACTTGTAAGCGAACTAAGACTATTGTCTGATCTGGTGATAATCTAGACAATTACTTTTATTAAGTTGATGTGTAAGTCTTTGGCTCTATTAGTTCTGCTACTACTCTCTGCATATCAGTAGATGTTATTGATGAGTCATGATTAAATTTGTATATAACAATTGCTTGTTTTATTTGTGGATAGCCACTGAACGGAGAAACGCTCTGTAATCTACTTTCTGGATAGCCCTTGTATTACAGCCTATTACCACTGTCATTTGTTTAGCCTTACTATGCACTCAACTGAACAGTGTGTTCCACAAACATTACAGTTGTACCTTACTAAGGAATGTCTTTTTAAAGATGCTGTACCTTTCTGTAATAATTTATTATAGATTTTATAAAGGAATTATCTTTTAACAATTTATTTTTTAGAATATAATTTAAAAGTTTAGAGTTTATGATGAAGAGAGAATTAAACTTTCAGAAATTTATTTCATAAACACAAATAGGACATGTTTTCTTTTACTTTTTTCTTAAAGATTCTATATAAAGGGCAATATGATACATTGCTGATGCACTTTAAAGACAAACTCACCATGAACCTGTCATCTGACAGTCCTAGGGCCACGTAACCGGCAGCCTTCGCCTTCATCTCGAACTGGTACCTTAGGCCCTGAGTCAACACCGAGGCTACGGCGAGACAGTCCCGGGAGGCCACACAGTCACCTGGCGCACCGAAGCAGGTCTTGATTTCGTTACAGCCGTCGTAGAATGGATCAGGGGGCGTTATCACTCGGAAGTCTGACATCAGCTGCTTATCTGCCGAGCTTACGTAGGCTTTGTTGTGGAATCCGACACTATTAGCTGTTTGCAACAATAGACAGGTTAGAATAAATCCAATTCAAACTCTCTTTATTCATGAATACACCCATAAATGGAAAAGAATAGTTTTATAATAATTTACCTTATAACTAAAATTTATGCCTCAAATATTTCCAAACACAAATTTAGTCCTTTAATTAAACTTGTTAATCAAAGCCCTTCTAAATAATACAAAGCTGTGTGTGTGTGTGTGTGTGTGTTTTTTTGTTGTTTTTTGACATACAGATCATGATACATAGAGAGTTACAGTAATGTAGTTTTTTGCAGTACAGTCATAATTTGTGAAAGTAAAACACACACACACACACACACACACACACACACACTCAAAAGCACATTTTCAAGACAAAATAGAACAAAATTTTGGATAAGTGAAGAAGAAAAAGTAACATTAAGGAGCCTATGAAAAATCAAACTACATTATTAAAAGCTTATTACATTCATAACCAAATCAATCTACATGATTAAAAGCTTGTGACAATCATAACAAATTCAATCTACATGATTCAACGTTATGAAAAGTAAATGTACAATATCAGTTAGAGGAACCAACCTTTGAGTTCAGAGCCAGCAGCCAAGAGGAGGTTGTAGGGTGTCTTGTCCAGGTTGAAGGTCTTGTCTTGAACAGTGACAACGGCTTCGTGATGGACTCTACAGTAAACTGTACCGTCGAGATAAACCCCTCGCATTAGAGAGAACCCACTCTGCCTCTGTAACAGGATTCACTTTGTAATCAATCCGACTACAACTGTCTAGTTTGCTCTAGCATCAGGTTTGTACTGAAAATACAACATCCTTCCTATACAACATCTTTCACTAAAAATCATGCATATCCTATAGTAATCTGATAGTTTTGCCTCCAATAAGGAGGAAATCAGTAGTGTTTTGATTTTGATTATTGTATCTTGTAAAATTCAGATTGTAATGATGACAGGATTTCGGACTTTGCCATCGTTATAGGTTATAAAAGGTATAACACAACATTTCGAGGATTGGAATCTATCCTCTTTGTCAGGAAGGGGGAGATACTAATACATACAAAAATAACAACGAACAGAAAGAAATAAAGGAGGGAAAGAAAAGGGTTCAAACAAACCCAAAAGCTGCTTGGAGTTCTAAGTAGTTGTGATTTGTGCTTGTGACTTGCATTCTCTGCAGTGAAAAAGTCTATATCTATATTTTATTTATAAATGTGTTTAAGCGATAATTTTAAATGTTTGAATTTTAAGCATTAGCGTTGAAGGTCTTCAGTCACACTATTGGTACTTAATTGTTTTTCTTCCTGTTTTGTGTATTTCTATTTGATAAGTTGTGTATTTTATTTGATCACTTTTTAATTTTCAACCCTTGAATAATTTTTATCTTCAAATAACAAATACATGAATTACTTAAAGGAAAATAATTGTATTGTAATAAAGTTTTTACTTATAGGATGTGTTTACTATGTTTATGACAATGTCTATTGTACACTTGTGTAGTATTTAATGACAATAATGCTTCTTGATTCTTGAAATATTTTCTAGAGCAACATATCAGGGTGGTGGAGTTATACCAGCTGAAACGTTATACAACAGTTTTACATTGTAGAAACGTTTGAACTAATAAGGGGCCTTCATTGATTGAGTTACATACTACTGTTATAATCAAGAGACAAAGAGCTACTGCGGGAATTACTTACTTCTTCTCTTCTGTTGCTCTTAGTTCCGGGAAGGTTCCAAGATCGGTAAGCTTTCACTCCGTTCTCCGCATCATTGTCTTCATGTACACACTCGATAACATGATCACTACCCTGGAGGCACACAAGAGTCATATAAATTTAACAATAGGAAAAATGTAAGAAAGTGTTAATATCAACATTAACATACATGATCCTATTAATATTAGGGCACCTCGATGAGTTGTATTAACCATCTAGTCACCATTCGCTGAGCGTTAGAGAAGCCCATCACTCAAGGGACTGAACAAATTTAATTTCTGTCTGTTTATTTATCTGTCTGTACAATATCTTGAAAACGAACTCACCGACAGACTTGAAATTGTGCATGAAGCTTCATTTCTATAGGAGGAAGAACTCTGAGTTTGGTGATGGTGCATGTCACTCCATGGAATTCGGCTCAGCATAAGGATGTAGAGAGCGAGGGGGCCCAAGGGGTCCGGACATCCCCCAAATTTTAAATTCTTTTAATTACTTTTTTAGTTAACGATTATTATTATTTAAATAATTCAGTATTACTGATATGTACTGCTGAAAAATCGTTCTTAACAAAGAAACGGATCAGGAACTTTTTAAGGAACAAAATGGGGCCTTACTCTCTGTCCACTACGGGAAAAATATCAGTTGTCCCTAACAAAATCTTTTCCTGGCTACGTTCTTGGCTCAGCATTAGCAAATATTTTACAGCCTTGGGTGAGAAGGAGAGCTTACAGTAAACTCTTGGATATCCAGTGGATTGCCCAGATGTAACTCATTATTAATGCACCCTGATAGGTACCCCTACCTCATTATCATTCACGTTTACTGCAGTGTCATGCCACTCTTTGGATATCCATTGAATTGCCCAGATGTAACTCTGTTAATGTACCCTGATAGGTACCCCTACCTCATTATCATTCACGTTTACTGCAGTGTCATGCCACTCTTTGGATATCCATTGAATTGCCCAGATGTAACTCTGTTGATGTACCCTGATAGGTACCCCTACCTCATTATCATTCACGTTTACTGCAGTGCCATGCCACTCTTTGGATATCCATTGAATTGCCCAGATGTAACTCTGTTGATGCACCCTAGTTAGGTCTTACTGGACTATTTTAAACTAATCAGAATGAACCATTCATTCTAGAGATACCTAAATGTTTTATACTTTGTGTTGAAAATTTGTCTTACTAATGTGATCAGTATAAACGATAGTCTCCATATGGCAGGTATTATCATTCACTTGAGGAAAAGTAATTACTAATTTATATTTAAAAAGTAGTCTACACGGACAGTAGGCTACTAACCATGACAGTGTCGTCGGAGAAACCGACTGCTACGTATTTGACCTGCTTGCCGACCATGTCTATCGTGTAGCCACCACCACTGCTGCTACTGGTTACCGCAACAACAGCGTCACATGATTTGGTCTCGATACAACCGAGAGGTGAGCCCACACAGCTCTTGCTGCTGCCACATCCGGCGTAAAGCTGCATCTCTGATGACAGGATGTCCTGTAACCAGCAGTCGTTCTTGGTAAACAATATAGTGGTTGCTTTATCAAGTACTTTCAGGTCACTTATGTCTAATCACACTGTACAAGAGAGAAATAAAGAGATTGTCAAAATAACATTTTCAATTATTTATATATTTAAAAATTAAAATTACACAATTTTTAGGGATTAAAATAGACCCAAGTAGCAATAAAAAACAAAAATATTAAAGAATAAGAGGTAAACGTTTGAGCTCTGATATCTAAAGTTAGTGTCGAGCTAAGTCTACCGACTTCGTAGTTTGTCAATCAACGTATTCATTTAAGGAAGTAAATTTTAGTGTTTTAATAAGAATTAAGTTTCATTGGAAATATTCTAAAGAACATTGGAACCACTAGGCCCTCCTCCAGATACCAATATGTTTATTTTTATTCTATTTCAACAGTAAGGTGGCTATATTTTTAATTAAGTACAAGAAGTCCATGCTTTTAAAATTAAGTATGTTGTAGCTTAGTGAAATTTTATTTTATTTTTTTAACCACTGTTACACTTTTTATTAATGTTTTTCACAAATAAAGATTGTCTATTGTCTAACCGTGATACAAGTTCATTAATGTAAACTGTAAACTTTGCTATTAAAAAAATTATTGTATCTGTTTTTAACCTTGTTATTTATTTATAAATATATGTTTAAGCGGTGATTTTAATTGTTTGAATTTTAAGCGTTAGTGTTGAAGGTCTTTTGTCACACTGTTGGTGCATAATTGGTTTTCTTCCTGTTTTGTGTATTTCTATTTGATAAATTGAGTATTTTAGTTGATAACTTTTTAATTTTTAACACTAGAATAATGTTTATCTTCAGATTACAAATACATCAACCACATAAAAGGAAAAATAATTGTATTGTAATATAGTTTTTACTTATAGTACATGTTTACTATGTTCACGACAATGTCTATTGTACATTTGTGTATTTAATGACAATAAGGCTTCTTGATTCTTGAAGTAGTGCATGTAATTTTTCTTGCCACAGTTAAAATTGCTTTAAACTTAGTGATTTCTTGTGTTTATTACTACAACCTGCAGTAAAAATTCCCTGAAAATCACACTGAAGCCATATGGCATACACTCTGTAGTAATTTGCAGTAAAAATAACAGAAAGAAACAGACAACATCTCATAAATGATACTTACCTCAACAGTAACAGTAGCTGGAGCCTTGGTAGTGGAGATGCCTCCAGGCGGACCCCCCTCCACCTGACGCCTGATAACTCTGACAGGTTCTGACTTGACACCTACCCAGTATGTGGTGTAATTGCTCACTACTGTTGCTCTGTAATGGACATGTTATCTTAATTATTACAAATTAAGAAAAGGCAAAAACTAGGATAATTTCTTGGCGTGTTGTATGTACAAGCTTCAATGATAAAATTTATTATTATTCATATTAATTCATTTCAACAGCTACTGCTTTCAAAAGGACTTGTTTAATACAGCTAAATTTTGGCTTACGTCTTTAAAAATTAGAATATCAGGAGAAATTAATGGAATTTATTAATTTATTTAAAAGTTATTTACAAAATCGTAGGTAAACTGTTTGTGTGGAGGGTGAAAGGTCATCATTTAGTAAAATCTCATGTGGTGTCCCCCAAGGAACAGTCTTTCACCCTTTATTTTTCATCATAACAATAAACGATTAGCCAACTAATCTTACATCTCTTTTTTTATGTATGCAGTCAATATAGGTCTGATGTCAATTAACTATAATAAACTCAACTTGTTAGTAAAATTCACTTTAAAAAAATACTTCAAACTGGTTTGTCTCAAATTCGTTGTTCCCAAGAAAAAAAAAATTCATTCACTGATATTTTCTTTGAAACGAATACCCGAGACTTAAATTTTTAGGACTTATATAAAATCAGAAACTCATCTGGGAACCACATGTTAATATGGTGTACAGAAACATTTCTTAACCTGTATGAGAAATTTATTGAATTTTATTTCTTTGAAATATGTATAATAACTTCATATTTTGCCACTTTCCAGTCAATTTTCAGGTATGGCATAGCTTTGTGCAACAAGCATTACAAGCTTAAATGCACTACAAGCAGAACAATCTTATGTACTACAAGCAGAACAAGCTTATGTGCTACAAGTAGAACTAGCTTATGTACTACAAGCAGTACAAGCTTATGTACTACAAGCAGAACAAGCTTATGTGCTACAAGTAGAACCAGCTTATGTACTACAAGCAGTGCAAGCTTATGCACTACAAGCAGTTCAAGCTTATGTACTACAAGCTGAACAAGCTTATGTGCTACAAGCAGAACAAGCTTATGTGCTACAAGTAGAACCAAGCTTATGTACTACAAGCAGTACAAGCTTATGTACTACAAGCAGAACAAGCTTATGTGCTACAAGTAGAACCAAGCTTATGTACTACAAGCAGTACAAGCTTATGTACTACAAGCAGAACAAGCTTATGTGCTACAAGTAGAACCAGCTTATGTACTACAAGCAGTACAAGCTTATGCACTACAAGCAGTTCAAGCTTATGTACTACAAGCTGAACAAGCTTATGTACTACAAGCAGAACAAGCTTATGTGCTACAAGTAGAACCAGCTTATGTACTACAAGTAGTACAAGCTTATGTACTACAAGCAGAACAAGCTTATGTGCAACAAGTAGAACCAGCTTATGTACTACAAGCAGTACAAGCTTATGTACTACAAGCAGAACAAGCTTATGTGCTACAAGCAGAACCAGCTTATGTACTACAAGCAGTACAAGCTTATGCACTACAAGCAGTTCAAGCTTATGTACTACAAGCAGAACAAGCTTATGTGCTACAAGTAGAACCAGCTTATGTACTACAAGCAGTTCAAGCTTATGTACTACAAGCAGTTCAAGCTTATGTACTACAAGCTGAACAAGCTTATGTACTACAAGCAGAACAAGCTTATGTGCTACAAGTAGAACCAGCTTATGTACTACAAGCAGAACAAGCTTATGTACTACAAGCAGAACAAGCTTATGTGCTACAAGTAGAACCAGCTTATGTACTACAAGCAGAACAAGCTTATGTACTACAAGCAGAACAAGCTTATGTACTACAAGCAGTACAAGCTTATGTACTACAAGCAGAACAAGCTTATGTACTACAAGCAGAACAAGCTTATGTGCTACAAGTAGAACCAGCTTATGTACTACAAGCAGTACAAGCTTATGTACTACAAGCAGAACAAGCTTATGTGCTACAAGTAGAACCAGCTTATGTACTACAAGCAGTACAAGCTTATGCACTACAAGCAGTTCAAGCTTATGTACTACAAGCAGAACAAGCTTATGTGCTACAAGTAGAACAAGCTTATGTACTACAAGCAGTGCAAGCTTATGCACTACAAGCAGTTCAAGCTTATGTACTACAAGCTGAACAAGCTTATGTACTACAAGCAGAACAAGCTTATGTACTACAAGCAGAACCAGCTTATGTACTACAAGCAGTACAAGCTTATGTACTACAAGCAGAACAAGCTTATGTGCTACAAGCAGAACCAGCTTATGTACTACAAGCAGTACAAGCTTATGTACTACAAGCAGAACAAGCTTATGTGCTACAAGCAGAACCAGCTTATGTACTACAAGCAGAACAAGCTTATGTACTACAAGCAGTTCAAGCTTATGTACTACAAGCAGAACAAGCTTATGTACTACAAGCAGAACAAGCTTATGTACTACAAGCAGAACCAGCTTATGTACTACAAGCAGAACAAGCTTATGTACTACAAGCAGAACAAGCTTATGTACTACAAGCAGAACCAGCTTATGTACTACAAGCAGTACAAGCTTATGTACTACAAGCAGAACAAGCTTATGTACTACAAGCAGAACAAGCTTATGTACTACAAGCAGTACAAGCTTATGTACTACAAGCAGTTCAAGCTTATGTACTACAAGCAGAACAAGCTTATGTACTACAAGCAGAACAAGCTTATGTACTACAAGCAGAACCAAGCTTATGTACTACAAGCAGAACAAGCTTATGTACTACAAGCAGAACAAGCTTATGTACTACAAGCAGTACAAGCTTATGCACTACAAGCAGTTCAAGCTTATGTACTACAAGCAGAACAAGCTTATGTGCTACAAGTAGAACCAGCTTATGTACTACAAGCAGTACAAGTTTATGCACTACAAGCAGAACAAGCTTATGTGCTACAAGTAGAACCAGCTTATGTACTACAAGCAGTAACAAGTTTATGCACTACAAGCAGTTCAAGCTTATGTACTACAAACTTGACTAGCTTATTTACAAAAAGCAGTACAAGCTTATGTACTACAAGCAATATAAACTTCCATACTACAAGCAGCACAAGCTTATGTGCTACAAGCAGTACAAGCTTATTTGCTACAATCTGAACAAGCTTATGTACTACAAGCAGAACAAGCTTATGTGCTACAAGTAGAACCAGCTTATGTACTACAAGCAGTACAAGTTTATGCACTACAAGCAGTTCAAGCTTATGTACTACAAACTTGACTAGCTTATTTACAAAAAGCAGTACAAGCTTATGTACTACAAACAATATAAACTTCCATACTACAAGCAGCACAAGCTTATGTGCTACAAGCAGTACAAGCTTATTTGCTACAATCTGAACAAGCTTATGTACTACAAGCAGAACAAGCTTATGTGCTACAAGTAGAACCAGCTTATGTACTACAAGCAGTACAAGCTTATGCACTACAAGCAGTTCAAGCTTATGTACTACAAACTTAACTAGCTTATGTACTACAAACAGGACTAGCTTAGGTGTGAAATAAATATTTTAAACCAAACGGATATGAAGCTATTGTCAGTTAGAAAGTTCCTATTAGACCTCAGGACTCCAGTTTATGATATTACTGTGGAGTAAATGATAAGACTTCACATCATTTGGATCATTATTTAGGGGTCAGAGTTTTAATATCTTAATTTGAGTTAAAACAGACTTTGTAAATTCTCATCGAGGTTATCACAAGTCAACCGAGTAGGGCTTGCATTCATCAAACGTACTACTCAATGCCAGACCGCAAACTGCATTAGAACTTTTTTATTTTTTTACTGGCAATGCGATTACAAAACATGCTTTGCCTATAGTACTTGAACTGAATAGCACATCTAAGTTAGGATCTTACAACTTCTCCGAGATCTAGAAACAATCAGCCGGTCACTGCTTGTATCCATTTATATTTCCTATTCCATAAATTTTTTATATTTTGATATACAGGGTGTAACAAAAAGGATGGGCTGGCTATGCATTATCAGATTTTATGTGTGATTTTAAGCTAAAAATAAAGAATAACTTTTTTGCTCTTACCTATTCAAACCTATGTACATAATTTGGTTTCTTTAAATTTAATAGTTTCAAATATAATAATTGTTAATAAAAAATACGAAATTGCGGCTAGTGGCTAAACGAAGTGGAAATTATAAAAACGTTCCTCTTCATTTTCAGCTTCTAATAACACACAGAATTTTAAAATACATAGTCAGTCCAACCTTATTGTTCCACCCTGTAGATTCTATGTAAGTTCAAGCAGATTTCTACCACAGAAGCTGCCCATGCTTTAGTGGTTACTGAGCAGTGCAAATCACAATAAAGTTGGAATCAGAGAATCAATTTATTCAAATTAACTCTTGTTCACCCTTTGGACCTCTCTTGATGATTGTAACGTACCATATATAGTGGATTGATAACCCATATCATCATCAGGGGTTATCATCTTATGGACAACAGATGACGATTTTAACAAAGTGCAACGTTGCTGATTTGAACCTGAGTGTACTGGCAACAAGTTTGAGTTGTTAATATTAATATCTTTGAAAATCACATACTTTGAAATATATATAATTCACTTAACTCTCACTGTATCAAATTTTGTCTCTAGGTTATTCTAATCACTATGGACTCACATCAGGCATCATTCTATTATTTCCAGATCCTTTATATTAAAATCGTTGGTCTTTAACTCCAAATTTAAAGATTGATCAAGTACAACTTTGATTAATTGAAGTGCACACATCCTAAACCTCTATTAATAATGGGTTAATATTTACAGTCACAAATTATAAAAACTTTTTCATCTTACTTCAAAATATTCAAGTTGTAGAAGAAAAATTATCATTAAGTTATATAAGAGGTCTAAGAGGATTAAAACATTTCAAATTATTGAGTTTTGAATTTTTTTGTTCTCTTAGGACAAGAAGCTGATATATTGCACTTAGTCCTATAAGGACCTTAGCGCTGCTTCCGGAGTGACAGGATATTCTGGATGGTAAGGTTAGGAGTTTGTCCTCCAATTGAAATCCATGAGGAAGAATTAGGGCACTAATCTCAAAGTCGTGTCCACCCGGAAGAAGGGGAGGCCAGCTTTGAACCAAAGTCAAAGCAGGCAAGGGGTAGCACACTCTTGTTGGGGCTAGTAAGAACTTCTGATACTTAGGGAACGAACCCCACCAACTCCCAAAGTTATCTCCCGCAGTAGACTAGACCTATCGAATTACCCTTGCACCCCAGAATCTCGACATTTGCAGTTAGTGATGTGCCACTCCAGGACATCCATAAGGTTGCCCAGATTTAAGTGACACATCGGTATTTGCTGTGCCCAGTGGTAGGTTCAACTGTAAAGTATAAGCCAGCCAGGAGTTATCCTTGCTGGGTAGAATTTTGAGTTACTGAGGTTCAAGTTAGAGAGGTTAAAGGGTACAATATGTATTTCTCTGCAATGTTTCTTGTGGTAGAGATTTTCGTTTTCTTGTACTACTAGTGAATACTCACACGAAGTTGATGTCACCCTCCCAGTCAGGAGGTGCCTCCCACTCCAACTCCACAGCCTGCTTCAGCAGTCCACTGCGGTGAGTTGCAGCATTGCTCTAGACAACATGACAGTCCAAATATGTTTTGTGTCATCACAAAGTGATGGTTATATAATTAGTGTTAATTTGTGTATTATTAAAAACATTGTCCATTTAAACAAATCCGCTTAATATGGTAAGAAATGAAATGAATTATCCCAACCACTGTTACTGGATTGGAACCAAGAAAATCAACTGCTTTAAAGCAATAATTAAAGTTTTGGAATTGGTTGTGAACAATTTGAGGCACACAAATAAGTGCTGTTTGTACACTATATCTCTTAAGGTGGCTGTTTGTATACTATATCTCTTAATGTGGCTGTTTGTATACTATATCTCTTAATGTGGCTGTTTGTATACTATATCTCTTAATGTGGCTGTTTGTATACTATATCTCTTAATGTGGCTGTTTGTATACTATATCTCTTAATGTGGCTGTTTGTATACTATATCTCTTAATGTGGCTGTTTGTATACTATATCTCTTAATGTGGCTGTTTGTATACTATATCTCTTAATGTGGCTGTTTGTATACTATATCTCTTAAGGTGGCTGTTTGTATACTATATCTCTTAAGATGGCTGTTTGTATACTATATCTCTTAATGTGGCTGTTTGTATACTATGTCTCTTAATGTGGCTGTTTGTATACTATATCTCTTAATGTGGCTGTTTGTATACTATATCTCTTAATGTGGCTGTTTGTATACTATATCTCTTAATGTGGCTGTTTGTATACTATATCTCTTAAGGTGGCTGTTTGTATACTATATCTCTTAATATGACTGTCCAATTAAGGCATTATTTTTAACAAGATAAGTACAAGTGTAGTTTTTTGAATGTAAAGTTTTAGAATTATATATAAAAAAGGTTCAATTTATTACAAAGTTAATTGATCAGATTCTGCTACTTTGTCATGGCCGGTGCCTGCTTTGAACGTGCAAATCACTAGATTGCCCAGGGCTGTGTTACATCGGCAGTCTGGTGTTTTGTGAGTTCAGACAAGAAGGTGCCATAATGGTATATCTTTAGTTATATAAGGTTTTTTGTCTATTATTCTAGTCTATACTATGTGTAGAGGCAAAAATGAAATTAGTATAATACAAAATTATTTTCCTGTTTTAAGTAACATTTTGTGATTTTCATTGAGCAAAATATTTTGTCTTTTACCTGTCCTGGGGCACAGTCAATAGTCTGGGCCTCCTCGGGAACACTGGTGAAGGTTCCGAGGGCAGCTGTCTCCTGAGGGCTCCGGGCTTCCACCAAGAACCCTGCAAAGCCTGGTGCAGCACCTGCAGCACCCTCCGGAGCTGATATCATCACACGTACCTGTGCAAGAAAGTGGATATAGTACAACCTGCATGAACTTGTTTTATTGTAAGCATACCCTTGAGGCTGGCCTTTCTAGAGATTCTAAACCAATAAAAATTGAAAGAGTAAATTAAAATTGAATTGATCCTTCTTATATCAGACTATTGATGAAGGCCTAAAGCATACAAGTTTAAAAAGAAGTGGTGTCAAATCACCAAATGAACACCATGTGGAGATAAAAAGATGCAAACACACAAAATGTTCCTTGAAACATAACTGAGCTCTGACGGGGATATTTAATATGAAGAATGGCATGAGTGGAGCTAATTATTGGACTGTTATTCTTAACCCTTTGCGATCTTAAGGCCACCATCGGTGACCAAATGTATTGTTTTTTTGTTATTGACATTTAAAATATACTATTATTATACTATTACAGTGCTGAAACTTTGCATGTAAGAGCTACATTAAAGGAAGATTCCTTTTTATTAGGTTATTACTGAATGACTGACATTTTAATGCATAGTAATGTAGACAAATAACCCATCGCAGTTGTGTTGATTTGAATAAGTTGGGCGCAATAATTTTGTTTTTAATCAAGTTATTTATCATTTAGTCTGTTATTGCTTTTAATTTCCAGACTAAGTAAAATTGAAAAGGGAAGAATACAGTAGTTTAATAACTTCTCCACTATTAGTATTATTTTTTTTCAATTTTCTATCCCTCATTATTTGTGCAGGCTTGCAGTTCCAGTTTCCCCTGAATAGTGTTTATTTACGATACTTCACTTACCTTACCGTCCTGGGTGTGGGGGTGGGAGGAGGCTACAGTGTACATGGACTGACTGTTCTGTGCAGCTGTGTTGCGGTGTTTGGGCACCATTTCTTCACATGTAGAGGAGGGAGCCCCCCCAGAGAACCCCCCCGCTAGTCTCGCCCCTGCCAGGCACAGACACCACACCACCGTCCACCGCTGCATCTACAACATCCACAGTTGGTGGTTATCACAATGGAACTGTTGGTGGTTAGCTGATAGTGGAACTGTTGGTGGTCAGCTGATAGTGGAACTGTTGGTGGTCAGCTGGTAGTGGAACTGTTGGTGGTCAGCTGGTAGTGGAACTGTTGGTGGTCAGCTGATAGTGGAACTGTTGGTGGTCAGCTGGTAGTGGAACTGTTGGTGGTCAGCTGATAGTGGAATAAACATATTGTATCATTTCATTGAAGGAGGCGCTCTTCTTATTGGAAAACACTATTTTCTATTATTTGATAAAATAAAAGTCACAATTATCCAATTATTTTTTTTCACACGAGGCCTTTCGAAATCAAAGATGCCATCATCAGGTGTGAATCAACAATTTGAATTTTACAATTTAATACAAATATCAGCTGAATAAAGCTTAATACAAGATTTGTTAAATTAAAATAAAATAAATATTAATATATGTATAAAAGTTTGGGTCAAAAAGAATTTAGTCATTATTTAAAGGAAGGGTGCATTTTGAATTGGTCCAAAATCATTGTTTAATATTTTATCTTTAGTTATTATGTATAATTTTATGAAAGGCCTTGTGTAAAAAGATAAAAACGTTATTGGATAGTCGTTACTTAAAAAAAAATAAAATAATAGCAAATATTCTATAATGTATCTGTATCCATACCCCCATCAAATTGTGTAATTCTAAGCCCATTATGCTCTAAGATGAAACTTTTACCATCATTATTGAAATGAAATTAATTAAACACATTGGAATTTTTCATTAAATTAATAAAATTCATTTAGATTTTATCATTAGTTCATGTATTTTCTTATGAGTGTTAATCTTCTCACCGGGGAGTTAGGGGTGTGGGAAATACCCCAGATTAAGTCTGGAGGCCCTCCCCAGGAAACTTTTTGTAGTTACACAATAGTTTGTATTTTAATTATCCTTATTAAAATAATTACATCCCTTGGTTAAAAAAGGCCACATGTGATATTTTCTTAGGAGACCAGCATTTTTGCAACGAGGATGTTAGTCATTTTGCTTATTTTTTACATTATTAAGTAAAGGCTATTTGATTGAGATTAAATTTAATGCTGAAATGTAACTTCAAATATATTTGATTTGTTTCACGTTTAACCAGTCAAATATATTTTTGTAATGCTAACTTCTAAAAAAGGTAACTGCTGTGATATTTTGTTGTGTTGGATATAATGGTACTACACAGAATAAAGAGAATAGCTTAGTTTGTTTTTTTCCGGGTTTCTATGAGTATTTATTTGCTCTCATCTAAACCATTTACAATATAGGTCTAAATACTCTCATCTGAAAAAATTGCTGTATTGTACTGTAAATAAACAAGTACATAATACTGATTAATTGACCCAACGAATCATCTTTGTGTGCAATGGCTAGTTTTTAATAATATCATTATTAAACCATAAAAGTAATCACAATAAAATATGAAAATTGTCATACCATTTTAAATATTGTTTTGTCAAGCTTTATCTTTATACTGATAAGGTTTCAATGCAAATCAGTATTGGTTTGAGGTTAAGGCGGTACAAATGTGACAACGGTCTGTGGTGTCGGCCGTAGCTGGACGGCAATATTGTATTGTATGGCTAGGCCGCGCGGGCCAGACCATTCTATTGGTCCTCCGCCAACTGCACACTTTCGTGGTCCCCAGTATAGTGGTTACCGCCTCAGCTTATCGCCCCATCTCAGTATCACCCGAGAAAGAGATAAACGATCCCGGCTGGAGTTATTGTGATTGTTTCGATGCAGTAGTTTATTTTTGTCGTTTGTATGAATTCTGAACATGAAAACTACGATCTTTAATAAGTTATTAAATAATAAAATTAAACTTTAACAAGTTTTTTAAAACATTTTTAGAAATAGCTAACCAAAATACACCGGTTATTGTGATTGTTTCGATGCAGTTGTTTGTTTTTGTCGTTTGTATAATTCTGAACATTAAAACCACGAAGCTTTTATAAGTTATTATAATACAAAAAATTACACCGTAACAAATATTTTTAGAACATGTCCATTTCACTACTGAGAATCTAGGCCATGGCACATCGAAAAGTCGAAGAAGCAGTTTCTGAGAAAGTTTGAATGATGCCTCTAAGTTTGCATTGTTTCCTCTGTAACTGTAACTGTGAGTGCCATAAAGTCTGTTAGATCTAACCCCAGCCTCAATAGAAAAGTCTACACAAGAAAACGCAAAACGTCAACGAAATTTGGTGGACTAGGATAGCCAAATATATGGGTAGATAGGTTATACACAGTGGCTTAGCTACATAGGTTGCGGAAGTTGGTGGTGTCACCCCATCGAAAGTAAAAAGCAATAAAAAAATCACGAGCTTGCCCGGTAATTCGCCCGAACGTGCGTTTCGTACATGAACGCTTGCATATTACCTCATATGTTTGATATTTCGCGCCCGCGCGTCAACGTGAACAAGCACATAGTCGCGTACTTGTCGAAGTGTATATTTCAATTTATTATTGTGCAAAACGTGTGACTGATAACATAAAATGATATTAAAATATGAAAGTAGATAAAATCTCCTGACTTATATTATAATAATATTACATAATAATATATATTATAATAATATTATTTTATAAGAAAATGTATTATGTTTGTTATACATAATCAGATACAAATTCCGTTAACAATATTATGACGTATTAGCCCAGGTTGACTTTATGGTGCCAGTCCATACGTAGACTACTCACGCAAAAATGACTGATATGACATTAGCCATTTTTGCATAACCCTATAGGTTTCGTCCATAGAAGTACTAGGAAATTAATTTAATTATAAAATTATCTTACTTGTAAAATATATGAATCAATCAATCAATCTTTTTAGTCTTCACAAAACAGCATTTAAGTTTCTTAAATATATTTTTTCTTTTTATTATCTATCACTATAGAATAATACACGTTTAACAATTCACGCCAACCAAACACAACACACTTTACGAAACAACTGAGAAATGTTGCAACTGAAACGTCAAAGATCACGAGTATAGGACGGGGAATCCCCCACGACAGCGTCAGGCCCTTTTGCGGGAATCCCCGAATTATACATAAAGCTGAGCTAGTGCTAGTGGAGGAATCCCTGAAAAAGAAATTTTTGTGCTAGCGGTTTTTTTTCTTTTTACATTGTTCTTAAAGTTGAGAGACCGGGTGGGTGTCACCCCAAAAAAGGTGACACCCGGTGCGGCCCCCCGCCCCCCCCCTCTTTGCTACGCCACTGGATATACACTGATTCGGTTTTGTATACAGCTGTACCCTGTTAGGATGGTTGAAACCTTGCCATGAAAGGGTAAAAGTTTTGCTCATCTAATCAAAAATGATATTGGCTCAGAGTGTGAATCAGGTAGGCAATAGTCGAGGTGTAAATACTAATTAAGGAAGTCATATTGAAAGAAGATCTTGAAAAAGAAAATAAGTTAATAAGGTTTTGGTGTTATTTTCTACATCATAATATTATCATATTTTGGTCTGTCACAGAATGCACGTACAATAAAAGCCACTGCAGCTACGAAAGGCAAGGATGTGAAAGGAGAACGGCGAAGGAATTCTTATTGAGAGCGAATCTAGGATCTAGGAAGCCGTGGAGGGGAGAGCGCCAATGTTGTGTGGCATTGCCACAAGCGGGAAGTCGTCAATATGATAAAACCGGGGCCACTAGGAAAAACAAACAGGAAATCTGCCTATGCTGTAATTTCAGATATACTGCAGTATAAATCTGACCTGTTCAAGCGAAACCAGTATATACAGGGTGTTCTGTAACCGGTAACCAATATTTCAGAAATTGGTTCAGGGCCTGTTGAAAAGAAGAATATTTCAATGGCACATGTATCTTCTGAAACGCTGTGCTTTCTGTCTATATTCTGTGTGAGTGTTTTAGAAAATATTTTAAATCGTAAACTATTTTATACAGTGTTAAAATTTGGTACAGCTGGCAGAGTTGTTGTTACCTATAATTTTACAAAACTGGACATTTTCCTTTTATACCGTTAAAAATAGCGGTGTCGGTTCAAAATCATAGATCCTAAAATTCAAGACAACTGTAAGGCACTAAAAAATCAGTAAGATTTGGAAATTGCACAGTATATCATTAATGACAATTCGATTAAATATCTGAGTTTTATTTATTTATTCATTTAATGTACAATGCTATAGTTATGAGTAGTGTATTTTTTTAATATTAATAAAATAAAATCAATGAACTTTTAAGGTGGAAATTCTCATTCAAATAATAAATAGACTTGTTAATTAGAATGTAACAAAATTATTGGGAATTTTCACTATTGATGTGATGTGGAACGAAATCTAACATTTTACTCCCATAACATGAAGGAACTTTTATAGCATTTTAATCTATGACGTAGAGTAAAAACTTCTTTTTCCATGAGCTATGTGAATGTACTTTTTAAATATTGGCTTATTTAATGTTTTCTCATTAAAATTAGACATATTGCTTATATTTAAGATCTGAAAAATAATTTTAGTAGATGCATAAAGTTTTGATTTAAACATAATCTTTGTATCTTTTTTATGCTACTCTAAGATATTATCCATGTTATTTTATTTATTTGAACATAATATATGTAATATTTTTGTAGTACCAATTAGATGTATGGGAATGGCTATAAATAAATTGTATTTGTCTTAATGTCTCCAATTCACAGTAAAAAGACGCTTTTAATGCATAGATTCTAGAATCGATCTTCGTTATAATCATGTTTATATGATGATCCCAACTCTAACTTAATCTATTGCAAGCCTCCGAAAACACGTATCTTTCTTACTTTTAATTACTTTTAAGTCAAACACTATTATTGGCTCTCTATTGTTTTTTTATTGTTTGAATTCCATAAAGTTAGATTTTTGTATTTGATACAAAATTATGACTTTTAAGTAATGGTTCAGATTTTCTAATTCTACAAACACACGTATTCAGAATAGTTCTTGACACTGCAGTCATAGCCGATATTTTTTAAGTTAGAATCATCTGCATAAAGATAAGGGAGGGCGAAAATTAAACTTGTATGATAACACATTCAGTCCCAGAAGTCTATGTTACTATAAATGTAGTGCAAATACCATTATCACGAATCTCCACGTGGCACTGAGAGTGTTTACCTTATTCAGATTATTTAGACCGTACAGAAAGAGCAAAGGGCCCAAGATTGATCCCTGTGGTACGCCAAACTGTACGCTGCATACGGAAGATTGATTTCTCCGTAATACTGATTGTAAGATACATACGCATTTTCAACATAAATCAATTCAGAGCGATATATGTTAATACAAATATTTAATTTTTCTATTATTACCGAAATTCCCCCCTCACTATCAAATGTTTTTTATAAAATAATGCATAATGCACCAGTAATATATTCCAAATCCAACCACATACTCGTACTCCAAATTAGATTCAATAAATGAGACTGCGGCGGTACATATTGATGATCTACCAGACCCAAAGCTATGTTAAATACTATCAAATATGTGTTTACTACAAAATTTCTATTGACCAGCGCCTCTTTAAATAATACTATACATACAGTGAAAGAGACTAAAAAAGAATTAAAACATAGGAGATGCGTCACACTCAACCATAAATAAGTGATTTGCAAAGAGAAAAAACAACAAAAATCTATGAAAAATAAAAATTAATAGCATACCAATACTAAATATGATAATAAAAGTAGATTGGCTAACAACAATACACGCATAACAACAAATAAATGTGACTATAACAACAATAATAATTTAAACTTAGATTAAAATATTGCAATCCTAACAATAGATCAAACAACGACAACAAAAATAAATAAGCAGTAATCATAACATCAACAATGGTAATGCAACACAAGAAATTCAAATAAAAATATTTTACAAGACTCCAGAGAAGGAAAGAGCACGATAAGATAGATAAGTTTGGACGCTGAAAGTTTAAAATAGTTGAAGAAGTTTGATCTTACAAGAAAACATGGAAATTGTCTAATGAATCCGAAATAGAGTTTCCAATGTTCATCAAAAGAGAGAGAGCTCTATTCTTCAAATAGTTTGTATTATAATCTCTTCTGGTAAATGCAAACATTCTTTGGTTTTGGTTGTGTGGTTCCTATAATTTTAGAAGTTACTACTGGACAGTTATGGCATATTTAAACATTCATGGACAGTTTAGACGAAGCTTCAGAAAGGACAACATAGCCGTGCATATCTCTATTGTGTTTGTGTGGAATTTCATGCTATTTATTTCAATACTGTGTGATGTTATTGTGTATTGACCATCATAGGGACGGATCTCGAGATTGGAGAACACAACGTTTCTAAAGTTGCATGATTTGTTTCGCATTTAATTATTCAGTTCACGAGAGTTTAGTGGTGACAAATACAGAATAAATTGCGGGCAGTTTTGAATTCGCCGTTCGTGCTATTATTGGGGTGACGATTTAGAAATACTTGTGTAATAACAAAGTTCAGCACATTGTCATACATTGCCTAATTTCAAGATGTTCTCTATTAATGATGTACCTTTAATAACTACTATTCATCGTGGAGGAATAAAACACTGTGTATATTTTTTATGTCTTCTGGAAAGTGATCTTATGGTTTGTGATAAAATAATAAAAGTGTTAGAAAGAAATTAATGTAGCCGAGAACTTAGTGCACCAACGTAAAGAAAAATATAGAAAACGGTAATAAAATACAGGCAATATTAAAATATAAACATTCTTCCTTTACACTGGCTACTTAGGCATTGGCTGTATTTCACTGCATAAACGTGACTAGAGAAAGAGAGATCAGGACTTTATTTTGGTTGTCATGGTTTTGATAGTTGTGTTATTAACAGTATTAACATTAAGTATGTTTTAACAAAAAAACCCTTAGAGCAGATTGGTTTATAGTATGTCATCCACTTATTGGGCATAAACGTTGAAAGTGAAACACGTTTCATTATATATAACTCATGATTCGTTAGTTTTTATCTCAAATATTACAAAATTTAAAGAAAATGTAAAAGTTATCTAGAAAGAATCATAAATTAATTAAACGTAGGGACTGAATTTTACCAAGTCTATCTCTTCGAGTGGGTTGTCCGCCGTGATTTCAAAATATTCCGATAAAATTTAACATTAAATTTGCTACAATAATTGAACCAATACATTTAGCGACATGTGGTTAGGCATTTTATATATATATATATATAAATGAATGGACGTTTGTCTGTATGCCCTTTATAGATTCAGAAACTATTTGACCAATCATTATGAAAATTTGTATGTATATGTATTTTTTCAAGTAGACGGTTTTTATGCTATACCCATTGATGAAACTCACCACTAAGCGGCACTGCAAAATATACCAAAAGTTATCAAAGCCCCTTCACATTATAAACAGCAATTACGAGCCAGTTACGTGTATTAAATAACCAATCATTATTTGAAGGCAATAAGTTTAGATGTATATTTGTGTGTAATATAAAGTCTTTGTTGAACTTAAAGCTTGAGTGTTAGACCACATAATAATAAACATACACTTTTCACAGATTTTCTTACTCGTGGCAACAAAATAAACTCTATATCGGCGTTGGAAATATAATGTGACTGTAAATTTCCAGTTTATTTACTGGTTATTTACTTAAACCAGAAGTGAAACCAAAAGCTTGTGTAACCGCAGGAAACAGCTAGTAGAGTATAAAATTGTTTAGTTAAAGTCTTATCACAATTATTTGAAATGTTTTATAAAAAAATTCTTTGAGCTAAAAACCGAAATATGAAACGTTGTTTTTGTCTCAATCGCATTTAGTATAAGGGAATCCCATAATATACAAGAATGTTGACACAATATAATAAACGTTTTTAAAGAAAACATTACTTTTGAATAAAGAAAAACCTGATGTCACGGAACATCTGGTGTTGTTTTCACCTCCATAAAGCATGAGTCAGCGATTGATAAACAAAACTCATTGTGTAAACAAATCACATTGTGTTTATCTCTAGCGCAAGTTGTGAGTTACATATCTATCAATGTGATTAGTTTACTCACCAAAGAATGCAAACCTAGTTCTGTTTATGGATTACATATAGATAATCCTTACACATAACATTTGGGCTTTGTTTATAAATGCAGTATTGAGGGCACAGAAAAGATAAACAGAAATCCACATAAATCGCTATTCGTAATCAAATATGGCGGTCAAAGCTACGAACTACCATTTACGACACATAGCGCGTTAAATAAATAAATAAAATACATCATGTGCTCACCAAGACACTGTTAACCACCCGGCTATGATCCACTGGCCGCCTATACACTGATATATGCATTTAATGATTTGGAAATGGTCAAGCAGATCAGAATTCCTCCAATGGCCATCAGTTGATCAGAAATGTTTGATATTACAAGATTAGATTTCGCGTACGATAAGGAGAAATGTGTGCGATGCCGCGGGTTACAACTAGTAGCCTAAATGTTAGGATTCGCTCAATCGCTGAACTTAAACCGAGCCTCGAGGCGCATATTCGGACGGTTTTGCATGAGTCTGCAATCAGCTGTTGTACCTGATCGAGAAGCAGGAAAGACAGACTCCGGAGGCGCGGTTGTCAGGTGCAAGGGCGCATGCGTATGAGTCAAGCGGAAGGAAAGGTTTTGTATGACGTAACGCAATGCAAGGTCAGTCGCTCCCAGCGCACTCCTTCCCGGCAACATTCGGCGTCAACAATCTGACTCGGAACTGTCCTTCCTGTATGTGGTCCTGAGAACTAGGATAATCATAGTCATCCGAGAAAATCCTTCAGGTAACTGGCTAACAAAAAACAAAAGCAGAGGTCACACGGATATTGCTACTGTGATTGTAACTAATTTGTTGGGAATTACCTTGCTGGTGTAAATTTTTGAAAGTTCATACGTATTCATATTCAACATTCTCATCAACAGATGATTATGTTACTGTTGCTGGAATAGTAATATCAATCGTAGAGGACCAATATTTCCTACAGCTCTAATACCTAGGATTTTAGAAAGCCTTGGTCCAAATCCAAGAGCCACTCCCATTCCCCAAGAGACTCGCTACCTAGAATTTAGACAAGCCTTGATCCAAATTCAATGGCACTTTTTTTATTTGATTCCTCGCCGGATATGTATGTTTTTACAAGCAATGCCCATTCATCTAAGGTCGGGTTTGGGGAAAATGACCCAAAACCAGTGAGGAACAACGTCAGGACTTTGGTTCGAAGAGTTAAATTATTAATTTAATAGTTAAATTATAAATTAGATGACCTTCGGAATGAGGAACATATCTCGTGAGAATTTTGAAGAAAATTTGGACCTAACCTCGGCTAAGTGAGCCTCGATAATTGTTGTTCAAGGCAGCTACATCGATGTTTCTTGTTAGAGTAAGATTACCAACCAGTACTGCAGTCAGGTAGTACGGTCATCCTTCTCACGCGTGGAACTTGGATGACATAAACAGAAATCTGCACTGTGGGAACAATCATCCTATTCCTTTCCTTTCCTAGTTGTATACTTAACCTTCCTCATTTATGTTTACTTTATTGCTATTCCAAAGCAGGTTAGCAATCTTGTTAAAAAAAATTAATCATCACACTGCATTGGTAATATCAAGCGGTTTTTTGGACTCAAATTGCCTTCCCGAGACTGATTTCCAGAGGTTTAAATCTTTAGTTGTATATTCATTCCTTCTTCTGGCAACCAACCACAAATCGGATTGCTGCAAGATGGGCAAGCATCTTCTTATATAATTACGTCCGAAATGTAACATACAATGATATTCAAGAAATGTCACGTAATTTTTGTAGCTCATATCTGACGATGCGGTGTGCTAACTGGATAGGTTATTGGTGGATACATGTCATCGTTATGTTACTTAAACTGAAATCTGTGAAGACTTTCACATAATGCTGATGACAAATTCCGAGTCAAATATTATCTCAGCGGTAATGTAGTTGGCTTCAATTAATGGCATGAAGCGCCTGTAATTTCAGCGTCAGCTGTAGTGGAATTTTCCATTGAACTGTGGATGTCAGCTGTTGTTCGTAACCAATAGTTCGGACGTGAAACTGTAGGACTGTTTTCGATGGTATTGTACTATTTACTTTATCGGCACTTTAGTTGCTAAGGAACAGTTGTTCATGGCTGGTAACGATGTCCACATCGACCTACACTTAACCTCTTCACGGCCTAAGAGTGATTGTGTTAGGTGGGGGTGTAGCTGATTTGACACAAATTCTTCTAAAAGAGTAAAAGTTTGATTTTATGCTATTTTTGTAAAAATGTATATAATTATTTGTCCATTAAAATAAGTATTTTACCTTTAAAAATTGAAAATATCGTTTCATTTAGAGACAGCAGGTGGTCGGTAAACATCTTCAAGTTTCTTTCGACAAATATAATAATTAATTTTGATTTCATTAATAATTAAATAATATTTTGCTCAACTATACGACATGACTTTCTCTAAACTGCGTATTTCAACTCAGCCATTCATCTTTTTCCTCTGTCAATGATATCAATTGAAATTTAATATAAAAAACACTTAAGGTACGGTAGATTATGTTTGCATTTAAAGGATAAGTTTTAGTGACAACTTTTCAATACTTTTCCATTTTTATCGGAAGAGTTACAAAAGTATATTATTTCACGTGCTTTTAATGATCAAACGGTATGTAAATGTAAAGTTCAATATGTAATTTAGTTATAAGAACCATAATAAAATCGTTTATCTATGTTAAAGATGTAGCCTCGAAAAGTGTTTGATACAAATATACAATAATAAACATTTTAACACTTCTTTATAGATTTTATTGATAGATTATTTTATACATAAGTACCTATGATGAATTCGTTGAATTCGAAATATACAGTCACAAAATAAAATCTATCAAAAAGTGTTAAAAGGTTTAATTATTGTATATTTGTTTATCTAGTACAGCATTCGCTCTCCTGGCCGTGTACCTACAATACTACTACGAGAGTTTGTTTTATTTTTCTTGTTGTTTTAATTAGTCTTTAGATTTACGATATATCATCGTTTATGTTAATAATGATTTTATTACAACATAATGACAACCATAAAGCACAGAACAGATTTTATACAAATTGTGAAAATTTGTGCATTTGCAAAAAAATAGCAATAGCGCCAGACATTACGGTCGGATTCGGACTTTTTAGGGCAAGTAAAGAATCAATAGGACAATATTCAAGGGTCAATGCTTGGCCACTTACTATGTATATGACCACGCCCGCACGCACACTACCGTTACACTCTTACATCGCCTGACTCGAGTTGTAATATTTAGCCCGGTCTTTACCCTCTGTCATATTTAGGTCAAACTTTGTGGTGGGGGGAGGGGTGAGGAGGGGTCATTAAGTGTTTTGTCGTTAATGGTACAGACATATTTCGAATTGAAATTTTTTTATATAACAAATTTAATTTTTTAAAGAAATGGTGATTTATTTGTCAGCAAATATTTACGATTAAATTTAAAAACACTTATTTTAAAATATTAAACCATCTTTAACCAGTTGCGATGTTTTAGCAATACATATAAAATAGATAGATTAGGGTCCCCCTTAACATCAGAATAAAGACGAGTCTATGCAGCATCTTAACCAAAACAGCATATACATCTCCCGATCCAACAAATAACTACACGATAATATGTATTATTCTTTGTTTAAAGTTTGTTATTGACGATGGAAGGTTTGAAAGGATAACAGGATTTCGAACATTTGCCATCGTTATAGGTTATAAAAGGTATAACACAACGTTTCGAGGATTGGAATCTATCCTCTTCATCAGGTGGGGCGAGGTATTAATATATACAAAAATAACGAACAGAAAGTAGTAATGTGGGAAAGAAAAGGGTCAAAACACCCCCAAAAGCTGCTTGGAGTCCAGTCCAGGCGTTCTCACTGCACAGGATGCAAGTCCCGAGCACAAATCACAAGTACGAGGATCATAATCACACATTATCACACTAGCATAGGCTACAGTGAGATACGATTCCAATCCTCGAAACGTTGTGTTATACCTTTTATAACCTATAACGATGGGAAATGTCCGAAATCCTGTTATCCTTCCAATATGTATTACATAACTAAACAAAAGGCAAAAACCTTCATTCGTAAAAGATAAATATGGGTGTGATATAAAAAGTCACAAATAAAACTCCATATACGCAGCTAAAACTATATTAAACTAATATTTAACCAACTTTTTGAAAAATAATTAATAATTTAACAGCCATAAATAAACAAATATATTGTAACAGATAACTGAAAAATGAATAATTACAAGAATATCCTTACCTAAATCATATTATGTATACTTCTAATAGTACTCAAAATAGTTTAAAATTAATATAACTTAATGACTTAATAATAACTTAATATTCAAAAACTTATTAACAATCAATAAATATACAAAATAAACTACCTCAGGATATGCATCAATTGTGAGTCCTTAAAATTGAAAAAGCCACTGTTTAAATTATTTTTTATATTTACACAACACGAACAAAGTTCATAATCGATCTAAACTTAAACTTTGATAATTTACGCCATTATAAATCGTACAGTTGCTCAACAAAATCTTAAATTGCTATGAAAAAGCCGTGTTTTACTATATTCTTATAATTTTAAAAACTCTCCCGTTGATTGAGTAATTAAAGTTTGAAAATCTATTATAACCTAACAATATATTAGTCTCATCTTTATAAAATGTTTCAATCAGATCTTGATTAGACTTATTATTTTGCAAAGTTTTATTTGGATGCCTTTGACCTAATTAAAGACAATATTTTTTATAGATACAAACACAGATATGTAAACATTTTTTATTTATTCGTTAAGATGACAAATCGTGTGCAGTTTGATAGTGTAATTTATGGACATTCTGGATACAAGTATATATTGTATCACAACTTTCTATACACAGCATAAAAAATGGGACACAACAATTAAGTATTTTAAAAAGCATAGAAAAAAATAATAATACATTAACCTAAATTGAGACATTTAATTATAACACATCACAGACCATAAAAATAAACAGGTCAGCTATAAATAAAATGTACTCTTAAAATAGTGCGTTGTATAATCGAATTATTGCCTCCAGCGATTGTTATCAGCTGATAAGGTGACAAGCGATAAGCGAGACACAACGCCATGTAACGTTGACCATCAGAAGAGAACACGCACGGTAGTGAAAGTAGAGTAGGGCAGGTTGGCCATTATACGGGTTTATAAGCGGTCAGTGAGACAGTTGACTTTGGTATCGATCTGTTGGTAGCCCTGACTACCTCATCGTATATACATGCACCTGTCGTTGTGGTTGTCCCTTAGGCTTAAGAAATGTCCTCCTCCGTAGACTAATTGATATAGTCTCGGCTTTCTAACTGAGATATCACGGGTTCAAATCCCGGGGAGGTCCAATCAGGCATAGACACGATTGATAGAGTACTTTGCAAATAAATACCAGTGTAATAAATCAGAGTACTTTGGAAATAAATACCAGTTGAATAAATCAGTGTACATCGAAGCCAGCATAGCTTAAAGCTGAGGCTTAAGAGAGAAGAAAAAAAGGCTTAAGAAACATAAAACACCGAAGATTTGCTAGGTTATAGTAGTTTTGATTGTGCTCGATGAAATACACGATTTGTTCGATTACGCCTTAGAATTGACAGTTAATTTTAAAACTTTAGGTCGGACTCGTGAGGAGTCGAAGCTATTTAGAGATCAGTTTGTAAAAAGTTTAAACCCGATATCCAGTAAGCATATCAAGACACCCACTGCTGGGACTACAACCGAAATACGGATACTTTGAATGACTTGTAGGAGGTATCTGTTCCATGGGGCCGTGCGGGAGTATTGTATCGAAAGGATAACAGTATTTCTGACATTTGCCACCGTTATAGGTTATAAAAGGTAGGGGCAGGTGGGGGAGGTATTAGTACAGAAAAAATAACGAACAGAAAGAAGTTCTTTCCCTTCTTTACTTCTTTCTGTATGTATTAATACCTCCCCACCTGCCGAAGAGGATAGATTCCAATCCTCGAAACGTTGTGTTATACCTTGTATAACCTATAACGATGGCAGATGTCCGAAATCCTGTTATCCTTTCAAACCTTCCATCGTCAATAACAAACTTTAAACAAAGAAGTGTATTGTATTCTTCCATTTGCATGTTTTCACAATTATTTATAAGGTTTATAATAGCGATTACAATTTTTAAGTTGACAATCCTAGATATTAAAGACGGTCCTACAGTTTTTATGCTTGACAGATTCTAGACATTAAAGGCATTTGTCAATAAGTTCATTTTTTAACTAAGGGTTTTTTTCATGCCTCACCACCTTTTTGTAGCATTACAAATACGCTCATTTGAGTATGATAGTAAGCCTTGGGTCGTAGGATTGCTTCTGTGCGTCAAGGACAGATGAGTCGTAATAGAACTGTTGAGTACAACCAGTAACCCAAGATTTTATGGTGATCAAGTTGTAGATTATCAATGTTCCTATAATCTTACTTGTTAATGTGTTTAACAAGGTGTAATTTTCGAAATAAATGAGTTCAGGAATTATGTAGTTAGTTACAAGTTGAGGTAATTCATAGAAAAGATGCATTTTTTTATAACTGTATTGAGTATGCTCTGTCAATTAATACATTTTTATTTATTTTGAAATCCAGAAAAAGCCAACATTTTTTAGTTTTTTTGGTCACTGGCCTATCTATTAATTGCAGGATCAATCATCCTCGGATAACAACAAGACTACTAAAGACATACACACCCACTGTATACATATTTAATAAGTTACAATATTTATCCATTCAAAGAAACTTTTAGGTACGACTGAGAAAGCAAAACAACAGTTCTCTTTGAGTCATTGTATACACAGTCGTCTTGCAATGATATTCTTCGGACGTAAACTTATAACAGCGTCGTAAAAATGTATCGGTGACTCAGTGTCGGTTGTACTGAACTAATAGAATCGTAGATACAACAAGACACAATGGCGGCGTGAGCTGTAGAAAGACCCAAGGTCCTTCCAAGGCAAGGTTATCGCTGAACCTTTCTGGCGGCTTGCCTGTGTCGTTCAATTCCTTTCCTTCCAACGCTTTGCGCTTGAGTCGCGCTCTATTTGCTGCCTTGGTCGGCTTGAGACTGGAGGTCCTACACTAGACTACTGGAGGATACAGGAGGTTCAGGATAGTCTCACGGCATTCCTGAGTCGTGGTTATAAAATATAAAAATTATCAACAACAATTAAGCTATTCCTTTCCTTATGATACATTACCCTAGATGCGCCTTTCTTATCCAAAAGATAGAAAGGAAGAAAGAATCAGTACTGTACGTAGACTATAGGTGCTTTGTCAATGTAGGACTTGAACCTGCACTGTCTCTAATTCAGAAGACTTAAGAGATCATAAAATATACAACATTAGGAAGTCTAGAGGAAACAAAAACAGTAGAACACAGGTGTTCAGCAGAACATAAACCGATATTAAAATAATGTATGCTTAACACGATCACAACTATACGTTATATTATAATTATGTATTGAAACATTCCACAAGATTCTTGGGGTTAACTATTGATTGTCATTTAAAGTTAAGAGCACGTTTCTAATTTGGAGATTAAACTTAGTTGAGCCTGTTGTGCTACTAAGTTCTTCTGTGACCAGTTTTACTACAATTAGAACAATGTACTTTCCATACAGGGTGTTCATTTGAAAACTTCAAACTCGTATTAAAGACTTATATAGCCCAAGTATCAACATTCTGTACACGGGAGAGTAAAGAACTAATTGGGGAAACGAAAAAAAAAACATTATTTTGAAAATGAGGGTGCTCACCCCCATGCCCCTCGTATCCAACGTCAAAATTTGTAAGTGGCAATATATACCTCGTGACATCTCAAATTAAAGTTCATAAAAATGCTGTATTTTGGTAAAATAAAATTGAAATCGGCCAAGCCGTTTGGTATCAGAAGTATTAGTCTACAAACTACTGTACTACTGCTAATAAAAAATTACTCACTGAATACTGTTGTAAATCCTTTGTAAACTTATATCAAATGTTCAAATCGGTAGCCACTGTTGTTCAAGCAAAAAAATAACCAACTTTTAAATTCTTGCCTAACCTTTCTAAAAGTTTCTCTGGTTAAGCGTCTGCACTCAGCAGTGATCCTGTTTTTCAAGTCTTGGACACCAGTGGGATGTGTTTTAAAAACTACTGATTTCAAATTACCTCACAAAAAAGTCTAAGGGAGTAGACTTAACACTTAGGCCGATTTCGAATTTGAAAATAATGTTTTTTCGTTCCCCCAATTAGTACTTTACACTCCCGTTTACAGAATTTTGATACTTGGGCTGTAAGTCTTTTAATACGAGTTTGAAGTTTCAAATGAAAACCCTGAATAACTTTTTGCATCTGAGATATAGGGTAGCTTTTTGGAAAAATTCTATAAATTCGGAAAAAGTATTCAGAATAATGTGCCACTTAAACTACCAGGAACCATGTAAAGAGTTGTTTGTAAATCCTAAAATGTTGGCATTTCCGTGTATTCAGTTTTGAAGTTGTTAACATTTTTTTAACATATCCTATTTTCTTTATGATTATAATCTACAACAAATGTATCCCCTTAGGCAAACTATACAGTGCAAATAGCCGACAAATTTACGAATAAGGGGCTCAATATTATTTTCTAAAATTGTTCAATGCCCTACCATATTGATTCTTTTAAAACATTTAAACTTTCAATAAAGAGTTACCTTTTGAGCAGGACATTTTATTCGGTGGACGATTTCTTTAATACATAATGTTTATCTTTAAATGTTGACATAGAATAAGTTACGAGAATAATTAAAACTTTCAACTGAATGACACGAAATGCTTAGATAACTCACGTTGCTTTCTCAGTATACTTACGTTTAAACACTAATTTTAGCTTTCTTTAAAACAGTATTTCCTGGTTCCTCAGTTTTTTAAGGCGTAGAGTGGTGTAGTAGACTAAATTTGACTAAGTAGTTCGTGGAGGCCACAATTGTCAAATATCCAGAAAATAACATTCTGATGCTACATTTTTAGTTCCCAAACGCGTCAAAAATGATGAGAGCCTGCATATTTCGTGAAGTCAAAGTTCAAAGTTTATGAGATTTGATAAACATACTGTAAGTCTCCCGTTTAAAAAAGCGAGTTCTTCAATTATTATGGTCGTTGGAAAAGCAAGCTAATCAGTTCTGAAGTGATTGAATAGGAAACTTTTTCAATTCCGGAAGTTGACAAAAAGTTAGGTTATTCAATTCTAAATTCGTTAACAATCTCAGTTCCTTATTGCTATTTCTAGTTGAGGGGGAAAATCGAGTCTGGTTGAAACAAAACGTCAGACCAGGCAGCGGAAATAAAATACCGCAGACCACAAACGTGCTGGAATATTGGGTAATTGTTGTCTTGACCTGGAGCTGGAGCTGGAGAGGTTCCCACGGTCTCTTCAGTCCGCCTGGACCTGAACTCCTGGAGCACTTAGTGGACATTATCACCTGACATACCTGACTGACACTCCGTATTAGCTCTAATTTGTGACCTGTTGTTAGCTTCTATCTGCTAAAGTCGTTGTTCCGGTTAGCTCCATATTTTACAATGCAAGAAACAGTTAAAAAACACAAATTTACATATTCGATTTATTCCCGATACAGATGGAAAGTATGCAGAGAAAATACCATCGATTCTAACAGTTAGTCTACAGTAGAGCAGTTACCGATATTCAATCTCCGAGATATTTTTATACAGATCCACCCTTCACAGTACAAATAGTTTACAACCATCAAAGGAGAAATGTACAATTATGGTAAAACAGCGTTTAATTTTTAATTGAGTAAAGAGAAACCAGCACATTTTCGATTTTATAAACATTGCACTGTTTGTGTATGGTTTTATTATAATCTGAAGATCTATTAAGACCAAAAGACCAAATATTGCTTTATTTATAAGCTCAGTTTAGATAATGTCAGCCATGTGGAGACCCCGATCTGAACCCCAAACAAGATTAAGATTGATTTAATAAATAATCAATAAGGATTATGCTCAGTTACAGCGATTTCTGGAATAACATTATGTAGAATAATACTTATTTGTTTTATTAGTACTACTTTGTCAGCAGCAAAGGCCAAGTTTATTAAAGTTTACTACACATCACGTAGCTATAGTGGGAAGAGTTGATTAAATCTGTACCAATGTCAGATTTAAGCGAAATGTGAATGGAGCCTCAATATTTGCATTACATTTTACTTTTGTAATTTAGTGCAAAGTACAACAGTCAAAAAATAAAATGAATATGACAATTATCTGGCAACACTGGGTGAATTGACTGTTTTTCGAGAGTCATTAATTTATAATCAGTAGGATTTCTTACTCGTTCATTAATTTGTATTCTTAAAAACTGTGGCATCTAAATTAAAGATTAGAATATAAACTGTCACATCTTCTAACATGAGATGTGGCTGTACAGTACTAAGATTAATTTTTGCTGGCCCAATCAAACTCTTAGCCACAATTAGCATAGTATGGCTAGGTGATTGATTTCCAATATTATCACTTTCCACACCCAGTCCACCTTGTACTCAAGGAAATGACTGTAATTATGCATCGTACGGCACAGAAATCGGGATCCCACAACCTAGACAAGATGGGTGGGAATCTGACTGTACTGTCTCTGAGGTACAAGGAGGAGTCAAGGTCGAGCTTGGGAAATTTTACAATGTAAGGTTGGCAGAATTGCATCACTGTGGACTATCTCTGGACTCTGCCCATTGTTGGTTACCTTGACACACTTGCTAAGTAGGATTGGTTGACAGGATAGGGCTGGGCAAGGAACACAACATACACTTTATACATTGTTCTGTTAGGAAAATGCCAATTTCAAAAATTATTTGTCGTGAATTTAAGAGATTCAGATTAATACTACAAAGGTGGATAAAGAAGATGTCTAAAGACAAATAAAATCTTAGAAGACTTTTTATAAAGTAACTTGAAATTTGTCTTTTTAGCCCTAATTCATTTTAAGTTTTTGGTTTCAGTTGGGTTTTTGGGTTCAGTTGGGTTTTTTATTTCAGTTCGGTTAGTTGGGTTTCACTTCTACTGAGGGCATAAAATTGATTTTGTGAACCCCAAAATAGCTTTATTTGGTTCTTTAGAAAACAATGCAAACTGATTTGCCGGAATGGGATAACTAACCTTATATTACGATTATGATGAGTGAAGATAACTGAAATGGTTAAACACATAATGCAATTTTAATTGTGATGCCAAATATAATTGGTTTAAGCAATTCAAAGTTTTGAAGGTTGGAAATAATCGGATGAAAGTAAGCGATCCACCCTCTCCAATGTGTTTCTAGAGCAACAGATCCATAACAGAACATTTCGCTAAAATCTACGAGTTTTAAACGATTTCCAAATTTACCTTTAACTAACCAAAGAGAGAGGCTCTACTATCACGAGTTACGAAAATGTAAAAACGATGCCTTGCTTCAAGCGTGTCACTCAGGGTACGGGAAGATATTTCAGAAAGCCTATATTTGTATATCTGAGACATCTTTGGATTTATCAACCGTAGTGTGGCACTGTGGTGCTGAACTGTAAATTTGTATGTCATCGTCACCATGATCAAGTTCTGATATCCTTGGAACATGATCCATCCGACCAGATACGGATAATCCAAGCAGTATCCGACCGAAATTCATTATTTTGTGAAAGAATATAACTCGAGTACATTGAATTCAAATTAGCAAGAGTTTTCTCACGCCTTCAAGTTTTGACAAATGGACCCAAGACAATTTGCGGAAATAAAAGGATATGCTTCCAAGTCTCCAGCATCAACAGAAATACTCACCTTAGCCTCCTTCCAAGTAGACTGTACAGCTCTCACTCATCCTTAATACTAAAATGATACAGAGCACACAACATAGAGACTGATATTGACTGTGAAAAATTTGACTACACTTTAAATCCAAGGAAAGCTGGGGTTCCTACAACCTTATTTTGCCAGTATCCTTGAGTCAAGAAAAGTCAAAACTATATCAAACAACCCGAGACAGTATTCGGAAAGTTATTCAGTGACAGTGCCGATACTAGGATTGGATATGGCGAAAGGTCAGCATCTTGCGAATGGTTTATAACCCAGCGATAATGATTTGAGACGGCTACAAATAACAAATTCGTAACGTAAATCCAGCCCGAAGGTAAACAAAAATATTTTCAGATGTACTATCTTAAAACCATAGAGTAAAAATATTATACCGTTATTCTGAGATAAAACCATACACTGCCTCTAACTAAGTTTCAAATTCTTCGTTTGAAGTTTATTTTTGACGATGGAAGAATTGTGAAGGAAACAGGATTTTTCCGGACATTTGCCATCGTTCAGTGATACAAAAGAATAGTAACACTACGTTTTTTAGGTCTGAAATGTGATCTCTTCTTCAGGTAAATAACTAACCTACCACATAATTCTTAACTAGGTTAAAATAAATTAATCATACCAGAGCGTTGTGACACGCCTACGTCAGGAATCACAACCACCATTTTGTGTGTCAACTTCACTAACTCTAAGATATTCACTTAATAACAAAGTACTAGTTTGTAATTATGTGTTAGGTTAGTTCTTTACCTGAAGAAGAGATCAGATTGCAGACCTCGAAACGTAGTGTACTGATTTTTTGTATCATATAATAAGAATGGAATATTGAATTCAAATTAGCAAGAAGTTTTCTCACGCCTTCAAGAGTAGACCCTCGCCGCATCGAGCCCCGCGCTCTGATTGGTCGAGAGGGGGGTCACGTGATCCAAGATGGCGGCGCCCATGTATCACGTGATCAAAAAATAGTGGTGTGGGAGAAATTCCTCATGTGCGGGAGAAATTCCCTGCTCACACTCTTATCTAGTGTTTTGGGGTGATTATGGGGTGTCAAAACCTGTGTTTTTCTGTAAAATCGGTGATTTTGGGTGTGAAAATCGGTGTTTTTTCGGTAAAATCGGTGATTTGTTGGGTCCGGTGAGGGAGAAACGAGGGACGGAGGGAATTCAATATGGCTGCTGCGCCCATGATGAATTGGCGGGAACAGGGAACCTAACCTCACTTTTCTTGGTTTCCCGCGTATTCAATATGGCTGCGCCCAGTTGGCGGGAACAGTAGAACATAACCTCAATTGTGAAATTGGCGGGAACAGGGGGAACATAACCTCAAATGTAAAAAGGGCGGGAAAGTAAACTAAACAAGAGAAATAAAGACGAATCGTACCTTATTGTGTGATGCGGTGAGTCGATGTGGGCCTGGATGTGGTTTCGGAACATCCCGCACTACGTATAGTACCCAGGTTAAACATTATCCAGTATAAGAATCGGTCCAGAGAACTGGTAGACATCCTACGACTGGATAATGTCCCGTCCCTTTGGAATTTGGAATATAAATTTTGAATGTGAAGCCAATTGAATAATTAAGATAGAGGTAGAGAGAGATCTACCTGGGGAGATATATTGTGAATCTTCCCACAATCAGCTCACGGCACGTGGGGCATCTATCCCCCACTCTGTTGGAGCATGGACGGCAGAGTGTATGCCCACACAGTCGAAGAGCGATTGTTGGTAGATTCGCAAAGCAAACGGGGCAGGACACTTCGCGGGGTTGAGTGGCAGGGGTTGATTCCGTTGGACGGCACAGCGGTGTTTCTACGTCGGGAGTCCTCCTCCATGCGGGTAGCTGTCTCGTATAGGAAAATCCGCGAGGATGCTACGGATTTCCTCCCAAGCGGCTGGAGCGACGGCACGGAACTCCTCCTCGGGTCTCCGCACCATCCACCGTTCGCGGGTTTCCTCCCAAGCGGCTGGAGCGGCGGCACGGAACTCCTCCTCCTCAGGTCTCCGCACCATCCACCGTTCGGTGTCGTAGACGGCCCCCTCACTGATGCCCTGCACCTGAGCGACTATACTATAAATGCCCACGTAGCCCGGATCTTTACTTTTTAAATTTAGACTATGAAGTGTAAATCCGAGGTAGTCCGAATCAGTGCCAATTTGCTTTCATTTCATTTACAATTTTAGAAAATCCTGCCCTTAGCCAATCGATTTCATTAAAGTTTTCAGGGACGGGATTGAATTTAAAGGTGGTCTTAGTACCGTATACCCATATATTTTTTATGTAAGTCTCGTTTTTTACCTAGCGTTTTTACAGGATCCAACTCCATATCCATATATACAGGTTTCAGAATCTACTTCAATATTTTCGTAAGACATGTTTAAAACTAAGGATATATATGGTATTTATAGAAACGATATTACGTTAGAAAATCAACTAAATGACTAATAAACTTAACTGCTAACTAGTGACGATAATTTCTATTTAGATTAAGAAAAATAGTTACAAGAAATAGTATTAACGGTAATTGAAATAAGTATTAGTAAAAGTAAAAATATTTTAACGTATTAGATTGAATTATTTTACTCGAGTAATATCAAAAAGATCGTAATTGTTTAAATAATTTTGTAAAACTCAGAGCGACACACGTCCTATCTCCCTGACCTCCCGCACGGATCTGACGGGAGAGAGAGGAAGGAGTGCCGGCCTCTCAGGTTCCACCAATCAGAGCGCTTAGATACTATTTACATCCAATCAAGGACGCGCTTATTCCAGCCAGTGGGGAAGCGCGGAATTTTCTTTGTTCAGAACTGGCTAACTCAGGTCTATTTATGTTACAGACTTCCTCTGATGACGTCCACCACCACATATTGCTATCTGTGTGGCGGGAGTGAAGAGTGCCAATGTGGATAGTTGTTTAGAAATAGTATAATAAATTAGTTTTTACCCCAAAAAATGTTTTGTTTTAAACTCCTGGAACCCCTATGCTCAGCTCTAAATCATCACACAATAAGGTACGATTCGTCTTTATTTCTCTTGTTTAGTTTACTTTCCCGCCCTTTTTACATTTGAGGTTATGTTCCCCTGTTCCCGCCAATTTCACAATTGAGGTTATGTTCTATACTGTTCCCGCCAACTGGGCGCAGCCATATTGAATACGCGGGAAACCAAGAAAGTGAGGTTAGGTTCCCCTGTTCCCGCCAATTCAATCATGGGCGCAGCCATATTGGAATTCCCTCCGTCCCTCGTTTCTCCCTCACCGGACCCAACAAATCACGATTTTACCGAAAAACACGATTTTTTGACACCCCAAATCAACCCCAAAACACTAGGATAAGAGTAGTGAGCAGGGAATTTTCTCCCGCACATGAGGGAATTTCTCCCACACCACTATTTTTTTGATCACGTGATACATGGGCGCCGCCATCTTGGATCACGTGACCCCCCTTCTCGACCAATCAGAGCGCGGGGCTCGATGCGGGCGAGGTCTACTTTCATTCAAGTTTTGACAAATGGACCCAAGACAATTTACGGAAATAAAAGGATATGCTTTCCAAGTCTCCAGCATCAACTGAAATACTCACCTTAGTCTCCTTCCACACAAACTGTACAGCTCTCACTAATCTCTAATACAAAAATGATACAGAGCGCCTAACGTAGAAACTGATATTGACTATGAAAAGCTTGACTACTCTCTTTAAATCCAAGGAAAGCTGGGGTTTCCTTTCAACCTTATTTTGCCTGTATCCTTGAGTCAAGAAAAGTCAAAATTATATCAAACAACCCGAGACAGTATTCGGAAAGGTATTCAGTGACAGTGACTATACTAGGATTGGGTATGGCGAAAGGTCAGCATCTTGAGCGAATGGTTTATAACCCAACGATAATGATTTGAGACGGCTACAAATAACAAATTCGTAACATATAAATCCAGCCCGAAGGTAAACAAAAATATTTTCAGATGTACTATCTTAAAACCATAGAGTAAAAATATTATACCGTTATTCTGAGATAAAACCATACACTGCCTCTAACTAAGTTTCAAATTCTTCGTTTGAAGTTTATTTTTGACGATGGAAGAAATTGTGAAGGAAACAGATTTTTCCGGACATTTGCCATCGTTCAAGTTGATACAAAAGAACAGTAACACTACGTTTTTTAGGTCTGAAATTTGATCTCTTCTTCAGGTAAATAACTAACCTAACCACATAATTATTAACTAGGTTAAAATATATTAATCATACCAGAGCGTTGTGACACGCCTAAGTCTGGAATCACAACAACCATGTTGTGTGTCAAACTTCACTAACTCTAAGAATATGTACTTATTAAAAAAGTACTAGTTTGGTAATTATGTGTGTAATCAGGTTAGTTCTTACCTGAAGAAGAGATCATACTGCAGATCTCGAAACGTATGTGTACTTATTTTTGTATCACTGAACGATGGCAAGTTTCAAAGTCAGCACCTTAAACCGTTCGGCAGTGGAAAATAATTGAGGAAAAATTTGGAGGGTCAGTAGAAAATCGTTTACAGATAAAATCTTGTGTTCTAGTGCTGTTTGAGTGGCAGTGTAATTAATGCGATCTGGAAATACAGCCATGAAGTGTAGGTTGATGAAGTAATCGAAGATTTCCATTGAATTCTGAGTAGTGATAATGATAAGGCTCTGGGCAATGGGAATACAGAAGACGATTATTAAAGCTACGTTTTCCTAGCTCCGCGACTGGGCTTGCTGCGTGCTACGTAATTAAGGCCAAGTGCGCAGCGTGTTTTGTTGAAGCGCACTTAAATACTGCGCAGCGCAAAAGGTGTTTTCCTAGGATTTGTCATTTTTACGCTAGAAATTAAACTTGCCGTCAACATTGAAAGGTGATCACCCATCACCCATCCACACATACTGCTGTGATGTACTGTCCCCCGAAAATTGATCACATTCAAAGGAGGCCGGTGCTGGTGTCCAAAGAGGCTAAAGAGGACCCGGATGGTGTGGTAGATACGGAGGAAAGAGCTGTATATTTGGCCAGTTCCAAATCACTGACAACTCTGAAAACCTTGCTCCTTGCAATAGCTTGGTTTTTCTTGTCTAGTTTGTTCACAATGGCGGCCATACTTTTAAAAAAAAACAAGTAATTTTCATTTTCTTTTGGAGTACTTTTCTTCCATATCAGTCATTTTTTTTTCCACACCCTTCACTAATTTGTTTTTTTCTTCCTTCCTATGCTGGCAATAGATCAACTATCAGTTTCATGTTTTTTATCTTTCTTCCTCAAGTATACGGCCGGATTTTCTGTTCGGTGGCATCAACTAGATCACTGGTCACTAAATCTTCATTTCCCCCCAAGTTTGTCCCCTGGCGTTTTGAGAGTTGTCAAGGACAAAATAGGAACATGTGCATTTGTGGCCACTACCATCGGAGATTGATTGGAAACAGAAAGCCGAAGAATTCTGGGGACAACTGGGATTTCCCAAATTGTATATCTGCAATAAACGGAAAAACACGTGAGGAATAGTTGCACCAGCTCATTCAGGATCCCCTTTATACAAAATTTAAGAACTTCTCTACATCGTATTGTTTGCTATGGGTGACGCAAACTGCAATTTTGTACTGATCGATGTCGGAGCATACGGCAAAGAAGGAGATGCTGGATTCTTTAATTAAGTCTAAAATGGGGAAATTGATTCAAGAAGGAACTATTTTCCACCTCCTGAAAACCTACCTTCTTCTGAAATTATGCTACCATTTGTTGTAGTAGGAGATGAAGCATTTAAACTGGATAAATCATGTCATGATACCCTACACGCACAAACTAAGCAATCGCAGATGTTCATAAACGACACTTTAACTACGCCACTTGTGCTAGAAAAAAGTAACTGAGTAAAATGTATTTGGTATTTTATGTCACATTTTCAGAATTTTTTCACACCAATAAACTTGAAACCAGAAAACAGTCGACTTAGTCATATTCGTAAGTTACTGTCTTCGTAACTGGATCAGGGATGACTTTATTGCCACGCAACCCCAAAGGAGCAGCGACTCATCCGCAGCACGAACTTCCTACACAAAACATGATCCCTTTGGCTTATGTCGGAGTCTGTGCTAAAGCAGAAGGGGTTTAAAGTAAGAAGCAGTATTGCTGATTACTTTAATGGAAATTACTACTCAAATAAAATGAAAGCTCTGTATCAGAAAAAAACTTTGTAATGTGAGTAAACTTTGTAGCTTAGTAATTAAGGGGAAGAGAGTTTTATTTATTTTAATGTTCACTACCACAGGTTTTAAAAACGCCAAATATTAAAGATTTGCATTACCATCAGTAGAACTTGTACATTATCTCATCTTTTCACTAAAAGTATTAATTTGATTCATCTACTTTTGTTCAAATTAACATGAAAGTGTATATGTGTGTGTGACGTTTTGTAACTTTATGTTAAGAACTATTATGACCTTTAAGTGTACTGGAATCCCCTCCCACGCAAAGATGGACTATGAATGCTTTTCTCAAGGCATTGATTGCTGTTCTGGTAATGTAACTGTATAGTACTTTCGAAAAATAAAATACTTTGTTATTATTAATATGAGTGAAAATTATAGTTTTTATTTTCTTATCTGTTTTGTTAAGTTTTTGGCCGATCACATTCCAAAATTTGCCCTTTTTTCGGGTTATTCTTGAAATCGGGATGGCTCATCTTCCATATTATGTCATATTCGGAGACAAGATCAATTAGTTAGTATTAATTAATACTAATGTTATTAGTATTAGAACTATTAATATGATTGTCGGCACATGTTGAGCACACACACTGATCAACTCAACTTCAACAAACAATAAAAAGTCGTCAGCCCTGCTGCGCGGTGCGTGATTTGACTGCTCTCGAGGCAGTGCTCCCAGTCGCGCAGCAAAGACCGCGCAGCGCGGTTAAGGTTTAAGCACGCAACGCGTAGCTAGGAAGACACCTCCATTGGGTTTACAGAGAACCGGTGGTTTTGTCAGTTTACGGAGCACGGAGCACGCAGCGCAAAAAGCCCAGTCCGCGGAGCTAAGGAAAACGTAGCTTAACCCAACTGTCCTTTTATAAAACTAGAACGTTGCGTTAATGACAGTAATAATTGTTTGATACTTCGTTTCTAATTGATGTACACTCATCGGTTTAATCGCTTTATGTAAGTTTATCGATACCAGGAGCATTGGTTTTCCCCAAGGTTAGAACTAATGTCCTTGTTAGGTTACGACGATTTTGTTAACACAGTTGACAAGGATTTTATCATGTGTTTATCTGAAATCACCAGAAATAATTGCTAGCAGATGCAGAAAAAAAAGTACTAAACTCTACTGTACGTGTGTTGAAGCTTTAATGCTAGTTTTCCATTTGATAATGGAATAAATAATTACTCCTAGAGGAATAACTAGTTCCCAGACGAGACAGTGCAGACAATTCGAATTATGCTGGACAGCAAACGGATCAAGATTTTGGATTAAAAATAAACTACCAGCCCGAGTGTGTAAAGTTTTAAAAACTACTTTTGAATGAACAGTATATCCTGTTTCTTTAACCACTTCAGAGCAATAACAGACAGGTCTTCATCTGACTAATAAATTGTATACCACTCCAATCAAGACTTTTACTTAATTTTGCTCAGGAAATATTCCATGCATGGAAGACAGCCTAGATCATCCGCATTGAGAATATGACTCAGAGGTTTGTAAACCACGTCAAAGTCACATCATTTCCGAAGAAGACTGTAAAGAATCATACATTGAGAGGATGGTTAGACTCAATAATGGCTTATGGTATGTTCTTATTTAATACCAACGACCGTATCGGGAAACTTCTTAACACACATAATCACAGAAAGTGCTACTATGTTCACCTGAGCGTACCTAGAGTAATATTGAAACTATTGGAGCTGGATCTTTTCCTAGAACTGCAAACACAGCCAGACAGATTCTTTGCAATTGAGAATCAGTACAGCAATAGAAGAAAGTATGTTATTAGAGGCTGTTATTTAGCACTATTTTAAATCTCCACAACAATCAACTTTATCATCAGGATAGAACGATACATGTTGAATCATTGAAATTCCTCCAACTGCTCCTTAATAGCTGATTCAGGAGTTTCTTGAACTGTTACACACACATACATGGTGCTTGCAAATTTTACGTATTTATGTTGGGAAATGAATAAGCTTTTGATTAAAAAAAGATTAGGAATCCGGAGTTTATGAGGAGTTCCTAATCCATGTGTGTGTAGAAGCTAATGATGGATTATCTAATGGTTGAGGAGTGCCTAATGATTGAGGAGTGCCTAATGATTGAGGAGTGTATAATGGTTGAGGAGTGTCTAATGATTGAGGAGTATATAATGATTGAGGAGTATCTAATGGTTGAGGAGTATCTAATGGTTGATGAGTATCTAATGATTGAGGAGTATCTAATGGTTGATGAGTATCTAATGATTGAGGAGTATCTAATGATTGAGGAGTGTCTAATGATTGAGGAGTGTCTAATGATTGAGGGGTGTCTAATGATTGATGAGTGTCTAATGATTGAGGAGTGTCTAATGATTGAGGAGTATATAATGATTGAGGAGTATCTAATGGTTGAGGAGTATCTAATGGTTGAGGAGTATCTAATGGTTGAAGAGTATCTAATGATTGAGGAGTATCTAATGATTGAGGAGTATCTAATGATTGAGGAGTATCTAATGGTTGAGGAGTATATAATGATTGAGGAGTATCTAATGGTTGAGGAGTATCTAATGATTTAGGAGTATCTAATAATTGAGGAGTATCTAATGATGGAAATAGACAGTCACAACACAAGAGCCGTCCGGGTTTCCCCCCGTGGGTAATCGGTTGAATTAATGGGGTCGGGATTGTATAGGTCGACATTGCAGTAACTCATGCATTATTAATGTCATTAGGTTAATATGTTAATAAATATGATACGATATTAAATAAATAACTGCCTTCGTGTTACACCAAGCTGTTTACTTTTAATTTTGTTAATAATCTTGTTTATTACTCTCTCAGAATGTCCATCATTATGAGTTTTGTTAATATTACTTAATTATGTTATAATCTGTTCGAATTGTTTAATATGTTTAAATAATTATTAATGTTCACCTTTGTTTTGTTATCTGAGTTTATATAGATGTTATTTCTAAGCGCAGAAAACATTGTTATCAAGAATCGGCGAAAGACTCTTGCCCGACAATTTTGAGTGTTGATCTTGTCGAAGTACCCCAAAAATGAGCATTCGTTTGTTAAAAATGTGTTATTTTCCTGTCCCTCTATCTTTTTGTTTGTTTTTTTTATCGCTAATTGGAACCAATCTTGGTCTAATCAGTAGTTAAACATTTCATTAGTTAGTACAAAAATCAGATTGAGATCACTTAACTAATTTCCAAATGACAACCGTTATAACGTGTTTCATTTACACCAATTGAAAAAAAGATTGATTTTAAAATTAATTATTTTAAAATCAAAAAAATTCCCAATCCAAAAAAATAAAAAGTCCAATCCAGATCCCAGGATAACTTATTTTTAAATTATCAAAAATAAAGAAGTCGTAACAGCTTTTGTTCGACCAGGCGCATTATATGTTGAGTGTTTCACAGAATAGCCAACAATACGAGTACCAAATAGCAAAGGGTGTATCTCACTCAGCACGGGTAGTGCCGTGGGTGTATTTTACACGTCACCATTCAGCCCCGTGGGTATCACCAGTTATTACAAGGAGTCTTTGCTGACAACTTACGGAACTTGAGACTGATGTTTTTGTAGTGGAGAAAATGTATAAAGTGGCAGCATGTTTCTATATTGTACCCCAGCGGGCCTTACTGCGAGTTTAATGAATTGTGACGATTTATACTAACAATAAAATAAGAGTAAGCAAAAAGCAAGAGGTAGGGTTTATCGCTTATTTGAAAAAGCTGGAGGGTATAAAATATCTGAGTTTCAAGTGTAAACTATCTGTAACTATGTTTTTGTTCGTGAAAACATTCTACAACCATTCTTAAAACACATACTGTCCCTAGGTCCTGATACTTACAAGACATCTTCTTTAACATATACGTTAGGGAAATCTACGGTTTTCCTTTCACAAATATACTGTACGCGTGTGGACTGTTAGGCAATAAAACACATACTGTCCCTAGGTTCTGAAACAAGATAATAATAATACATTATTTATTGCGTAAAACATGAAAACAATGAATGTTATAGCAATCGTCAAGTTGTTTAGCTAAATTTTCCATTCATTCTAGCACCGAAGTCCCTTTCAAACGTACAAATTTTGCGTTCACTCTCTGTTTTTCATTCGAATTTATCCAACGACTTCCCCGGTCAGTCAACCAATTGAGAGGTCCACCAATTTTATTGTGTGCCATAAACTCGTCTATACTGGAGAATGCTTGTGTGGTCAATGTTGTTTTTAGAAGATTTTTGAATGCCTTCAGCACGGGAACACTTCTGATCGAGTTCGGCAAGTTGTTGACAATTCGAAGTCCTGCCTGAGAAGGCAAACGTTCTTGAGCTACCATCCTGTGTTTCCCAGTTCGGTAGTCGTCCCTGCCTCTAGTTGCACAAGAGTATAAATCACTACCTTTTATATTTTTTGATTTGGATTTGAAAAAGATACGTTTCCAAAATGTAGAGGCTTGGTATTGTCAACCAAATGCTTGTAAAGGTGATCTACGCCTTCCCTTCCACAAATGCTCACCACCCACGCACAGACTGCTATCAAATGCTGCCTGGCAAATGCTAAGTGACATGACTCACAGCACCGGTTTTCTACCAGACCCGGAGTTGTGAACTGCCCCGGCCTTGGCAGGGAAGGCCCATTAGGGATCATACAAACTGTAACGCTATGAGCAGGAAATGTAGGTGAGAGAAGAGGTTCGCCTTGGAATAGGAATGTGGAATGGGAACGAAGGATATGGCGGTAGTTCGTGCTGCTGAGCCGTGGAACCGCGGGCCTGTTAGTCTATTGTTCCTTTCATCTCCGTAGAACACGGCGTTTGCACCATTAAATACATAAACCATCAAAATTCCTACTATTCTTCCTACTACGTTTTACAGAATTGTGATACGAATTGGATGGCATTCCTTTTTGTGGAAAAATAGAATGTGAAAGAAAATCTGATAATTGAAAATCTTTGATGATTATGTAAAGAATTTTTTCTTAAATCGGCAGTAATGTTTTATGCCTGATGTGTTTAATGACTGTCTCCGTTTACTAACTTGTGGCATAGGTCTATTTACTGACAACTCATTGTTATACTATTTAAGTATGTTTAGTTTAGTTATTTATAGTCATTTTTTTGCCACAAATCGTTTACTTGAGTTCTGTAAATAGCTTAATTAAAATTTCGGTTGTTGAAGAACAATTTAAATTTTATTACAAAATACTAAAATTTGTTACAATTATTCTTAAATCGATTTTTTTAAATGTTGCAACTTCAAGGCACAAAATGGCTAGAATCTGTTCTTCACTTCAAAGGGTTACTAATTTTGAAGTTTGATTAGGATTTTACTGAATTTCTTGTTTTGTAACATTTAAGAATTATGAAAGTATATAGATCTGTACTATTTGAAGATTTATTGAATGCATTGCGATTGGCTGGCTGGGCTAGTTTGGTTGGTGCAAGTTCCTACATCAAGCCGGATAGATAGACGTGTTACTTTTGTTACAGGATCCAGTCTGTCTCAAGAATTCAAGAATTACAAAAGGTTACATTGAAACGATATAGCTAAACTTATACGTAAACTAGCTCCATTGTTAAAATAATATTTACTAATATACATTTTTCCTTAAAGTTAATCTAAAAATTGGTAAGAACTAAATATGTAAATTTAAAGGTATCAACCAAATTAGGTAAAAAACATTATCTGGTAAAGGGAGATAATTTTTTCACACCTCATTACTCATTATGGAAAACAGTATCTTACCTAATGTACATAACAATGGCAGCTCATACCAAACCACTGTGTACTCCGGTAACAAAATTGTTTTTATTAATAACCCATTTTCGTCCCATTCTGAAATTTTGTATGTAGGGGAGACCGGGGCAAGTTGACGACGTTAAGGAATAAATATTTTTAATAAAAATATTGTGATAAAAATAAAAGTCTTACGATACATAAGAGTTAAGTATAAGTCTTTTACCTACATTTAAATTTTTTTTTAATTATCATAATATCAATTTTTTGTTTGTAAATTTTAGTTCTTATGAAACAATGCAAAAATGTCATCTTGCCCCACCCCCGGGGCAAGATGACTTTTTGCATAGGGGCAAGATGACGAATGTTATGGAGGTTTAAAATAAACACGCTACTTTGTAAAAGAAAAGGCTGCTAGTCATTTTTATTTATGTACAAAAACTGACAAACTAGGCAGTAGTCACAAACAAATTCCCCACCTTCGTAGCTTGTACAATTCTCGTGCCACCATTCACTGCACTTGGAACACTGGATCCACTCTTCAACTGGAGGATCGGAGTATTTTTCTTCACACCCAGGACATCTAACTTCACTGCCTTTTGAAGTAGAAGCTGTGTTCATACACCTAGGACGTTTTTTGTAGGGTCCAAACTTGAGTTTCTTTGAAACCTTTGAAGCTCGAAGCTCCTCTTTTTCTTTTTTAAGCGCTCTTTTTTCATCCTTCATTTCTTGCTTTACTTCCAAACACATTTTTTACTGGCGTGCTTGTTATAATACTAGAACTTAACTTCTGAACTTTTCTTTTCTTATCCTTTGGTTTACCTTTAGGTAAAGGCTTAAAGTCGAAGACACTTGTATTCTTCTTTACCGGGATTGGGGCACAGTCTACTAAGGCTACTGTTTCTTGGCGTTCACGTCAGCTCAATGGTTTCTCTTCTTCAGGTTCACCTGGAGTTTCTGTTGTATTTGATGTTGTTGATTGGTTAGTAGGATTTTTCATCTTCATTATAGCTAGGGTCTAGGCCTACATCCAGGTTCTGATCAGTTGTTTGTGATGCAGGCAAAGTCATGTTCGTCGAATACAAGTGGATTATAAGGTTCTATTCCTGTGGACCTGAAACCCACTAACGGCATTGCCAACAGTTTGCAGCCTTGAAAATAAGCAATGGTCAAAAGCTCACCCAATTTTAAAGTCACTGATGGTCTGTCCTGGATTATTGACCATGAAGTTGTCACAAGCTTGACTGTAAAAGGTTTTCAGCGAACCAAAGAATGAAACGTCCAAGGGCTGAAGACGGTGTGTTGTATGAGGAGGAAATCCAACCATAACAATATGGTTATCTCTGCATAAGTTGATTGCCTCTAGGGTTATGTGGGTTCTGTGATTATCGACAAGTAGCAGGATAGGAGAATCAACTGTGGGTTTTGCATTGAGGATTAAAGTGGTTCAAAAACTTTACGAACAACTCTCCGTTGCTCCAGCCATTATCGCTGCAGTGGCCCACACTACCTGGTGGAGCTCTTTCCATGAGTTCAGGTCGCATTCGCTTTCTGGCAAATACCAAAAAAGGGGGTAGGTAAGTTCCCGTAGCATTGATGCAACAAATAATAGTGACGTTCCTGCCTCTCTCCCCAGACACAACTTTAGAAACTCTTCTACTTCCTTTTGGTGAAATTACCTTAGGTAATTTATTGGGCACAGTAGATAGTCCTGATTCATCTGCATTGTAGATATTAGCAGCGGGAAAATTGTGTTTTTCCCTCTCGCACTTCCTTCAAAATGGAGAAAAATTTATCAACACTAGGTTTGTTGAAACCCATTGCTCTTGCAACAGATGTTGCTTCTGGCTTACGCATACTAAAGTTGTGTTTTTATCATAAAGGTAGCCAGCCAATCCTCACCAGCCATTTTAGTTTCTTTATTAAACGGATGAGAAATCCCTAAGTGTCTGCGTATTCAAAACGAGTTTTCTGCACTGCAACTTGGTCATTCCAAAAAACATTTGGTCCATTACCGTCAAATAGTTGTGTAAATCTTGGAGCTGCTCTTCATTGAATACTTCTCTATATCTTCCTCCATGGACAGGCATATCCTAAAAAAAAAAACTTGTTTAAGGGGAGCAGGAAAGGTAAAAAAATTTATATTTATTTTATTTCATTATTTTAAAGTTTGGTACTTTTTAAGGTTTGGAAAATGTAAATAATAATCGTTGTAGGTTGCTTAGAAATGTTGTGATGAAGTAAATGAAAATGTTATGTGTATTTGCGTAAAAAGTTGGGGTACGGATTATAGTCTTGTCTTTTGTAACGTGAGAATTTGTTATACCAAAGTAAATTTTGTTTTAATATCAAAAACAAGGTGGTAAATAATTTAACTTAAAACAAGTTGTAAATATAAACGTGGTGCAAGGTGTAGGTGAAAATAGTTACCGAAACGTTCTTTTTCAGTCGGCGTCGAAGTGTTGCCTCTGGAACATTGTAAGTTCTCGCTGCTCCCAAGCAAGTCATTCTTCCCTCCTTGACCTCTGTGAAAGCAGTATCCATGTTGGTTTTTTCCCACTCTCCTCTAGAGGAAGTCTTTTTGTAGTTTCTCACCATCTCTGGAACCAAAGTAAAACTAAAAATCTGTACCCGCATATTAAATTAATAAAAATTCAATTCTAAAGTAAAATTGTTAAACAAAAGTGTAGATTAAATTTTTTTTAAATAAAGTGGTTAAGTCTCACAGTGTCGTCAGTTATATTAGTTTACTTAAATCAAAATTGTATGCATAACCATACTTAAAAGTTTCAGCTTTGCACCAGTAAAATTAACCGGGGCAAGATGACGAACACGCCATCTTGCCCCACGTCATCTTGCCCCGAGCGGCCGTAATAGAGTAGGTAAATTTTATTGGCATTAAGTTTAAGATAAATATAAAACAAACATGGTATTTATGAGTAGCCTAATACATAAGGTAAATATAGGTAATATTGAAAATTAACATATCTTACCTGCGTATTCAATAAACCTTACGATGCAAAGGCCGAAAGTTACAAAAAACGCACTCCAAAAACAACAAGCCGCTGTAACAACACACACAATGGCGAACTTGTCTTCACTGCCAGTTATTTCAGAGGCCATCCGTGTGGAGCGCTACTGACATTCGACCGGTGCTACTACCTAGCAACTAATTTGAGAAACTAACCATTCGTCGTCTTGCCCCGGTCGTCAACTTGCCCCGGTCTCCCCCTATGTAGTCATTTGTAGTGAAAATTACATATATATTTTTCCAAAAAATCGAAAGGGATGTTTTTTGTGTTGTTCAAAGACAGTTTTTGGGGGACCAAAAACTTTCAAAATGTGTGAAACATTTTCATGTGGTATATAACATTAAAGAGCATTTCAAACAGAAAAGAATGCAGAAGTTTTGGCACTTAAGCTTCAATAGTCTTTAAGCTACATTACTTAGAAAAGTTAAGACTGCCTTTTTGTAGATTTTTAAAAACTCATCACTCGAAAAACAAAAGGCAGAAAAAATATAAAATTTTGCATTTTAGCTAGTCTTGGTATGTACAACTTGTATACAAAAAATATCAAAATCTGAGAGGTCAAAGTCCAGACTATTGGTTGATATGACATGGAATTATCCAACAATTAAAAGTATGCTACAATTCTCAAAGGGTTATTTTCATGAATTAATGAGTAATATTCTCATATGCAGTTGTTTTCTGTCTGATGTTTATGAGAAAATATGAAAATAAGGAGAAGTGGTAGTACTATTCCGGCTTACAAATTTTAGTGAAAAGTTTCAATCAAATTCGTTTCACAGTCAGAGTGTCGAAATAATTGAAAAATGTAAATAATTTTCATGCATTAATCATATTCGAAATGGAAAGAATCGAGACCATATTATCTTCTTACAGTTTACAAAATGCTCAAAAGTTTTTTTTAAGCCTTACAGTCTTAAATTGTTCTCTCGCATTTAATAAAGAATTGTCGTAATCTAGTAATGTTTTGATGTGATAGTTGAGATCTATTTAAATACAAATTGTGTTTATATATGAGTGTGTAAGAATATCAAATTCTATTTAGTACGTATGGTGAGTCAGAAATACAATTCATGTCTAAGAATATAACTATGGCTGGATGACCGACCTTGGTATTACCACGGACCACCTGGGAAAGGCAAAGAACCGAGGGCGGCTGAAAAGAGAGAGGGCGGGGATTTCCTTGCCTCTGGGAGGTTGACCACATTGGAGTCACGGAAACATTGACAACACTTGAGTCATAGAAACATGAACTACTTTTGAGTCATGGGTCCGAGAACTAATAATGAAACTATAATCCCGCATCTCGTCTAGCTCTGCCCATATGGGAATGTAGGAACAAAAGGACATTGGTTCTGTTCCGCCTACAAAAAAAGAGCAAGCAGAGTAATTTTTCCAATTAACAGGCGTCAGTCTTATAAACCAATTTTTAACTTCTTTCTACATATTAAAGTGTTTAATCTATGTTAAAAATCATGTGAACAGTTTTATACTTTGTAGTAATACGCATGATTATAGGCCTACTACCATGGAAGGTAATAACAGATTTATTAAATATAATAAATATTCAAAACCACTGAAGGGTTTTGTGGTCATGGCAGTAAAAGTTTACAATTTTCTTCCAGTAAAAACAAGAAACGTACCTGATAGCAGGTTTAAACGGTCAATGAAAGGCTTTTTGGTTATCAACCGTATTTATTTTACTTCTGCGTACTTTTTAATAAATTTTAACAACAACTTTCATATTTAAACTAGCTCTTTTTAATTCTTTCTTTGTGATATTATTATTGGTTATTTTTTTCTATTTGTTACTCTTTTGACCTGTTTTGTGACTTACTATTTATTTACTTTACTTATTTATTCTACGTAATTTTTAACCATACACATAGTTTAATACTTTGCATGCGAATTGACTTTATCTAGTCTAATTATTATATTGCACCTTGCAATAGTTTTTATTATTGTATTCTACACTTGACGAGACTCATTGCATGTATTGTGTGTGGTAAATAAATATCTTGAATCTTAAGTCTTCCAATATTTGTACTTTTCCATGTCTTTATATTTACGAGACTACATATTTTCCAACACAATACACTGAACATTTCAAAATTCCCCGTAACCATCAGTAGAATTTAAGAATTTCTAACAACCTTCAAGCCCCTACACATCACACACCTTTCTTCCAAAAGGACCTCTGTTACGGTGTAATCAACCTGTTTAACAAACTCCCTATGCACCTCAAAGCAGAGTCAAACCATTTAAAATTTAGAAAGTGGCTTAGATTATTTCTCCTTGAAAAATGTTTTACAGCGTCCGTAAATTCCTGACTGACGTATAATTGGACAACCTGGTTTTTTATTAAGAGTTCAAGTTGTTTTAGTTATTTTTACTGACAATTGTAATCTGTTGTAAAAAATGTTCTTACCCAGCAGGGATCACTTCAGGCCGGTTTATACCTTCCAGTTGAACCCACCACTGGGCACAGCAAAAACGGGTGTGCCACTTAAACTGGGTAACTGTATGGGTGTCCAGGAGCAGCACATCACTTGTCGAGATTCTGGGGTACAAGGGCAATTCGATAGGTCTAGTCTACTGCGAGAGATGACTGTTGGAGTTTGGTGGGGTTCATTCCCTAACTATCAGGGTTCTTGCTAGCTTCAACAAGGGTGTGCCACCCCCTGACTACTTTGACTGGAAGGGCTGGTTCAGAGCTGGTTTCCCCTTCTTCCGGGGAGACATGACTTTGGGATTTAGTGCCCTAATTCTTCCTCATGGATCTCGATAGGAGGCAGCCCCTAACCCCTAACCTTACCCATCCTGAATATCCTGTCACTCCGGAAGCAGTGCTAAGGTTCTTATAGGACTAAGTGTAGTTTATAAGGTTCTTGCCCCAAGAGAACAAAACAAAAAAACAAACAAAACAAAAACAAAAATATTTCTTTTATCTGACGTGACCAATGCATGTAATCGCGTTACTTTGGTTGAATACACGAGTTATTGAGTTAGTACTAACAATAACTAAATCCCCAGAAGTGGTAACTTTCACCGCCTGTGTTGGGTCTGAGTCAGAATTAGTTAACTGGAACTGTTTCCTCGTGTATCCTTCACCTTGGGCTTAACATTGACAAACGAGGAAGTCATGATAAGGTGTATGTCAGTCGGTGCCGGAGTAACGTGTATGTGTTGGAAAGGAACCTTGCCCCGAGTGTGTTGGCCTTGCTCCCACATACTCTAGCCCGTATCACACACCACGCCTCTATATCTCGTCTGGAATAGCTAGCACAGTTCTGAATAAAAACACTTTAGTGTCGGTCATAAACGTACTGTAGATAATGTACATCAGTGACAACTGCAGAGAACGTCTGGACTGGACCCCAAGCAGCTTTTGGGAATGTTTGAAACCTTTTCTTCTTTCTGTTCTCTATTTTTGTATGCACTAGTACCTTCCCCACCTGACGAAGAGGTTGGATTCCAATCCTCGAAACGTTGTGTTATAATGTTTGTAATCATAACGACGGCAAATGTACGAAACCCTCTTAACCAAGAATGTTGAGTTATGCTAAAATTCACCTTCCTCTTAGTGCAGCGTCCGGGATTTGACGTTGTTACAGACTTGACTCCTGGAATCTGGAGTCATGTTCGTCTGAAGAGATCCAAAGAAAGCCGACGACGAAGAAGCTCAAAACGAAACATTACATTGTTTCGACAACAGCGATACGGTAACCTATAAATAGGCGAAGTGGTAGCCTTATTGTCTCATCAGGTACACAATTGAGAGCACTACGATGTCCTGACACGATCTTTAGGCACGGTTCGTCCTCATCCTGATCTCTTCAGATATCCTGGAATCAGGAGTCAAGTTTGAGATAGCGTTAGATACCAGACGCTGTACTAAAAGGAAGGTGAACAGGAGCCAAAATCAAAATTCATTGAATTGACCCTTCCTACCATAGCTACGTTATAACAGAGAATGTTGAGTTAAGCTACAATTCACCTTCCTCTTAGTGCAGCTCTTGGAATCTGGAGTCATGATCGTCTGAAGGGATAAAAAAAAGTCGGCGACGAAGAAAATGTACGAAGAAGCTCAAAATGAACTCGTTACATAACCTCGCCTGATGAGACAATGAGAATACCCCTTAAGCTATACTGTAGCTTGTGGTCTAGGTGTCTCTGATGTCGCCGACTTTTGTTGGATATCTTATGACCAAACATGACACGATATTTTATGAGTCAGGCCTGCAACAGCGTCAGATACGAACTCAACATTGATATGGAATCAACTCTTCCCACTATAGCTTCATGATAATGTTTAAAACGGTGAATTAACGCCAATGATTTTATTCGCGCTCTTCTTATCAGCATCTGATAGTTGTGATGAGACATACACTTGTTTATTGTGTTTGATTTTGATAAAGTCCATTATACATTGCAATATCACAGTTGACATTAATTTATCTCGCCAAATATCAGATACACGAATTGCTATTAGTGAGTCATGTAATGAAACATACTGTGTTTTAATGTTTGTTTTCAATTCACTTATCTGTTAATATTTATCATTATTTGAGTTTAGTTATCTTAGTTATAATCATCTCAGCTACAACGGTCGTTCTTAAAATAAAGTCTCTTGAGAGAAAGGTCATGGAGGCTTCACACTGCATAGAGACCAGTTATTTTTGTTTGTTTAAAGTTTGCAATGATTTTTGTGTCAAAAGGTTAAAGAGTATCAATGTTGTAAGTAAAATTATAACATGATTACGTTAGTCTTGAGGATAAACACGATTACAAAGAAAAAACACGGAATAAATAAAATAAAATGATTACATTCTAAGTTAATCGTAGCCTATAAAGTTACAAACAGATTTGATAAATTTACTTTGTTGGTTACGATGGTCTCATGCTAACATGGAACATTTTTACTTAACCTGCAAAATCTTTACGTTTTGTAGGGTGCTTCGATACCTCACTGTTATTTAAAGGGACGGTTCGATTACTTCACTGATCGTTAACCCAGCGACCCTATTTTTTTCACGTCTGTAAATTGTAAAATAGGGTCGTTGGCACAACGAACCCTACAGTTTTTATTTACTGTTATAGGTTCGTTGGGCCAATGATCAATGGTGTAATTGGGCCATAAGTTAATAATAAGCAATAATAATTGAAGGGGGTCGTTGGGCCAACGAACCATATAAGCTACTAGTATTTGTAAGAAAATTTTTAATCGTTGGGCTAACGAACCTTGATTGTAAATTTACTGTTTAAATTTTAAATAAGGTTCGTTGGGCCAACCACCCAGTTAGGTTATGTTTTATTTTATCAAACATATCGGTCCGATTACACCACTAATCGTTGGGCCAACGACCCTCTTAGTTAAAACTAAACTAATATTTGGGTCGTTTGACCAACGATCGGTGGAGTAATCGAACCAGACTCTTATTTAAAACAGAATCGTATTCACAGACGTAATTTACAGATATACGCTTCTATTTATGTGAAATCGTAATTGTTTCTAGAGCAGACCACACCAAAATAGTCAAATAACATCAGAGGCGGTGTTGCCATATCGCTGCTGGTCACCAGCTATTCCCTGACGCATAAATACAGTACAGTACTAAAATGGCAACAATGTTGGGCTTGGGATGTAGAGGGGTGAATTAAAACGCAACAGTCACCATCTGACTATTAAGGTGTGTACTGCTCTACTAATGTGAACTCTTTGAGTAACTCTTTGTAAGTTCTTTACCTGAAGAAGAAATCAGATTGCAGATCTCGAAACGTAGTGTTATCGATTTCTTGTTTCACTGAACGATGGTAAATGTCCGGAAAAATCCTATTAATGTGAACTATTACAAAACAGGGGTTGGTATTTAATAACTTATCTAGTAATGTGAAATCGGATAAGTTTGAAAAAACATCCAAGAATTGTTGTATTTAAGCATTCCTACCACCTTTACATCATAAGTTATTTTCCGTTTCGCTTCGTACCCTTTCTGTGTATGTGATTTGCAATAACCTTTTTTGTTCTCTTAAGACAAGAAGCTTATAAATTGCACTTAGTCCTGTAAGAACCTTAGCGCTGCTTCGGAGTAACAGGATATTCAGGATGGGTAAGGTTACGGAGTAGGGGCCGCCTCCTATCGAGATCCATGAGGAAGAATCAGGGCGTTCATCTCAAAGTCATGTCCCCCAGAAGAAGAGGAGGCCACTCTGAAGCAGCCTCTCCAGTCAAAATAGACAGGGGGTAGCACACCCTTGTTAAGGCTATCCAAAACCTAGGAGACGAACCCCACCAACTCAAACAGCCATCTCCCGCAGTAGATTAGACCTATCGAATTACCCCAGAATCTCGACATTTGCGGTTAGTGATGTGCCGCTCCTGGACATCCATAAGGTTGCCCAGATTTAAGTGACACATCGGTTTTTGCTGTGCCCAGTGGTAGGTTCAACTGGAAGGTATAAACCAGCCAGAAGTGATCCCTGCTGGGTTGGAAATAACCTTAGTAAATATTGTTTATTATATCACTCCTAGTAGATGAGTTGATAGTGGGAATGTGTTCAAACGTCAAGTCAAATTGTATATAAAATCTAAATATTTCCTTGTACCCCGTGTTAACTATGGTACTTTTAATTTTTTTTCTTCTGCAAACATCTTTTTCCAACTAGCAAACAATGATAATGATAGCACAACAAAAAATTATCCTCGGCTCAGGCATTTTCCTTTTTCTTTGCCCTGTCCAATCTCGAATGGGTTTTACACAAAATACAAATTATTTTTTGTTTCCTACTAGCCTATGCCTAAATATATAACAATTTAATACATCCCACCTTATAGTGTCATTCATAGTTCCGGACTATAGCATTTGAAGTTAATTTATGAGTTTTTTAGTACTTTTTTCTGTTTTGCGTCATTTTGCCCTCGATTTCTACCTCCATGGTGAAGATTATTCATTGTTATTTTGCTCCTGTGTGCTATTGTTCAACGTTTTTTTGGATATCCCGACGTTGCTTTTCCTGTTTGGTTGGATTCGGTTACCTAGTCATATTACATAAATAGTCTTTGTTTATCTCATGTGTTGACCTAGTCAGTGATGTTTGACGCGTTAACAAATAACCACATGAGAGCCTAGAGTAATATGATAAACCATTCCGGGCTAGAGTGTCAGATCACCCATCAAGTTTTCATTTTGCTAGAGTTGGCTAACGCCATTCCGACGCCATTTTCAATGTGAAATTACGTCACACAGTTTGCACCTTTCTTGGGCGGGCCGTACGTTATCCGTTCTCTAGATTACTACAATCTAAGTCCAATTTTCTTCTGGCGCTAACGCGTTTTACGATGACGCAAAGAAATATTTAGATCATCTGGGGGAAATTCTCGTCCATTTCGATGGACAGATTCTGTAATCTGTCAGTGAAAATAAAAACATTTCTTTGATAGAATCTTGTTTGTATTAGAATCTATTCTGTTGTCAATCTAGCCTTCTCTTTGTGGTTGACAATACGTACAGTTATATTGTCACATATCACCTTTCAGTAAGAGAGGCATTATTTTTCCCTCCGTAATGCTTAATTTATCTTGGTTTTAAAGATATGTTTCTTAGTCAGACAGTAATTTACACTGTTATGAAAGTATCAATCAATAGGTTCTCTTCGGTTAGGGAGAAAACGGTAATCTGTAATGTTTGCTTTCCAAATAGAAGGTTAGGTTGCACTCAAGTAATATGGACTCATATTGCCATATAGATGAGGCATTATAGATGCCGTATAGTGTACGGCAGGCGCAAATAAACATTAAGCACTTAACTTGAGTACGTCCAAATACAGGGTGTAACAAAAAGGTTGCGCTGGCCATGTATTTTCAGATTTTATGTGGGATTCTAAGCTAAAAATGAAGAATAACGTTTTCCAATTTCCACTTCGGTAAGCCGCTTGCCGCCATTTTTTATTTTCTATTTACTAATTATTATCTCTAAAACTAGTAAAGCTAAAGAAACCAAATTTAGCGCATAGGTTTGAATAAGTACCTAAGAGGAAAATAAAAAAAAAATAATTGTGTTATTTTCTTTTATATTAACATAATGGTGTCTGTTGAAAATATTTAAAGTCAAATTACAACTAAACAAGTATATAGTTATAAAAAATGTGTTAGACACCAACTATTTGGAGAATATTATTGCAATTCTAACGGTACTAGTTTCAACGAAATCCGTCAACGCATAAGCGAGCTCGATTACTTCAAAGATACTCTTGCACAAGCCAGGAGCACCAAACAACTGATAACTCAACTCTCAACTATGACATGTTTGGCACTCCCGGCTTGTGGAATTGCAATAAAATTCTCCAGATAGTTGGTGTCTAGTACATTTTTTATAACTAACGCCATTTGTTTTTGTTATTTGACTTAAAAAATGTTCAACAGACGCCATTTTTTTAATATTACCAAAATAACACCATTTTATTAAATTTTTCTCCTAACCTATTCAAACCTATGTACCAAATTTGGTTTCTTTGGCTTTTACTATTTTAGAGATAATAATTTGTTAATAACAATTACAAAATGGCGGCTAGCGGCTAAACGAAGCGGAAATTGGAAAAAGTTATTCTTCATTTTTAGCTTAAAATCACACACAAATTTGTAAACACACAGCCAGCCCAACCTTTCTGTTACACCATAGTATCCTCTGAAGTGCACTTTCTGTGGACAACGCTAAGACGGCACTTTCGCGACCTTCCTCAAGTGACAATTAGCTGTAATTGTTGACTGTTGCAGCGGAGCGGTGCAAGGACCGTACACGCGACCGGTAAGGAGGCCGAGGCCGCTGCGACAACACCGGTGTCGCCGGTAAATGTCACCGGTGAGGTCGTCCACCGGTGGAACAATACCTCGATGTCACCACCGGTGATGAGCCTCCACCCAGAGCCTCGGGAGAGGTCGAGATCACACCGGACGAACATGTAACCATCAACTACCCGACATTGCATGTACATAAGTGAAATTTCCTGCAAAATTTCAAATTTATAGATCAACTAGTTCCAGTATATGCACTTGAGTGATAGACCTCACTAACGCTCTGCCAAATCCCATGGACTGAAATACACCATTAACGAACTCAATTTTGCCTGTGTAGAGATTTCTTGCAAAATTTTATGACTATAAAACTAGCTACTATGTCATTCTCTAGATCTTCACCTGAGTGATAGTTTCGCTAACGCTCTGCCACATTCCATGTAGAGAAATACACTATTATCGAACTCGATTTTCCCTATTTAGAGATGAAGTTTCGTAGAAAATCTCAACACTATAGCTGAAATTATTGTCAAAAAATCCGCCTACGTGATAGGCTTCGCTAAGGCTCAGACAAATCTCATGGACAGATAAGCACCGCATTTTATTTCGATGTAAAAATGAAGAAGTTTCATCCAAAACATCAAGACTTTTTGTTTCGTCACATTACCTTTTCTGAAGGCATGTAAAATAGAAATGGAGTATTGGGCCATCAGGCTCAGAGAGAGAGAGAGGGAGAGAGACGACTGAATATAAGGATATGTATTTTCCTTTAGCTAGTACTGTGCGGTATATTAAATGAAAATGACATGAAATAAATGAAATGAACAATGTCTTTAATGAAGACAAAGAAAAACATATTCAATTGGCGAAGTTACGACTATTAAGTCCTCCCTTACACCTAACCATACATTTATAAACGATACTATTAGTGTAAAACAAGAGCCACAATATAGTCTATATTACTGTTTACATAAAAAAAATGATAATCTATATTTATACAAATTAATAAAATGAAAAGAAGGTTCTTCATCAAATCAAAAATAAATAAATAAAATAGAAATGGGAATGAAATTAACAGACATTCGCCCATCACAAAGCCATCGTCCCATACCCTATGCCACGAAATCGTCAACCCGACGAGGCCCGAAACAGATGGTCCTTAAGCACCCCCCGAAACCGCTCCCGACTACGAATACCTCTGATATAATCCGGGAGATTATTCCAGAGTCGACAAGCAGAGACTGTGAATGATTTACTGTAAATAGAAGATCTACGAACAGGAATAGACAACAAAGAGGCTCCACGTCGAGTATTCCAGTTGCTTGTTTCAGCAATAAAAGCATCCCGTTCACAAAAATAAGAAGCGGCATAATCGTTATACAAACGATTGTATATGTACATGAAATATGACTGATGTGAACTACATGATTTTTTAAATAAAAGTATATATTTCTTAAATAGCAGTTTATTAAAACCAAGTAATAAAACAAATATATTTCATTAAACAAATTCAGTTTCCTAAAGTCATAAATGACAAAAATTCCATTTATTAGTAGTTTGAAGTTATTCATAGCATAGTTAAAAAACGTTGGCGTGGTTGCAAAATGCCTACACTACATACCCTGAATGTTTATAATTCCTCACGAATAGATTAAAATCGTTGATTTATTGTTTTCACCTTCATGAAGGTAATCTTAAAAGGTTGTGCTCAAAATTTACAAAAATTAAAATAACTTTTAGGTAAAAGTGATTGCTTTGTAAGTGAAGAAGTGATTGTGATTATTTTCATATCCATAGACGCCAACATTCTGCTCATTTCGGATTCTCAGGATACGTCCAAAATCCTGCGCAGGATAAATTCAATCCTAGAAGTGAACGGAATTGCACGAACAATGGGTGCCACAACGGTGTTAAATATCCGCGAACTGATTATCTACCGCAGTCGTGTCCGATGCGGTCTATTTAGACCGCAGCAGCCTTGCGGCAACCGCAGCGGGCACTGCGGACCAATGGTCCGTGAACAACTAGCCTCTAACAGTCTATAGTGACAGACCGGCAAGGTGGTCGTGACACCTGAGGCGAGGCTATGGCTACCGGATATGGTCTAGGAGTCGGTAAACGGTGGTCAAACAAGGTAAAACCATGAGTGACTCGGGTTTCTTGGACCACCGGACCGGACCGTACTCATTATTCACTGAGGAGTGGACCAAATTGTCCCCATTGTACTGACCTTGCAATGCTATTGGATTGTTACTTTTTTCTGATGCAATCGTAGCAAATCCACTTGTGAGTAGTGTTGGGCAAACGACTAGTCGACTACTTGTTTATTCGATTAGTGCCCAAAGTAGTCGACTATTCGGTTGATTTTACTAGTTGTTCTTGAACTTATACTTCAAAACATTGACGACTAATTTAGTCAAAAGATTATTTGTTTATACATTAAAGTAAAGATTGATTGGTTTTTATTACTTGTTCATTTTCTAGTAATAAAAACCTTTAGATATCACAACGGTAGACCGTAAATTAATCGACTAGTGTAGCTCAGTATAAATTATTTGATAGTTTTTCTACCTACCAAAGATTGACCCTCATAATTTAAAGTATAATTAGGTATTGTGGACTACATAATACAGCTCACAATACGTCTGCATTCGCCAATCTAGCATGAACCTATAATAAAAAAAGAGCCCATTCCTGCCCCCTTCTATTTTATTGCTGTCATTTTGTTTCTGCCGTGACGATCGCCATTTGCTATTGGCCTCTGGTCAGTCGTAGGTGGTTGGTTGACTAATATAGTAGACCTGTATTCTGTAGTTCAGTTTTAATAATTAGTGTAGTGTTTAGTTTTTTTATTAAGTGACTGTTTTAGAGTAAGGGAAGTAGACACACAACATGGTGGTTGTGATTCCTGACTTACGCGTGTCACAACGCTCTGGTATGATTTCTTTATTTTAAAATAGTTTGTAATTATGTGTTAGGTTAGTTATTTACCTGAAGAAGAGTTCAGATTGCAGATCTCGAAACGTAGTGTTACTGATTTTTTGTTTCACCGAACGATGGTAAATGTCCAGAAAAATCCTGTTTCCTTCACAATCATTCCATCGTCAAAACAAAGAATTAAAATATAATAAGAAAGTTAAGGACGTTTGCATATCAAGTATAAAAAAAAAACTCTAAACTGAAACCACAAAGTATTTTTTTTTTTTTTTTTTTTTTTTTTTTTTTTTTTTTTTTTTTTTCCTTTGGGATATTGGGGTGGATTCCTAGATCCTCACACGTCAACCTGAGCTTATTGTGTGCCCCTTTGATGTTAGAGGGGTAAGCCTATCTTCGTGCCCTTAATTAGGCTAAGAAGCTTTTCCCCGATACTAGCATCTGGTTCGTCGCCTGGTTGTTTATCACCGAAAAGAGCCCTTCTCCTTGCTCCCAGTCTCTCACAGTCCAGTATTATGTGTTTTGCAGTCTCTTCAGACTTATTGCAGAGTCTACACTCCGAGTCCTCATTTCGTAAACCTAGAGTGTTTAGGTGTTTCCTGAAGTGGCCGTGTCCAGTGATCAAGGCAATCACTTGCTTAACCCGATCCCTCCCCAGCCCCATCAGCCATCTGGTGAATCCGGAGCTAGAATCGGCAAGCAGTCTTTTGCCGAGTGCTTGTCCTTGGTGACTCTGCCACCGCAAGCGGTGTGTCTTCCTGGACCATTTGTTTATACTTTGATAAGCGGCTGACTTGCTTATACCACAACTCGGTTCTGGACCGGTGTATGGCATGCTTGCTCCGCTTTTGGCAAGCCTGTCGGCGCATTTGTTGCCACCTATGCCTGTGTGGCCCGGTACCCAACCAAGACGCACACAGTTGCGTGATCCAAGCTTGCAGAGAGTGTTAAAGCACTCCCACACAAGCTTGGATGAAATGCTGTTGGAGTCAAGAGCTTTAAGAGCTGCCTGACTGTCTGACATTATACAGATGTTCATTTCCTGGTACCTTCTGGTGAGGCCTAGGTTGGCACAGGCTAGGATACCATAGATTTCGGGCCCAACTGCGGGTACCAAGGCGGGGGTGGGGTCGGCCAAACGCCCCAGAGGCACCTTGGTCACCCCGCCCTCCGCTGAGGGACCCGCAAAGAAGGCTAGGAGGGAAACCCAAAAGCCCGAAGCCCACGATCCCGAGGCCTCTGGTAGCACACCCAAGGCTACCTACAGAGAGGTCGCAGCGATTAAAATGGCCATAGCCCTCGAAGGCTACCCGGAATCGAAGCTTAGTGCAGAGCAAGGAGAAGCCATCGAGGACGCAATTATGGAAGAAATCCAACCCCTGGAGGATGGTTCCGTTCCATCGTTTGCGGGCACCTACCTAGAGAAAGGTGTTTTAATTGCTTCCTGCATCAACGAACACACCAAACGTTGGCTGGAAGAAGTTATCCAAAGAATAAAACCTCTGGGAGATGATATCTCTCTGAGAGTGGGTCTGCGTAAAGGACATCTTGAGGTCCACCAGGGTGTTTTTCAGAGCTCACCCGAAGCTTCTGAAGAAGACACCACAAAGTATAATTTTAATGGTTTCTTAAAATTTTCCGCTCCCCCCACTAATCTTACAGTAAAACTAAACTATTTCTTGTGTACACTTGTTAAGAGCGAGCGATTATCCTACGTCCCGCAGGAAACAATTAGCTGCCCTGTCGAGACAGGCGCGTGCGTGTGGTCTACAGAACGAAACAAAACAGGAAGAAACCAGAGGAGCGAGCAAGTCACCGATGTTGGTGCGTGCCAAACCTCTTCCCTCGCCAAGGGCATTCGGCTTTAACGAAATTATGTTAACACGTTGACTGCTGACGGCAAATACATGTAAACTGCCCCAGAACCTAAAGTCTAATATTTATTAATACACTTACCATTTGCTATCAGAGGCTGATTTATGGGCAGATAATAACGTCTGTGATCCAAAATGGCGGATTACATGACGTCACAGATTGACCCGCGGATCCGCGGGGTCAGCACGCGGAAAGAGTTTTGTCGCACAGAGCGCGGCTAAAAAGTCTAATAACGCGAGTGGCTACCGTAAAAACAATCCAATTTTAAACTATTTCATTATATAGTGCAAAACAAAAACAAATAAAACTATATACAATATTTACAAGGTCTTGAGGGCATGGCTTTTACTGCTGGCCTCTGTGATGTATGTCAAAACTATTGACAGCACAAAGTCCTGGTTTACCTGGACAAACAGAACATGTATATGTTGTCATATTCCTTTTCTTTTCATTCTTGTAGCATACCCTACAATCTTTACGTTTTCTGTCACCCTTTTTATCCCGTTCTTCATTTTGTACAAGTTTGTGGGTTGGGTTTCTTGGCGGAGTAATGAGAGGAGCTTGCTGCTTTGGGGGTAAAAGACTCCCATCAACATAAAAAACCAGTCAATCGGTGAACCATTACCTGGTACATCTACTAGCAATCTATTGTTTCCGGTGAAAGGGATCTGTCTTAGTCCATTTGTATTATTAGCCCATGAAGGGTTTATTACAATATCTTCACTATCACTACCCGAACTGTCAACAGCAGTGTTTCCACTGGATTCACTATCCACATCTGATGCTTCATCGTCAGTAGCACTATTTTCTGTAGCACGGTTGGCAGACATGGTGAAATGCGATATAAAACTTGTATAATACAATAGTACAATGTCACTACACATAAATAAACAACTCACTTGAACGCATCACTTGCACATGCTAAAAACGCGGGAAACAGAAACGAAGTACAAGTCAAGGTCAACTCGGAACCACACGCCACGCTCAACGAGTACGAACCGTCTCGGCCGAGAGCTGGGCTCACACTGAGCAATAGTCGAGACTATGGTAACGCCCCGCGGATCCGCGTGGCGCGCACTGCTACGCCGCCGCTTACCCCGCGGATCCGCGGGGCCCGCACTGAACGTGTTAATTTACAAAACAATCTGTCAAAGCGGCGGACTGGAGTCGGGGTTTCAGCCGAGGCGATTGTTGTGTTCGAGCCCCCCCCCCCCTCCCCCCGACACAAGCTCACGATCTGCACGTGCAGCTCAGATGCGAGGGCTGTACAGTCGGGCAAATAGAACTGGAAACTTGTTGCTGTCAAATCACTGTTCCATGAACTGCTTTTTCGGTAAGAATGACTACGAAAGCCAAGAAATTCCAAGTTCATAAATAAATAAATAAAAATGCCTTTATTTCTTAAGCGTTTCTCAGTACATAACTGTTTCTCAGAATAACTTGCGTCAAATTGTATATGCATAATAACTACTTATCAACTAAATAACAATAACATACATTACAACACACAAACTAAAACAATGATTACAAAAAACAGTTAAAACGCTATAAATTAAATATTTTAAGGAAAGTCAAATACGGAAATTAAAATTATGTCAATGAAATATATAAAAGTTCTAAACCCTACAAACTAATATAACAAAATCACTACTTAATATTCAAGTACTGATTAACATCTTAGTTGTTGCTGTTGTATAATATTTTAATTTCTTTTTAAACATGCTAACAGAATAAGACTTTATGGTGTCATGGAGGTCATTATACAAGGTCGGGCCCAAAGTAGGTGAAACTTCTCCTCCCGGCCTCAAGCCGCGCTTGAGGAAAATTAAGCTTTTGGTCGTGGCGGGTGCTTGTTTGAGTGATCTCTTCCCGACACGACAGTTTGTGTCCAAGACACCGAGACTCTCCAAGACATACAGGACTGTGCGAGTCATGCAGTTTGTCAGGACCCTGGTGTATACGTCTTCCATTTGGGCCATCCTGACTTTCTCTCTTAAGTATACATGTTCCTGCCGATTCAGGCAAAAAATGAACCTAACGGCCGAGTTTTGCACTTTTTGAATTCTACAAACATCCCCCCTTGTCACGAGAAGTCATGTTTGTTGCTGTTACGTTTATTTGAGCAGATATACGTATAAATATGAAATATGTATTAACTACAATTTATTATCATTCATAAGAGAATTATTTCTTGTTAATTACAACTCTTGATTTGGAAACAATCATTAAAACAAATTTGAGCATTGGCCGATGGAAAAACATATAAAGAATCAAATTTTAGTATCTGATCCTTATTTAACTAAGTAAAATGTAAGTAAAAGGAACCTCCTATTAGGCAAAGTGCCTTGGAGGCCCTACATTTTCTTATTTGCTTTTCTATTTAAGAATATAATTGAAAAATGTTATTGACTTGTATATGAGAATATGTGTATATGCATATGTATATGTATATATATATATATGTATATATATATATATATATATATGTATATATGTATGTATGTGTATGTGTATATATGTACATACTTTATGCAATAACAAAAGCATTAATTGTTAAATAATTTTAAATTTATTGTTATTCTGTGTATTTAACCCTAGAACTGTTAATCGACATAATTATGTCGGTTAATGCCGAATTTTGTGGTGTTAACCGTCAAAATTTTGTCGATCAAACATTCTCTCGTATAATTACTTTTTATAATATACTCCGGTAACGTATCGATATAATTCATGCACCATTGGATTCGGGAAGAAAAATGCTAAGGAACAGATGAGTTTTATTCCACTTTGTATTATGGTTATGGACGTAGCAAGCTTGTTATTTTGAACGTAAAAGAAAACGCGACGCCGTTTGTTGTGACCGCCATATTGCCGCTGCCGTTCTGTATCACTTTCGTGCCGAGCTGTGGATATTTGTAAGTTTTTAATAGTTTTACGCGTGTTTTAGTGTCGTATTTAATGTGTAGTGTGTTGTTTGATGTCGTAGTAGTGTAAACATATATATTTTAGAATAAATCAATTTCTATTTACTGAAATATGTTTGAGAAATTACCGGCTTTGTGTAGGCTATGGCAAAATGACTTGGCTAAAATTCATTTCACATAGTTTGTTATTGTTTTCACTTACTAAACGTTATTTATAGCACTCTTTTAGCTCTGAAGTAACTATTTATTTTTGGTAAATAGATAGTTTTCACAATAAAATATATATTTCCTGTAATTTCTTTGGTTATATATAATAACTATTTGGGTTATTCTATATTTTTTCAATATCTTTAGTTATATTTATAGTTTTCTAACTACATAATATTTCCTATTACTTATAAACCATAAATTTATAAATTTTGATATAGTACAAGCCTTAGAAACTATTTTATATTTTGCTGAATGAAAATTTTTCGCAAAATTTTTGAACAATGGCAAAATTTAACTTTTTTTTTACTTTTGAAAAAATAATTTATGGTAATTATTTCATTACTACTGTATATTCTATTTTATTCTAAGTAATAAAATATGCAAAATAACATGTATTCATAGATAAATGTATTAGCAAAACTTGTTTTACCAAAGTCTTAAGTGTACACCCGATTTTCAGAATTTATACGCATCGCTGCTTTTTGTTCTATAGCTTTATGATGCTTTCATAAATGTGTATAATGTTTATGTTTTTCTGAAACTAGATAAAATTTGACACAGAATGGCTATCTCACTTATAAATATTTCTCACTATAACTTCATTTGCTAGGTATGGTCCCCCCCAATTTTAAGAAATATTTTTAGTAAATTTTATATTTGATTAAAAAAAAGTGTTTATTAGAAAATTTTTGATGGTTAATTTTACAATATAGTGCAATTCTACGTTTAATTCTGAACACAAAAATATATACTCTTATTTATATTGCTTTTATTTTATATTTGTAATAATTTTTTTTAAAAAAACCTTGCGCGAAGCTCCAAAACAGCCCGACACTACAGGATGAAATGACCGCCAGTTCTAGGGTTAAGATTAAATTTTAGTTTGATATATTGGATGCTTTTACCTTTTAGTCAGACTTTGCAAGGACATTTTATTTATCTAAGTCTTTCAAGTAAAAGAGTCTTATTTATTTATGTATTGATGATTGCATTTAAGAAATTGCTACAGTATTTTGCAAATTGAGAAAATAAAGAATTTATTAATATTATGTTATACCGTATAAAACAAACTAATATTATTATAATCCCCTGATAAATATTTATAAGATAATAGTAACCCAAACCACGCGTGGTCTACTCTTGAGGTGTCATTCGGACAGGCAGACAGACAGACAGACAAGTAGTCGATCACGCGGAAAATAATTGTTTACACGCCCCAGCACACAAAAGGGAGATTTTCCACCCTAGTGAGTTATAAGCTTCTTCGATGGGGATAAAACAAATCCCATATATGGACAAGCACCATCATAGAACTTATTGTTGTCTGTGTAGAAATAAAGTGTCATGGAAAATGTATACCTCCAAATGAAATCTTGAGACAGGAAATATTACAATTTTGTTGATTAAGTTGGGATTCACAGCTGTTGGATTTACTTTAAATAATGAAAGTCTACACACCATGTCACCACGTGATGGTATTGCGTTAGTTTTGAAAGTTATACTAAAGTGATTGTAGTCGATTTGTTTAAGAATTTATTTATTCTGCGATTTTCTCGTTGCCATCACGGTTGCCAATGGAGTGACAAACACCAAAATCAAACTCGATGTCGCTTATATAGAAATAAAGCTTCATGCAAAATTTGAAATCTATAGGCAAGTTCCAACCAAATTTATAAGAAGAAATCTGAATTATTCAATATGAAAGTTGAATAATTAACTCGATTGAAAATTTAACTCGATGTGAAAGAATGAGCGAGTACCATTATACAATAGATATGAACCAATGATTACATAGTATAAAACCTAGTTTATACTACCTAGATTACCTAGATTAATACTAAGTAATCATTGGTATAAACATGATTACACATTAGTGTATAAGGTAGCTCTACAGCGGTTATAAATTGTGTATAAGGTAGCTCACATTATGTTACAAATCGTGTAAAAGGTAGCTCAAATACGGTTAAAAGTTGTATATAAGGTACCGTAGCTCACATGCTGTTACAAATCGTGTATAAGGTAGCTCAAATACGGTTAAAAGTTGTATATAAGGTAGCTCACATGCTGTTACAAATTGTGTATAAGGTAGCTCAAATGCGGTTACAAATTGTGTATAAGTTAGCTCAAATGCGATTACAAATTGTGTATAAGGTAGCTCAAATACGGTTAAAAGTTGTATATAAGGTAGCTCACATGCTGTTACAAATTGTGTATAAGGTAGCTCAAATGCGGTTACAAATCGTGTATAAGGTAGCTCAAATACGGTTAAAAGTTGTATATAAGGTAGCTCACATGCTGTTACAAATCGTGTATAAGGTAGCTCAAATACGGTTAAAAGTTGTATATAAGGTAGCTCACATGCTGTTACAAATTGTGTATAAGGTAGCTCAAATGCTGTTACAAATTGTGTTTAAGGTAGCTCAAATACGGTTAAAAGTTGTATATAAGGTAGCTCACATGCGGTTACAAATTGTGTATAAGGTAGCTCAAATGCGGTTACAAATTGTGTATAAGGTAGCTCAAATACGGTTAAAAGTTGTATATAAGGTAGCTCACATGCTGTTACAAATTGTGTATAAGGTAGCTCAAATGCGGTTACAAATTGTGTATAAGGTAGCTGAAATACGGTTAAAAGTTGTATATAAGGTAGCTCACATGCGGTTACAAATTGTGTATAAGGTAGCTCAAATACGGTTAAAAGTTGTATATAAGGTAGCTCACATGCGGTTACAAATTGTGTATAAGGTAGCTCAAATGCTGTTACAAATTGTGTATAAGGTAGCTCAAATGCGGTTACAAATTGTGTTTAAGGTAGCTCAAATACGGTTAAAAGTTGTATATAAGGTAGCTCACATGCGGTTACAAATTGTGTATAAGGTAGCTCACATGCTGTTACAAATCGTGTATAAGGTAGCTCAAATACGGTTACAAATTGTGTATAAGGTAGCTCACATGCTGTTACAAATTGTGTATAAGGTAGCTCAAATGCTGTTACAAATTGTGTATAAGGTAGCTCAAATGCGGTTACAAATTGTGTTTAAGGTAGCTCAAATACGGTTAAAAGTTGTATATAAGGTAGCTCACATGCGGTTACAAATTGTGTATAAGGTAGCTCACATGCTGTTACAAATTGTGTATAAGTTAGCTTAAAAACGGTTATAAATTGTGTATAAGGTAGCTCAAATACGGTTACAAAGTCTTGTATATAAGGTAGCTCACATGCTGTTACAAATTGTGTATAAGTTAGCTTAAAAACGGTTATAAATTGTGTTTAAGGTAGCTCAAATACGGTTAAAAGTTGTATATAAGGTAGCTCACATGCTGTTACAAATTGTGTATAAGTTAGCTTAAAAAACGGTTATAAATTGTGTTTAAGGTAGCTCAAATACGGTTAAAAGTTTGTATATAAGGTAGCTTCACATGCTGTTACAAATTGTGTATAAGTTAGCTTAAAAACGGTTATACAAATTGTGTTTAAGGTAGCTCAAATACGGTTACAAAGCTTGTATATAAGGTAGCTCACATGCTGTTACAAATCGTGTATAAGGTAGCTCAAATGCGGTTACAAATTGTGTATAAGGTAGCTCACATGCGGTTACAAATTGTGTATAAGGTAGCTCAAATACGGTTAAAAGTTGTATATAAGGTAGTTACAAATTGTGTATAATGTAGCTCTACTGCATCATCGCTTCAAATAATCTACGAGAATATTGCAATTTAAATTCAACACCACAGAACATCGTAGTTTAGTTAACCAAGAAATTATACAAATGTAAAAACAACAATTCTATGTAAAGCTGATAAATGAATCCCCTGGTTCTTTCGGCCAAGGATCCCCCGTCATTGATGGAAATTCTCAAGAAACTTTCAACCACGAGTAACGACTGCCTTGTATCTCTTAGTCTCACACCATAACTATTCCTTATTTATATTTCCCTTTATATAAGAGCTTGGCTATATAAATGTGTTATAAATTTACGGTAGCATTTAAATAACAAATTTACATAATGCTCAAACAATTTGTTTTATATACAATAATTTTTGACAAAAGTTTCGATACCTATTCACTGGTTATACAATGAAATATTAGTTGCTTCCTCAAAGCTACAGTCATTGTTTTGACTTCAAAATTGTATAATAATCAGAAAGAAAAAAGATATTCCGGGCAACAGAGGTTTACATTGTATATCTCAGATTTGAATAATAAAGTATCAAAGCGCGTGTTGAGTTTACCTCCATTTCAACTTCCGCTTAGTGCAATATCTGAAAATCTGACTCTTGTCTTAGACATGACTCCAGGTTCCAGGAGTCAAGTCTGACACCAAGCTCAAGATTTGCATTGAACCATTCCCACCATAACAATGACACGTATAATACATTACCATAAATTACTAGGCCTGTGTATTTTTACTGCAGGTAAATTTCAAAAATACATTTTACGTAAAATTGTCGTTATTACTCGACTATCAGTGTTGTATTATTCGCCAATTAAAGCTTGGTAATTGTTCTTTTCGGCTATTGGTCTATAAACACGATAAACTGCTAGACTACCACATAGCGCCGTAAAGATAACATGTAATTATAAGGCTTTTGTCACCATACAGACAATTAGCTAAGTAGGTTAACTTGTGCCGTTTCTTAACCGTTCAAATAAAGAGCCGGAGCTGGTAGTACTGAGTCTAATACTCGACCAAGATTTAGAAATATTTGTAATCAATTATAAACTGGAAATGGGTTATTTCTACACTAAAACGTCCTAAGCAATCAATTAACTAAGTAGGTTAACTTTTGTTTTCTTGTGCTGTTTCTCAACAGTTCAAATAAAGAGTCGGAGCTGGTAGTGCTGGGTTTAATGTTCGACATAGGTTTATAAATGCTTATTATCAATTGGAAATGGGTTACTTCTATAACAAAACGTCATAATCAACCAATTAACTAAGTAGGTTAACTTTTGTTTTCTTGTGCTGTTTCTCAACAGTTCAAATAAAGAGTCGGAGCTGGTAGTGCTGGGTTTAATGTTCGACATAGGTTTATAAATGCTTATTATCAATTGGAAATGGGTTACTTCTACACCAAAACGTCATAATCAACCAATTAGTTAAGTAGGTTAACTTGTGTTTTTGTGTAACGTTTCTTAACCTTATCTTCTTAACGTAATCTTACGAGGCTCTTTGCTCCAAAAAGGCGAAGGTTCTGCTAAGCCTAACAAACTGACGTATATTTATATCAATAGTGATATTTGAGTTTAAAAATCGATTCGTTTCTCTCATGAAACTGAAAATCTATTGCTTATTCGGTTTTGGTTTTTATTATGGTTGATTCAAGGAATATTCTGGAGGAAAATCGTACATATAAAGGCACTGTATGTTTGTTAGCATAAAGTGAGTTCTTTCTTGACTTCCATATTCTCAAAAATAGTAGACCAAAATTGCGTTCAAGAACCTGTTCTAAACCCACGCCCAGTTTAGTTTGTCTTTCAGTTGTTCTATCACCAAGTTACCTGTACATGAGTTAAAACATGTTTTCTTCAAGCATTAAATATTAGATTGTAGTTCAGATAAATTATCGTATTTCATTCTTACTCTTGCCCACATTCCATTGCGTAGTAGTAGTAGTGCTCACCGACCTTCCCAATTCTAAGAACTTCAACATGTTCAAACACTGTTCTAAAACATATTTACGAGATCTTAGGCGATTATTTTCCAGGGGAGGATCGTCCAAGGCACCCTATATGTCACCCCTCCGTAACACCTTCCTATATTACGTCACTGGTTCTATATATCGAAATCAATGACGATAAGCGTTATTCTGGCGGACAAGGGAATTCAAAATCAGTGGTAAACTTTATCAACTTTGCGTGGATAGTTTAGGCCATTTTTTTTTTTTTTTAATATTACACTTAAATTTTGTTTCCTACTTAGTTTAAAATATCAAATTTGTCAGAATTTACGATGCTTATTTTTTGGACGACGATCCCACTAACCTATGTACAAAATACGTCAAAACATTAATTAAACCTGTACGCATTTTGTAGATAGGCTAAATAGGTCTTCCAACTCCATCAAGGCTTCTATGGTCCACCGGTCGTTTCGCTCTGCATGATGTCTTAGGGAACTCGTTCCATTCCGACATTCCTGTGTTACACGTTCAACTTTTCCACATTCCTGTATGTCCGCTTACATTCTGCTTTCCTCCTTTAAATACCTTTCCTAACTGGTGGAAGAATGTTAATTATTGAAGAAGTATTATGTGATCAGCATGCCCAAGGACGGGATTGGATAAGATTAATTAGAAGAAAGCGAAAGACTTGTTATTTATTGATGTAATAAAGCACCTTTATTATTTTGAAAGGATTCATTTAAATTAATATGAATGATCATGTAGGCTAATTTGGCAGTTTTCATTACAAACTACTCAATTTTAGAAATTTAAAATCAAATTAGAGCTGCTTATGTTAAATTAAATAAACTGCTGCAAATACTTTTTATAATGACGTTTATGTAGACTGAAGAAATAAAATAAAATTACATAAATACTTGGAAATAAGATTGCATCATCGTATGTGTTACATTACATATCAACAACATTCATCAATCAACTTGATAGAAGTTGTGTAAACAAATAACTGCATGCAAAACAAAACCATTCCTCCTACTTCTCAGAAATGTGTATGGCTTGTGCCATCTGTTTATCTCGTACTTTATCAGTGAGTAAAACCGGTTTATCAATTACCGAGCAGCTGCGATCACAACAAACAACAATCCAAACAAACGTCGCACTGAGTGTAATGTGATAAATTTTTAGGTAGGAATATGTTTTTCATTTTAAATTAATAGCTCTTTAAGATAAATTACCTGAACACAAAAAATAAAACTTTTGTGATTCATACACGAGTAAAGTAAGTAATTTATGCTATTTCATAATCAGGCTTCAAAATAAAAAGTTACATTTGTAAACTTGTTCGTGAGTTACATTAGTTTTGGGGAGTGATAATATTTTTATTGTACTCTAATTCATTTATGACAAGTTATATTTTTGAATGAATATATAATTCAAGACAATTTTATGGGGTTTACCCAAATTTACTTAAGCAAAACCTTTTTTATAAATAAAAAGTCATTCCCTCATATCATCTTTCATGTACATGTTCCAAAAATAATCATAACCTTATATTCAACAGTTTTTATTTGGGCCTGATGGTAAGCTTAAAATCTCTACCACTGCTCGTGGAATAATAGAAAAAAATTGTGTTACTGATCTCAGAATAGTAGTATCTTATTAGGACCCAATTTGTAGTTGAAAATAAAAAAACAAATCAGCTGAAAACCGATTTTACCACCGTAGTACTAAAACGTCACACATAATTATGACGTTGTTTCAGTAATATAAGAGAAATTGGGGCAATGACTGTATACAAGTAAAACTGAAATCATTGGAACCTACACTATCCGACTAGAGAGTATCAACAGTCAATTGCAATAACTGTTTAGGAATTCTAGGTGGATTTCGAACCACTGAAAGTCCGGGCTTGGCTGAATACGTGAGGTTGTGATACCTTCGACATCTCTACAAGGATCAATGTAATTGAAGAAGGAATGGTTATGCAAACACGATGTGATAGGAAGCCGATTATAATTAATACTAAAATAAAAACACTCTAAAATTTTCAAAACTCTGAATAAACGTATTAAGGATCAGTGTGATTTTGTTTAATATAAACAAAATGGCGCCTGTTGAAAATTTTTTAAAGTCAAATAACAAACAACTAGTATAGTTATACAAAAGGACAAGATATCAGTTGATTAGCAGTTTTTATAAAGTCTCCAACGGTACCTTTTGCAACGAAATCCGTCAATGCATAAGCTAGCACGACCACTTTTAAGGTTCGCTTGCACAAGCCAGGAGCAACAATGAGCCGATACCTTTCAACTGTGGCGTGTTTGGTGCTCCCGGCTTGTGCAATCGTACCTTAAAAGTGGCCGTGCCCGCTTGTGCGTTGACGGATAATGAATGGTAAAGTAGTGGTTTGTCATTGAACACAGGATTACGTAAGTGGCATTGCTTGCCGATTAGTAACGAAGCTCGGTGTTGGTATTCCCACTCCGCCCTTATCAACAACCTTTCACATTATCTACCAGGAAGAGCTACAATAATTGCAGTAATAGCTGCTACTGTTGAATCAACTGTTAACAATTTCCATCAGTTTTAACCGTACTAAATTGCGCACCACAACAGTTATCGTCAGTATTTTTTATTATGTTTTTAAGTGTGATTTCCACTAGATAAAAACACACTTTACCAATCCTCCAGCTGCCTAAACGCATCCTTCGGGGAATCTAGTGTCCAAAATAAACGTGAGGACCATCCAACACTTAAATAATTAAGTATCAAAACAAGCTGAAGGATAATTATCGATCTCCTACTCATAGTCATTTCGACCTCCAAAAAGCCAAGGCTGTTATCGTAAAAATTAAACCTGCTAAAAATGTACGCGTCACCATCATCTTGTTTTTACTGGATCATACCCCGAATTGGAGGCAAAGAACGGTTCTCCCAAACGAAAGTAATAGCCTACAGCACACGTTTCTCTTAGACCCACATGTTCCCCTATCCTAATAATAGTACAGATGCGAAAGTGCCTTTGTTTGTTTTGCTTTCACGCGAAAACTATTAAACCTCAATAGGAGTACAATTACTCCAATTTTACATGGACATTTCTAGAGTTCCTGATATGAATATAGGTCTATTCTTATTTTGAAAATCCCTCCGGAATACGCCCCTGAGGTCTCTAAAGTAGCGAAAATTTCATCTTGGTCTCTAAAGTTGCGAAATAGTAATTGAAAGTCTGTTAAATGCAATTAACTGATCTGCGTAAACATTGTTTTATGACCGCAACCATATGTTTAACCACTACTTTCAATTTGTTTACATTTATAGTATAAAAGATTAACGCCACTTCTAATTTGCATTCGCTGTTAACACACATCAAGAAGATATCCAGATAATAAAATTAAAAGTTTTAGTAAAAATATACCTTTAATCTGAGAAAAGTGCTTGGTCAGTACTGTAATATGACAAATATTCTAACTAATACTATAAATTAAAAAGTGGTTTATTCATCAGTAGTGTTTTGACAGAAGTAGGGTTCTCAGACCTGTATGTATGTATGTACATGTTCCTGATCGGGGAAACAAGGTAAACTCAATATTGGCGTCAAAAATTTAACTCGAACCTGAAGTGCTCATATACGTACGTACAAAGCCTACGAAATCGCGATCGAAGCCGCGGGCAACTGCTAGTTACTTCATAATTATGCAGGAAATTGAGTTCTAAGCTGAAGAAACGAAGTTCAACCCCGTACAAATGTATCCCAGTCTTACTAGACGATATTCTTGATCAGTAAAATCATGCGCTATTGTACTATGCACTCCAACATGATTTAAAAACAAATGTTACATATGGAATGCTCAATCTGTCAACAGAACACTTTCCAACCAACCCCTTCACATTTATTTGGAAAATATCAAGCAGACTTATGTGGGGTTGGCCTGCGCGAAATAGTCCGCACTTTTCATTTATGTCCAAATTGCTAGTTCATCAGTTCACAAATATTTCGCTAGTGACTCGTTTTCACTGTTAATTAAACCTAGTGTTACACTAGTCTGAGTAGCGTCTGTAATAAACTAGTTCCTAGCTGGACTGTACGTTTTATTAGTCCAATAAAAAAAGATACATCTACCTTTCATACATATGTATGTTACAGCGTGCAGACAACTTCATGTATTGAAATTGTACCTAAACCTTTGTACATTCCCAGTAGCAGATTCCTTAACATTTTCTACTGATAACAACGTTACTTCGATTTTCTAAATATTATGTTTAACACAGTTTAAAAATACTGGACTAAATTCAGCACTAGCTGGATATAATTAATTATGGATCCATAATTGAGAGCTATTCTATTGATAAGATCTTTGATAGCTCACAATGGTTGGAGTTAAATCTGGTCAGTTATGGTTTCCAAGTATGTTTTACAATTTATCAAAACGGATCGATCTTCGACGTTTTAAAGTCATCCAGGCAAATTCCATTCCAGCCAATTAACCAGTGCATATTATTAATGTAAATTACCTCAAATATAAAGCTTATTCATTTATAAATTCTTGTATTCATTACGAATACGTAATATAAAACAAAAAATAAAGTATTTAAAATCATAAATATTAAAAATCCACTTATAAACAACACAAAATAGTTTAGGATGTTGAAGTTTTTAAAATTTTCGAAAGTATTTTATAAACGTGCCAGCCATAAGAGACTTATTATAGGAACACAGTTTATGCAACTAAACCTAAAATTAATGTTAGTAAATATTCATTTTGAGGTTATGGTCGAACATGAAATCTTCACTTTGAGGTTATGGTTGAATATGAAATCTTCACTTTAAGGTTATGGTCGAACATGAAATAATCCTCACTTTGAGATTATGGTCAAACATGAAATCTTCACTTTGATGTCATGGTGAAACATGAAATCTTCACTTTGAGGTTTGGTCGAACAGGAAACCTATCTTCCTCCAACTACATTGGAAAGGGTAGTTGAAATTGAATACCAAATCGAAACGTCACATGCCGATTTTCACGGGCGGGCAACCGTGTAATGCGAGTTTAACGAGCCGGGGATTGCATGCAAATCCGCACGCGGGATTAGATTGGTTTCGCCACACAGCGACATTCTCCTCGAGGTCGCAAGCTTCTTGCGAGCGAGCTGTACGATGTGACTCAGGTATGCGGCATGTACGTGTTTAAGTGGGGCCACCCGTCGTAACATCACCTTTCAACTTCGGCTTCAGGCTTGCATGAATATGGAATGATTCAGGTATATATTCACTGGCCAATGGCGCAGTGTAGTGGGTACAACGGTTATCGCAAGATAACTAGATCAAGCAACTTCCAGCGTGACTGCTGCTTACAAGCAGCCCGCCTGCCCGGCCATTGGAAGTCACTTTTAAGCCGTTGGTCCCCTGATTAAGTGTTAGACAGGGCTTTTAAGCCCTAACTTCGTCTGGTAAAATAAGACATCTTTATTTTACTTTATGTTGTGTTATCCAAGAAAACCGTGCATACAAAGTTATTTCAAAACCGGGTATTAATTTCGATTTGTATTTTATATAATAAACCAGATTTCTAGACCTATATTCTAACGAGAAAGTCGTCTGTTTTACATTTACCCTACATGAGGGTGTCGGAGTTCATACATTTTGTGAAAGAATGATTCACGCGTTCAAGGAAGAATAAAAGCATCAGGTATAGGTTGTTTCATAACAATACAAGTTGTCGTAAACACTGCATTTGACTTTATTCAACAGTAGAATTAGAGACGTGCTCGTTAACTTTATCTTTATCGGTTCGAGGAATTGTTCGATTAAGATAAGGACTTTCTTTGAAAACACGATCGTGCTTTCCCTTCATTTATTTTAATGAATAGTGACTAATAGAAGAAAGAAACTACAGCTTTAAAACCCTATTCTGAAACTATAATGTATGTTTTATTTGATTCGGTTGGAAAATTCTAGGTCAGTAAGATAATTAGGAAAATAGCTGTCCACCGTTTTTTAACGATCTTGGTCTAAAAGTATATTTCACATCACGTTGGTTATTCCAGAACGGTATAATGGTGTAACAGATTCCAGACCAAAACATCTCTGGATATTTGACAGCAAAATATAACAGACTGATGTTTAGACGTCTGCCACTCGTGTACCATAACCACGGTATCCAGACCAAAACATCTCTGGATATTTGACAGCAAAATATAACAGACTGATGTTTAGACGTCTGCCACTCGTGTACCATAACCACGGTATCCAGACCAAAACATCTCTGGATATTTGACAGCAAAATATAACAGACTGATGTTTAGACCTCTGCCACTCGTGTACCACAACCACGGTATCCAGACCAAAACATCTCTGGATATTTGACAGCAAAATATAACAGACTGATGTTTAGACGTCTACAATTCGTGTACCACAACCACGGTATCCAGACCAAAACATCTCTGGATATTCTACAGCAAAATATAACAGACTGATGTTTAGACTTCTGCCACTCGTGCACCACAACCACGGTATCCAGATCAAAATATATCTTAATATCTGACAGAAAGATATAGGATAACTGACTGATGTATAGACGTCTGCCACTCGGGTACCACAACGACGGTAACTGTAATTATCAATGGCCGAATTGAGCTGCTCTTATGCCTACGTAATTACTTAAAAGTTAAGATGAATGAATCACGGAAGATATACACCGGCCATGCTATTAGCTAAAACCAGCTTTACTTTCATAGTGTCAGTAACTAGGTCAATCCAACGCGACCTTCCTATGTTGGTAACATTTTGAAACCCAACTTTCAATGAAAATGTCATCCTTCGTTCACACCTTCGGTGACTAACTATCTTAAAAAGCATCCTTTTTCTCAAGAACGTAGCTAGGAAAAAGGTTTTTTGGGAGGGGAGGGGTTCAAGACGACTGATGTTTTTTTCGCAGTGGACGGAAAGTAGGGAAGGTGTAGTAAACCTCTCATTTTCCATTTTGTTCCTTAAAAAATTCTTGACCATTTTAATGTTGAGAACGTTGTTTCAACAGTACATGTCAGCGATACAGAATTAATTAAATAATAATAATTGTTTGCTTAAAAGTAATTGGAAAAAGTTGAAAATTGGAGGAGGAGTCTGGACCCCTTGAACCCCCTCTCCGGCTACGTCCTTGTTTATTCTCTAAGGATTAAGTGTGGAAGCAGATTGCACAAACAAGTCAACCTCAATAAACCTCCCTCAAACCCTGACTTCCTGTAGTTATTTATTATACAATATGGACTAGTATTTCACTCCAACCGACAAATATTTATTTAAGAGCGGATATTATTAAATAAACATTAAATTTCCATGTAGGTACTTCATCAATATACAGTACAGTAGATAGACATTTGGATACTTCTACAGAGTGTCCCAGAACTCTCTACCAATACTTTTAGGTATTATTGCTGGACCAAAGACAAACTAAAAATATATTTAAAAATTTACGAAAACAATGATTACACAAATAGCCGCCATTTTGTTTTATCACTTAAACATTTTTAATTTGAAAACAGCTCGTGGTAATAAGTTGAAATTTCGTATATACCTTAGAACTCAAAAATTTAATTGCAGGAAACAAATTTTCTTAGAAGCTTTATTTTCAAACTGGCGGCTTCCTAAAGTCTTTAACGTGAATATCTTAAAAACAACATGTCATAAAAAAGTAACAATTAATTTATTTTAGTGAGACAATTTAATTACAAATCCAATGATACCAAAATTAAGAAAATCGGTAGATAAATTAATAAGGGAGATAATAAGCTTTAAAAAACGAGTACTAACAATATACAGTCATTATTTGACAGCACTGTTTGTGAGCCACAACAATCAGCTGTTTAAATTTTAGTTGCTCTAATCAGCTGATCAAACATTACATTGTTAAACTGTGGTCATAGTACCCTTACCTATAGCAGCATTTAGGGTTCTTTTGATTAAAACATAAAAAGAAATGTTATTATTCCATACAAATAGTAACTTTACTTACACAGAACTTCAAATGAATTTACAGTGTTTTATATTATAACAGAGTACAAACTAATTTTGAATTAAAAAAGTTATTTTTAATATTAGTCGGTTTGATTAAAAAAACTTGAATTAATTAAAGAAGCGTAGGGCAATTAATTGTGAGTATTCTACTCGTATAATGTTGCTTTAATATTTTGATTGTGGACTGTTAGGTTATAGAAATTGATTTCTAAATAAATAATGAAACGAGGTAAATTATAATTCAACAATTAAATTAATTATTAAATTTATTGGTTTAATTATTTGATCTAAGTTTTTTTTACAGCATAGATTAGTTAGCCTGGTATCATTTATTCCAATACTGGCTAATTTTACACAATATATCGCGAAATCCAGGTGAAGTGTAATAAAGAGTTTTCTGATTGTAACTCGGTTACTAGTATTAAACATGTATATAATTAGTATTTTCGTAAAATATACACATAATTTCGTATAGATACAATGATTTCTCCCCACATCAAGTATCGTGAGAGAGCATTTCCAAAAGTTCTGGATTGATAAATTCAATTGATTGAGATGGGAAGGAAACCAGCGGATTGTTGAATGGACGAGGCGCAGGCCGAATCGGACGCGAGCAGGGGTGTCCCCTGGGCGCAAACTAACCTGTGTTGTAATATGTGACAAGAATGGCAACTTTCTCTTGGCCGGCGGCGGCAGCGACCACGCCGTGCATTCCGCCGATACATGGCCGCACACACAATACAGGTGGCAGTGGCAATATTGGGCATAGGTCAAGGGTTCAGCTGAGGAGGCTGTGGGAGAGAGCTGCGTGAAATAATAATTACGAGGGTGATCAGGACAATGTCTAGGCCGATAGCATCACATTTTCGTGCACGATTACACTGCCTGTGAAAATCCACCTGCAAGTTGACATATACTGGTGACGAAATCCAGTACCCTCTTTACTCAGAGATGACATTTTGAGGTTAGGATGTAACTGGATGTTTTTAACAACATTTTATTTATTTACAATCTGTTCAATTTGAGAAGAACATAAAGTAAATATTATATATATAGAAACAACATTAACAATAAAATTAAAATTGAGTTAGATGTTAACCATTGTTAACACTAACATAATTAATTCAAGAACAATTGTTATTGTGTAATTTATTGTAAAATGGTTTGCCCGTTAATAAATAAATAAATAAATAAAGAACCTAAAAGGTAGATCCAGGATGGCAGTTCGGTGGAGTCTGTACACATTTTTGGAATTATAAGGTAGATTTACCGCAAGGTGGTTTGGATGATCTTCTAATCTTGAAAGATAAATGCGACTAAATTTAGTTATTTCTTCTTTGACTATTGGGATGTTCACATCTTCATGTAACGTTTTATTGGATACATATCATGGCGCTTTTGCAATTTTTTTCAACAATTTTGATTGATACCGTCGAAGCATCTCCAGATTTGAATTACTTGCTGTGCCCCATAACTGCACACCATATGTCCATATAGGTTTTAGGATAATTTTATATAATAGTTTCTTGTTCTTCAAACTGAGTTTTGATTTAGAACTGGATGTAAATGCGTGAAGAACTTTTGAAGTTAGAGCTTAATTGAGATATAGGCCTAATTTTGACAACCGTTTGTGAAAGGGGTGTTATTAAAGTAGATTTTTGAAGATAAATTGTAGGATTTTGAAGTCTAAGGTATAACCGACGGTAAATTTGTAAAACTGTTTCAGGCTATGTTGTAATTTAGGTATAACTTTGAGCATGGTTGAAGCTACTTTAGCTGGACATACAATTTTGAAAACAGTTTGAGGATATTGAGGTAGAGTCTGGAAGATAATTTGAAACTAGGATATGAAGAATTCAATATTCCTGGCCATTTCGACAATCCCAGTGGCCTCTTGGATGCTATGGATCCTTGTAAAGGTTTCCAGGTCACATTTCAGCAAACATTAGAGTGACATCATATCGCAGCAATCTACCGACGATACATTCCAATCAGAAATCTCCATATTCCACATAACATTGTAGAATTTATGTGGTTTCAATTACGTAAGGCCTGTTCATTGACTATGTGAAAATTGTAAAGAAATAATCGATCTATTAATTCAACGAGAAAACGATCGATTTCTGAAGTCTACACCTTATTTATCTAATACACCTATCCTTCGTTCTTCATTTGTTTGCGTCTCCTTCAGTCTGTTTTATGAATGCTTTGTGCTAGCGCCTTTGCTATTTACTCTTTTGTCTGTCTATATGATAATAAGAACCAGACTCCGAGGGTGCTTAACGCTTGGACGAAAGAGCGAAGCTTTAATTATTTATTTTTAAATAAGCTTTTAAAAATTCAATTTTAGGTGTATTTTGAGGGTATGAAAATAAAGGTATGTTTATCCAATACTCACCAAAACCAAATCCGAAAAATTGAAATTTTGTTCCGGTTTGCTTTTGCTTGTATGTATGTATTGTAGTTCTTACTTTTTTTTGCAAATTTCAATACAACTCAGCGCGAATTACTCAAAAATGAAACATTTAAATTTTGAATCATTTTAAAGTTTCCCAACTTTACTGCAATGTAGGCTATGGTATAATAAAACACCTGCCTTTCATCGTTTTAAACATGACGTCAAAATACAATTCCACATGTGGTCTACTACAAACAGTAAGCTGTAATTCGACAATCAACATTTGTTCAGTGTTACCACCTGTGAGGAAAACTAGCACGGACAATTACCCCCAAATCAAGACAAAAACTTTAAACCCGTCTACAGTAAAAAAGCTTAAATTGCGATATATGGCTCATTTTCTTCTTTCACCTACACGGGGGCACATCAATGTAAATTCTGACTTGGTAAGATCTATTATACAGAGATTTGCCCATTTATAGGTTTGATTCTTGTGCATGTCCCCTTCCATTTAATTTCAAATCATGGTAAAAAAACTAACTAGTGCTAGAAACTCAACTATTTTTTTTCAAATATCATACACAAAACTTATATAAAATGGTGCAATTTATACTTCATGTACACTGGAATCCTAATTAAAAATATCGTTAGACTTGTTAGCACCCCAATTTCCAAAGTGTAGAGTACAGAGAATGCCTAATTTGAAGTAAGATAGTAAATTGAAAACACTATTTTTCGGAACCAGCACCATGGGTTTTTTGTAAAAATCTACGCATTTCGCTCCCAATGAGAAAAGTGAAAAAAAACGTTTTAAAGTGTAAATCTTATGACTTTAGAGGGTTATGGCATGATATGCGTTCTTTTCTACCCCTTAAGAAGAATAAATAGCAGGAAATAAATCAACATCATCTACTCGTATATCTACATCTATATCATCTAGCATCTTTTATCATTATAACAATACAGAATTCAGAAGTTAAAAGACATTATTTCTGAACAAAACAATTTAATAAGACAGAGGAAAGCTTCAAACGATGTTCATACGATAATTGGGGGAAACAGGATTATCCGGATATTTGCCATAGTTCAGTGATACAAACAACGAGTATTTTCTTTATTTTTTTTGTATCACTGAACGATGCAAATGTCCGGAAAATCCTGTTACCTGCACAATCCTTCCATCGTCAAAAACAAACTTCAAACAAAGAATACGATAATTATTTAGTCTTTTGTATATACTAAAAATATACAAAATATTGCAAAGTCTTTTGAACAACTAAAGGATTTAAAGCACTCTTATAGCAGTTGAGATCCACTCCTTTGTTAATTGGAAAGTCGTTCAAGTTTGATTTTTGTAAAATGTCTTAAATAAAGATTGAAACATTTCAAAACATACGGAATCGAGGTGTTAGCTTAGGAATTCTATTCCTCATTCTTAGTACATTTTGGATTTGACTTGACTGAATGGGTACTTCCATTGCTCCTTCGTACAGTCAGAATAGAGCCAAAGGAGCCGCATATACCGAGACGGTGTCTCTCACTACTTAGCCACTCACCCGGCCATCGCCGATACCCTGATACGTTCCTGCACGAGCCACCTGCCTCTTGGCATTCTTCGCGGGTAATCGACGGTTTCACTTTCCGCCGAAGAGCCGTTATCCTCTTTTCGCTGTTCACTGCCCGATAACGGCATCTGTGTCCGATACTGCCGCAGAGCCGGGACCGCTCCGTCATCTTGTCTCGCACGTAATATCAGATTACAGTGATTGCTGAGTTCACTGTTTATTTATGCAAAACTTTCATTCGTAAAAAATTGCTTACAGTCTAAATCTGAAAAAAAAATGTTTCTACACACCAACATTCTTTGAATATTTATTTTATTATTTTTCATTGAACTGAATTAATATTATTGTACACTCCTTTGTTTGAGGTTTATTTTTGACGATGGAAGGATTGTGAAGGAAACAGGATTTTTCCGGACATTTGCCATCGTTTAGTGAAACAAAAAAAATCAGTAAACCTACGTTTCGAGATCTGCATCTAATCTCTTCTTCGGGTAAATAACTAACCTAACACGTCTGTTACGTTAGTTATTTATCTGAAGAAGAGTTGCAGATCTCGAAACGTAATGTTACTGATTTTTTGTTTCACTGAACGATGGTAAATGTCCGGAAAACTATTGTACACTGTATAAAATACACAATTCTACGTTACGTGTTTCAAACGTTCAGATGTTCTTTTGAAATGTTTTCGTGATTTGTAAAAATACTAATATCCAAGAAAATATAACACGCTTTAAACGTAATTTGGTAGACATAAAAATGTTTAATGGAGTTAAAAATAATTCAACATTGATATAATCGTTCAACTCACATATTTGAGGCCACAGAAACAAAAACTAACATATGAAACGATGGAACATTAGTTAAAATGTTGTAAATTAATTAATAATTTCTTTTTTGTACACCAAGTACAAAGACGTAATCAGGGTCACAAGACACTTTCATGCATTTATCCTTTAACAGAATACGTAACCTTAAATATTGTGAAAAGAATTAACAGGCAAACATTAAATGTAATGGAATTTCTCCCGATAGTATTCACAACAATACTGTCCGCATTTGTATAGTTAGGCCTAATACTGTAAAAACACGATTTATGTCAAATATAAAGGATAGGAAAAACCAGAGGCTAAATTCAATTAATATTTAAATTGAATAAGTAAGTTCAATTGTTGCTTGATATTTTTAGTCCAGTATTAAAAAGATTTAATGATCCAGAAAATGAAACGCATTGGTTTGTACAATATACTTCATTTCACTAATTTCTAGCCCATCATCGTATTTTACTATATACATTTCAATCATTACAAATATTTATTATACTGTTGATGTTTCTGATTGGAAATATTGGAAAATTCTGAGGACATTTCCAAGAAAATATTTTTGAAAATATATCAAAGACGTATACATCATCTATGAGCAAAGTATACATCGCATTTACAATATGTTGAAATTTTTTAGTTCAGTATGAAAAATATGTACATCTTTATAAACTGACGAAACACATTTATTTGCACAATATTTTTCATTTCACTAATTTCTAGCATTTCCTTAAGTTTATTTCATTATCGTACATAATACTATATAAAATATTCCAAATATTCATTCTTCTGTTGATATTTCTAATTGGAAAGATACTCATTTCCAAGAAAATATATTTAAAATATATCAAAGACGTATACATCATCGATGAGCAAAGTATACATTGCATTTACAATATTACTCATTACAGGTTGTCAAGCTGTTATTCTGCTATGCTGTCATGTTGATCTTTCAATACACTTTGACCTAATTAGAGTATGCGGAGTTCTTTGATTTACTACTGAAATACAAACACACACAGCCACACGTATATTGCGTTTGTTTACAATGGAGCGGCGAAATTTCAAATGCACACAGGCGATAATAACGCTCCTACCCAGCAGACTTTCATATTCTTAGCTTAATTTTACTTAAAATGTGAACTGACTTACTTCAGCAATGCTATCCAAAGGCAACAATATAGTTTCCGTAGTCACACACGCACACTCACAGTCACAACTTTACTAAGTCAGCTGTTGTATTGTTGAAGTCACCACACCACCGTTTCCAGGCAACTCGAGTCCTTCTAACCTCACTTCACTTTGACGTGACAACGGGAACGGTGGGACTGCGCGTGGCAATGTAGTTTCTGGTTTGTCCGCTGACTCACCTAGCGCCACCTGACAGACAGATACCTTCACCGTCCAAGGTTACAGGATTCTTTTCTTCTTACACTCCTCACTCGACCCCCGTCACTTGTCCAGTTCCGGTGAATGTGTTGAGTTGAGTGTACTTCTGAAGGTTGCACCTATTGGGTTTTCTAGAGCTAATTCATTTTAGGACAAACAGGCCGAGAAGAAAAATTTATGTATCTAGCTAGTGTCGGTCTAACTACCACCAGAAAGGTTTGCTTCCCAACAGTTGCAGTCCTGTGTTGTGTTTATTTATGATTATGAATTACCAAATTTAAGTCAGCTACCTTTGTAACGTTGAAAAATACCAAGATTTTTTCGTACGGTTTAATTCTGTTTGAGTTAATAAAAAGAAGAAAGGAGTACCTAAGGATCCGACAGAACATAGCGAAAGGCCAATCGCAAAGACGAATGGATTGACTTTCACCTTTTAACCAAAAATTCAACAGAGATCTTCCATGAATCAAGAGAATGTACTTTGTTTGAATTGTTTCTAGGACTTTTTATCAATAGTTATTGAACGAACAAAATAGACAGAAGACCCAAGGACGAACTGCCCTTTGACCCCAAAATCAATTCTTGGACAATGAAGAATCCGTGTACCAAGTTTCGAGTCTCTAGAACCTTTCTATCAAGAGTTATTGCACGAAAAAAACAGACAGAAGAACCAAGGACGAACTGCCCTTTGACCCCAAAATCAATTCTTGGACAATGAAGAATCCGTGTACCAAGTTTCGAGTCTCTAGAACCTTTCTATCAAGAGTTATTGCACGAACAAAACAGACAGAAGAACCAAGGACGAACTGCCCTTTGACCCCAAAATCAATTCTTGGACAATGCAGAATCCGTGTACCAAGTTTCGAGTCTCTAGAACCTTTCTATCAAGAGTTATTGCACGAAAAAAACAGACAGAAGAACCAAGGACGAACTGCCCTTTGACCCCAAAATCAATTCTTGGACCAAGAAGAATCCGAATTATCTGACAGTCAAACGAAAGGGCTACCCATTGACCTTTCCACACCAAAATCAATGTGTGTACTTAACTAAATTTATATACAAGATGAGTACAAGTGTACTGTTTTTGAGAACGTAGTTAATTTTATAAGTAGGCCTATATATGAAAAAATGGTTATTTAATTTACATCTATACTGTTATTCTCGCGTGGGTGATTAAATAATTTGGGATTGGTCACGTTATGGAGCTTAAGATTCATTATTTTATTTAAAAACATTTAATTTTCAAAACCAATTCAATTGAGCAAGTTTTTACTTACGGCGGTAGGTGCATGTTATGCCAACGCACATCACACATTTTTTTATCCGATTCAATAAAAAAGTATATTTTTTCAAATTTTTAACTATTGTAATATAATATAATATAATCAGTGTGAAGTTTCTTCTTCCATAGCATACACATTAGTTTTCACGTACTTTTATGATCTTATAAACCATGACCTTATAAGACAAATAATGTAAAAATATTCGCTATCGCTCAGCCACATCCTATGGCTTCACCGAACCACGGGAAGATAGTAGAGATATCGTGCAGGCAGATAGATAGAAAGTCACCAATACAAATTTCCCAACCCGTCGACTGATAGGCTATGCTAACGCTCAGCCAATTAAATATGTCTTAGTATAAGAGCCCATCATTTATAAATCTTGATTACAAATTGTTGACCAAAGAATACCAAAATGGACAGCGATTTTTATTTTGCCTCCGACAATGGTATTATATATCACAAAAAGTAATTTTAGGTTAAATATCAATATGTACTTACGCAATTAGAAATGTTTTCTCGCTCTTAATGTGGCGGAGGAGGAATTGACACTGCTGGTGACGTCATTATTTAAAAACGTTTATTCGGTAACGAAAAAACAACAAACAATAAAAGAATGATACAGATACGAAAACAATTTCTATGAAATAATGTTAAAGAGTACACTTAATCTAAACTGGTATTTTACTGAACTAACACTACCTACTTACACTACGTTTTATAAATTATTACATTACAACACATTAAGCAAATTCATTTGTTTCATAGGAACTTGAATCTCAGGTCATGTTTGACTCTGTTGTGCCATTTATGTTTCTGAAGTGGGGTTAAGTTTGGTAATTAATTTGATTTACTCAATGTAATGTTTGCATTGTGTACGGAATTCTTTTGAAGTTTCTTTGTTTACGCATTTGGGTCAAATGGTATTCATTCTCTGTTATTTGCACCCTTTAGCCTATCTTATCGCGTTATCTTATCGCAACGGTCAGTGTTTCGAAACTCTGCAACATTCTCATTCGAATTGAGTCTAAATAGAAAAAGTTTACAAGATAATTGTTTTCAGGTTATCGCGTCAATGAGGAATTGGCACGTGGGGTTTCCCCACTGTCTGGTTCTCCCTCGGACTGAGGTTCCGTCTTGGATTCTAGCAAAGAGGAGGCTGTTGGAGCGATCATGACAAGGCCTCCACCAACTCCTCCACCCCCGCCGCCGCCGCCGCAAAGCCGCCTCCGATACCTGCTGACACACACAAACAATCGGTAGTGATGAGATAATCGAATACAATAAATGACTCGAATAGATTGCAAAGCATTCGAATGAACAACCGGTAAAAAGTATCCCACTATTTTTGTAAATCCATTCACTACAAATTATTTTTATTACTTTGAGCTTTCTAGGCCTGTTTCTGTGGTTTAAGTTGATACTATGCTTAGCGTTTCGAGGAATTATCCAACAAGATTCAGTGTTCATCATAGTTGGTAAAGTGCCATCACGATTAAGTCACCAAAGTTATTTTCAGTTCCTGAAATAGTAAGGTATTGAGTAAAATGTATTTCAGGACAAAAGCGAATATTGGTTTTTATCACCCACTTGTGAGAAAATTGTATACATTTACTACAGGATATTCGTTAAAAGTATTAATTTTCTAAAAAACCATTGGCAAAAATGCGTTCGATCAAACCACTCATGATTACTAGCAGTTTCCCGCGGCTTTGCACGCAATAAATTTGGAAAAAACAGGTATACCATGAGCGTATTCTTTTTAAATGACATTCCATACAATCCTGAGATAAGTGATAGTCACTGAAATATATTCTAACCTCTAGATTCATTTTAGATTTAGGTTAAAAGAGAAGCTTTGAAGTCGGAAAGTGAAATAATTTTTGTAAGTAAGACTGGAATGGAATTACTCTAAAATATTTAATGATATTTTATTGAATATAACAAAATATAACGATAAAATATTAACGATTTCAGTAACAATTAAACTATTTTTCAGTGTGGAGAAATAATATTTCTAAAGGGAGACTAAAGTTGAAATAATAAGCATTTCAGCTAACACACTCATGATGTAATAAATGGTGAAATTTTACTGTATTTGAATTAAATTACAATAAAACCATTCCAGACAAGGAAATGCTTCTGCATGCAACATGGCATTTGTAAAGCGTGACTGACTTTGACAGGTGAATATCAACAAGCATTTACTATCACCTATTTAAATGTGTATAAGTTAATATACTTATTATTCTTGACTTTGACAGGTGATTACATCATATTTACTATCTGCCGATTAAGCAAGGTACATAAACATAATAAATAATGGAGTGTTAAAGGAGTTTTCATGCCCGGAGATTTTCAATATAGGAAAGACCTCCGTGTTATAGACCAGGGACCTTAAGAATGTCCATATAAAATTTCAGTACAATCAGTCCAGTAGTTTTCCGTAATTTACTAAAACAAACACTTACAGACACCATTAGATATTTATATAATAGTATAAGAGTTCCAAGTTCCAAATATTCGTCTGACTATTTGTATTCGAATACCCCATCGTCATGAGAAATTATAAAGGCTGGATAATGCTGGAGGACTGTCAAACTGCTGGCGATTTTATATTGATAATTCAAGTTACTGGTGTTACTATTGGAAGATGACAGTCTTGATGACTATTCGTGTCAATATTGGGTTATTTTCGCAGCGTGCAAACCGCTTAACGCAGGAACCACGCTTGCCAACTGTATCCCTATTCTGGGACTGAGAGAAACAAAAATGCTAAGCGGAAGCCCAGTTTGTAGCTAATAGTCCAATATAGGCTCTGCGTCTGTCATCACCAACTGAATGTTTTTCTCCATTATAAAAATCTGAGAATTACAACAACTCAAATTATTTTCAAAACTCTAAATCTACATTATAACTGCTCTAAGTTTACCTCAGGCTTGCGCTGTTTAGTGACCCTGAGTTCAATTTAGTCTCTAAGAATATATTTTTAGCTCCTTTACTATAGGAGCCGGCACCAAAGTTGTCTGATGATTGTTGTTACGTTCCAGTCCTTCTCTAGGCCCCGCCCCTAACACTGTTGTCAATTTGATGTGTATAAAAAATATAATAATTAGGTATAAATACCTGTCTCAACATATGTTGTAATTAACAAACATTATTAGACATCACCATAATGATATAGGTCTGAAATTTATTCTTCTGTTTTTAAGACAACATGTAAATCGGATATTTAGGAAGGACCATATCCATGTCATGGCGGGAACTATAAGCAGTGATATGGAAACACTGTCTTAAATATCGGACTATTTAGTTGATATCTACTTAGATAACACTTCCGAGAACATTTGCCAAGTACTAGTACTACACAGTTACATTTGCAACATTGTGACTGTTTTTTCTAAACCATAAAAGGCCCAGTGATAACGTGAAAAAGTCTCCAATATCTGCGAGAAAACCCCCCAAATCAACCCTCCTACCCCCCTAGCCGTGCTAAACTCACCTCCGCGTGTCGCAGACCCTGGCACACTCTGCGTGGTTGTTGTTGTTGATGTGTTGTTGCTGTTGCCAATCCAACACCCCGGTCAGTAGCCTGATGTATCTGCAATAAACATTTGGTATAGTCTAATCTTTACAACAAAATATATTTAATTTTGACTTAAATGTCTAAAAACAATGGTAACAAGAAAAATTGAAAGAAAAACATTGTTCACGCAAATCTTCTACGCATAGAGATTAGTTAGTAATCAAAATAATACGATCACTGCCTATTAGAGAAATTCAATTTCAGTAAATAGTTCGTTATCCTTAATTTTTTTTAGTAATTTTTAGTTTGGAATCCGGCGATTTACCAAAATTTTTACCCATTGTGAGTTCTGAACATTATTCTGTTTCCAAAAAACATTGCCCACGACGATATAGATAATTAAAGCTGGAATTATCAATAACTTCGGCCAACGGGTGACGCTTTGCGGCCGAGATGTCTGTAAGCAAGTACATGCTGGCACTGTTTGGATGATAGTGGTCTGGATGACAATTTGGATGATGGTGGTATGGCATCAAACGCCAGACAACGTGTACTTTGACGTGTTCATTAGTCAGCATGTATGCCAAAAACATGTCTGGACATTTAGGGGTTGTCTGGACCAACTACACTAAATGTATTTTGGTACCTGATGGCCATGCGCAGTATCTCGTTCTTGGAGAGTTTCTTGTCGGGCGGGTAGGTGGGCACTAGTTTCCTCAGCTCGCTGAAAGCCCCGCTCACATTCTGTTGTCGCGACTAGGATAACTACACTAAATGTATTTTGCTACCTGATGGCCATGCGCAGTATCTCGTTCTTGGAGAGTTTCTTGTCGGGCGGGTAGGTGGGCACTAGTTTCCTCAGCTCGCTGAAAGCCCCGCTCACATTCTGTTGTCGCGACTAGGATAACTACACTAAATGTATTTTGCTACCTGATGGCCATGCGCAGTATCTCGTTCTTGGAGAGTTTCTTGTCGGGCGGGTAGGTGGGCACTAGTTTCCTCAGCTCGCTGAAAGCCCCGCTCACATTCTGTTGTCGCGACTAGGATAACTACACTAAATGTATTTTGCTACCTGATGGCCATGCGCAGTATCTCGTTCTTGGAGAGTTTCTTGTCTGGCGGGTAGGTGGGCACTAGTTTCCTCAGCTCACTGAAAGCCCCGCTCACATTATGTTGTCGCCACTAGGACAACTACACTAAATGTATTTTCTGTACCTGATGGCCATTGCGCAGAATCTCGTTCTTGGAGAGTTTCTTGTCGGGCGGGTAGGTGGGCACTAGTTTTCCTCAGCTCGCTGAAAGCCCCGCTCACATTCTGTTGTCGCGACTAGGATAACTACACTAAAATGTATTTTTGCTACCTGATGGCCATGCGCAGAATCTCGTTCTTGGAGAGTTTTTCTTGTCTGGCGGGTAAGGTGGGCACTAGTTTCCTCAGCTCGCTGAAAGCCCCGCTCACATTCTGTTGTTCGCCACTAGGACAACTACACTAAATGTATTTTTTGTACCTGATGGCCATGCGCAGAATCTCGTTCTTGGAGAGTTTCTTGTCGGGCGGGTAGGTGGGCACTAGTTTCTCAGCTCGCTGAAAGCCCCGCTCACATTCTGTTGTCGCCACTAGGCCAACTACACTAAATGTATTTTGATACCTGATGGCCATGCGCAGTATCTCGTTCTTGGAGAGTTTCTTGTCGGGCGGGTAGGTGGGCACTAGTTTCCTCAGCTCGCTGAAAGCCCCGCTCACATTCTGTTGTCGCCACTAGGCCAACTACACTAAATGTATTTTGATACCTGATGGCCATGCGCAGTATCTCGTTCTTGGAGAGTTTCTTGTCTGGCGGGTAGGTGGGCACTAGTTTCCTCAGCTCACTGAAAGCCCCGCTCACATTATGTTGTCGCCACTAGGACAACTACACTAAATGTATTTTTGTACCTGATGGGCCATGCGCAGAATCTCGTTCTTGGAGAGTTTCTTGTCGGGCGGGTAGGTGGGCACTAGTTTCCTCAGCTCGCTGAAAGCCCGCTCACATTCTGTTGTCGCCACTAGGCCAACTACACTAAATGGATTTTGATACCTGATGGCCATGCGCAGTATCTCGTTCTTGGAGAGTTTCTTGTCGGTGCGGGTAGGTGGGCACTAGTTTCCTCAGCTCACTGAAAGCCCCGCTCACATTATGTTGTCGCCACTAGGACAACTACACTAAATGTATTTTTTGTACCTGATGGCCATGCGCAGAATCTCGTTCTTGGAGAGTTTCTTGTCGGGCGGGTAGGTGGGCACTAGTTTCCTCAGCTCGCTGAAAGCCCCGCTCACATTCTGTTGTCGCCACTAGGCCAACTACACTAAATGTATTTTGATACCTGATGGCCATGCGCAGTATCTCGTTCTTGGAGAGTTTCTTGTCTGGCGGGTAGGTGGGCACTAGTTTCCTCAGCTCGCTGAAAGCCCCGCTCACATTCTGTTGTCGCCACTAGGCCAACTACACTAAATGTATTTTGATACCTGATGGCCATGCGCAGTATCTCGTTCTTGGAGAGTTTCTTGTCTGGCGGGTAGGTGGGCACTAGTTTCCTCAGCTCACTGAAAGCCCCGCTCACATTATGTTGTCGCCACTAGGACAACTACACTAAATGTATTTTTGTACCTGATGGCCATGCGCAGAATCTCGTTCTTGGAGAGTTTCTTGTCGGGCGGGTAGGTGGGCACTAGTTTCCTCAGCTCGCTGAAAGCCCCGCTCACATTCTGTTGTCGCCACTAGGCCAACTACACTAAATGTATTTTGATACCTGATGGCCATGCGCAGTATCTCGTTCTTGGAGAGTTTCTTGTCGGGCGGGTAGGTGGGCACTAGTTTCCTCAGCTCGCTGAAAGCCCCCGCTTACATTCTGTTGTCGCCATCTCTCTCGGCTGTTGGTAAACATCTTCCGTACCATGAGCCGCGGCTGTCTGCTCCTGCGGGCAAGTAATAGTATAGTAAATTATTGGTATTTTATATACAATATAAGCAGAATAAAATGAGGCAAATTGTAAGTTACTTAAAGGGCCTAATACAGATTTTTAATGTCACCTCACTTATAAATAAAAAAAGTAATTGATCTATTATGTGACAAGAAAGTAGCGTTGCGTTGGATAGATGGCTAAAAGGGCGTCTTTCCCTTGTGTCAGCTTATAACTCCAAGCATTCGAACCTAAGATTGGGGCAATGCCCTTTCGCACACTGAAAAATAATTATCTGAGCCTAGGTTGATCTTATGTACAAATTGGTTGAAATCAAGAGTTCCAGATCATCCAAAAAAAAATAAACAATATCACTAAAATATATATTCAATACTTGATTCGATTCAGCTTGGAACCCAAGAAGACTTTTTTAAACTTAGAAATTTTTGAACAGCGTTTATATTTAAACTTAATTAGGTAATAAGGCGTATGAATATACAAAACATATTTTCATTTTTAAATAAATTATTTTAATAAGTGTAACAGTCAACGAACAAATGTTTGTGGTAATACAGAGCGGGATAATCTAATGTATACATTAAGAATTTTAATTGCGTTATCTTTTAAGCGTTAATTAATAATAAGCAACGAAATGTTATGATTGCCAATTACAGTATTAAACATATAGTGGGTGGTTTGATGTAACACAATATGAGAGGTGTTGAAATTCCACATGAGTATTCAATATTGGATTACTTGAAACATTTATTAATTCATTACTTGAATCATAAATATTTTATGGACGGGAGGGAGATAGAAAGGATTATAATGGTAAATATTGCATCAATATAAACGATAACTCATTGATATATCGCAAATAGAAGTTAATTAAAAGGACCGATTTTTTGGTCGATTTGAATATTTAAATTCGAATTTTTGGATTTTTTTGTTCTTTCCAGAGTATACTATTTATTTAAAAGTGTTGAGATTCGCAAATTAAAGGTAGCATCATTTCACACATTCATTGTCGCCACAAACCTCCAAATATAACAATGGATAAACTTCATATCGATATACCTGTATCTAATAACTTCTCACTCACCCATCATCGTCGGAGTCAGGGAGGCTGAGGTCATCACTGAGCATATCATCATCTTCAGACACAGAGTCTGGCCTGAGGGGATGCCTCCGGAGGGGCGAGGAGGGGGCGGAATCCCCGTCCATCCCACCACACCACTCGGCAACGGGGGTTGACTGAGATCAGGGGCTGAAAACATGGCTGAAGATTATATCTTGGTAGACATTGCGATTTCCATATCATACAAGGTAGAAGCACGCCACAACACACACCTAAAATGTGTTGGGAGATTTATTTACTTGAAAACTCATTAGAAACATCATTATATACATTTTATATTAATTCAACATTGAATTAAACGAGGTAGAAGTACGTCACGCAGGTTTCGCTGAGGTTGCATGACAAATTTTAAATCTATACATAATTTCATTCTTGAGATGCCCTACGGACAAACAGTCAAGAAGACAATCATACAAAAAAAAGAAGTTGACACAAGAATGATGCATCGCAGAACTCATTCTTGTAGAAGTTTTCATGCAAAATTCGTTATACATCGCCATATGAAACGTTCAATTTTTTCTTTTATTTCAAGTACATTGCCATATTAGTGTTTAAATAATACAAATTCTTTACAATAAGTCCTTATAAAATGATGTTTGAATGTCTTATGCGTGTGTATTGGGTTTGTTTATGAATGTATTTATTCTAATATTTTCTTGTTGCCAGCAGGTTATCCGTGAAAAATATTCGTGATTACTCAGTAAAATTGTAATGGATAATTATTATTATTTTTTATTATTTTTATTATTTCAACGGCATCACCAATTTCAACAAGTAAGTTTAAATTTTATCTACATGTATAACAATTGACCCAAAGAAACTAATTAGTAGACTAAAACAAAAACAATAGAATATGCAACCCAGTAAACAAAACAATAGATACGTAATGAAACAAATAGATATGAATTGTAAGATGCATAACAAGAAAGTATAAATAGATAACAAGTAATGTGTAACAATAAATAGATAAATATATAACAATAACAAAGAAAGATGCTTAACAAGAAATGAACTGTGACGTAGGTAACAGTTTTGACAAACAAGTTTAAACCATGATAATAAAATAAAAGACTGAGACACAACACAGGCAGGGTAGGTGTAGAGACGAGCCAATAATAATAACAGCTACAGTGATGCAAGCCGGCTTTTGATTGCAGATTTGGATGCGATAAAGATGTCGAGGGTGGATGGAATGTTGTTTCCCTAGCCGCTGAATCCTCAGCATTGGGTCATTTGCTGCGTAAGAGGAGGAAGCTGTGACCTTAGTGAGATTGATACGCACCATTATCAAACTCAGTGTTCCATATATAGAAAGGTCAGTTCGTTTTCGACATGTCATGCGGTCAGATAGAAAAAAAATTGTCCAGCCCTTAGAGTAATACGCTTCGCTAACGCTCAGCCATAACAGACACAAAAATATGAGGCCGAGCAGTTGATACTGCTATAGTACGAATTACTTTAGATTAGATTAAAAGGGGGTGTCAAAAACGGTAAACGGACTGTAGGTCCACGTCATAAAACTGCCGGAAGCATTTCTTACCTACTTCCTAAGGGTGGTGGACAGTAGGTCCACGGTCCCGGCCTGGGGACCCACTGTCCGACTCACGGGTTTCTTTTGACGAGGGGTGAAAGGGAAGGATCGTCGTACTCACACTGCAGCACTTGAATGGATGTTTCGAGATCTAAACTCTATATCTACTAAATAATTTTCAGTGCATTACATAAGACAGCTGCAAAAAGAATGAAACGAAATGATATACATAAAATAAAGACAGGTTAGTTACGCCATTTCTAACTTAAGAATGTCTAAAACGATTATAGTGTCTACTGGTATATACAGTATTATACAAAACGATGGTCCAATATAAGGAATAACTAATACAAACTTACTGTAGATGTTTATGATTCATTAGGACAATGCCAAATTAATCAGATAGTAAATATAATGCTATATGGAATTCGTTAAGATATAATCCCTATTAGTAATCCACTTTATATGTGATAGCTTGAGTAAACTGTTGTTAATAATTGCTGCTTTAGCAGTACGCTGTGCGAATGTAGTGGAAGCATTCACTGACCAGAATAAACAATAAGTGCAGGTAGAAAAACTAATGCACGGCCAGGTCAGTTTTGAAAAGTAGGACAGTTAGTCCACAGGTGTCGGCGTGGACTAACTGTCCCTACCTGCAGAAAAGTGACGTCAGCCACCCTCGTCAAAATAGGCGTGGACCTACAGTCCTACAAATCGTCAAAAAACTCTTATATCCCTACGCGTAAACCTAATTTTATTGAGCAACCAAGTTCTGCTAATTGGGTACCCCTGTTCATTCAATGAGGTCCAAGGATTTCTATCCGATGCTGACATGGAATTCATTACCTGGCTGTGAGGTTCCAAATATTGTTTTTATACTAACCTTAAGTCTCTCACAATCCAAAATATTATAACTAGCGGTGATTTCTCATAGTCTACATCTAGGGTTTTCAGTAGTGAGTCCTAAGGTATGTAAATGTTTCCTGAATTAACCGTGTCCAGTAGCAAACGAAATCACCTGTGTAAAAGACCTTTGTTTAGCTTCATCAGCCAGTTCATGAACTTATTGGTGCCTCTAATGAGTTCCTTGACGAATGATTGCCCAGAGAAAATTTGCCACCGATGGCAGTTCTTATTTCTTAACCATTTCGTGAGCAGTTGACCTTTTTTGATACCACAAATTGGTTCAGGCCCAAGAAAGTAGTTGTTTGTGCTGTTTCTCCGATTATTTTAGACCCATCTATCTATATTTTAAGATTAAAAAACTGATGAACCAGCTGTTGCTTATGTGTGTATAGGTGTGATGAAGAAGGAGAGGCATCAAAGCTTCTTCTACCGTGACGGCACAGAAGAATGGAGAAAGGTCATTCATTATGATCCATTACACCGTTCCAAGGAGAGAGCCGAGTTAATTAAACAATCCCTTATATAGGCCCTTCTTATGAATGTTCTGTAATGATCCTTCGTATGAGGCAAAAAATGTATTGCATCCTAATCTTAAATAGCAGAAGGAAATGTTTCAGCTAAAACTTTCAGAATTGAATTAGAGTGTAGGAGGTTCTCGAGGGATATGCATACTGTACAGGATTATGACTGACACTGCTATTCTAATTTAGCAGTGTTATTGTTATTCCGCAGTGAATATAACAGTTACAACAATAAAATTTATTTAAGTTCCAGCACGTTGAATTATTATCGTACAGCAATCTTGTTATCCTAAAGAGAAAATTTCAACAAATTTAGTTTAAGATGTTGCAATCTTATTTTATGCTATGATTTTAGTGTTATATTCATAGGGTTTTAAAACGATTTTCCTGAACACAGAAACATTGCAAATTTGATCACTTTATGTGAAATTGTAAGCATTAAAAAATTAAATTTAGGCATTTTGTAATCAGACCCAAACATAAATGGCTAAAGGTAACAATGTGGAACACGTACCCCACGTACACGAGTTATAACTTCAGTGAGTTGAATGATTTTTATAAATTTATTAATTAAGGGAAGTATTTTTTAATCAAATATAATTTAATAAAATTACTGAATTTAATAAATATATTTTAAAAAGTTCTAATATTTTCTACCCAGCTTAAAACTGATTATAGATTAATTTTACCGGTTTCTTTCTTAGTGGATTTGATTACTTAATTTAAAAACCAACACTCCAGTAATTATTCAATTTTATTTCTTTGGTGCCTTTCGTTTTCAAAGGAAACAAAAGGCCTCACATAAATAACATTGAATAATTATTTGAGTGTTTCGTTTGTTTTTAAACTAAGTGATTATAAAGTATTACAATAAACCTCAAACTTGTTACAAATGTAAATATATTTTCTACAACGGGACAACGAGGCAAACTAAACTATGGCATTGAACTTATCTTATCGGAAGTAGATTACAAGGGTTGGAAATAAACTGTTTTTACCGAACTATGTTTCTATGTATATATTTTCTTGATAGGGATAAGATAACAAGGCAAATTCAAGTGTAGCGCCGAAAATATATAGGCGCACACATCCTTAACCTCTGATCATATTAACCATAACACGTAAATTATATATGTTATGTTATTAACTCCACATTACAGGGTTATTTTTATATTGGTATAAGGAATAGTCAACTAAAACTATTCCAAATTCCAAATTTTCCATCAGTTACCAAACAAGAAATTATACATTTAAACTTATTGAAAACAAAGATAACCAAAAAGATGTCAAACAAGAATTATACAAACAATCTGGAATATACCAAATTAACTGCAGTGATTGTGAAAGCTATTAAAAATATATATTTGAAAACAAATAACATGTCTACAGTAAAATAAAATTTTGCTGAATATTTATTAGAAACTGACCAAAACTACGCACATGTTGAAAAGAACATGGACACTTTATATATTGAAAGAAAAGGAGGAAAATTAAACACGAAAGAAGAATTACATATCTATCTAAATTATAATAAGATCCTCAAAACGTCTTAAATGGCAATATGAAAAATATGACAAACCTAATTTTGAAAAAAAATTAAATAATAAATACAGAATACTAATAAAAAAACAACTGAGTCATATAAATTTAACATCGGTTTAAATGGTCTACATGTTTTTATTTAGTTGTTTATTATTTATTTAGAGGTTAATTTACCCTGATGACGGTTGAATACCGAAACACGTGTATGGCAATAAATAATTAAAAAAAGAGTTTTAGTTGACTATTCATTATACTGATATGTATATGATATTGTCTACTTGCGTTTGGAACATGGCATAAGGTGGTTTAATTGGGAATGGGTATGGCTCTATTTTAAAAATTGCGTGCGAAGTCGCGGGTAACAGCTAGTAAACAAAATAATTGTCAATGACATATACACATTGTTCCGGAGGTATGAGTATTTATTTTTAAAAAAGTACACGAACACTAATAAAATTAGACCCATAGTTCGTTTATCAATGTCTTCAATTGAGGTTTTCTTTAGAAAAATACAACCTTTAAAACTTTGAACATACATGATCCTAAATATGTGGTTTTTACCACTTTAGTAAGCTTTTTACTGTATAGACTATTAATGTCAACATGGTTGGCCGGTTAGCATTAGGTACAACATATAACGCTTGCTTAGTACACGAAATTAAATTTTCATTCAGGTAAGAACTCCTCAAAATGTTCAAAACTTTTAATGATAATACAGGAAATGAGTTGAAACTGAAGTTACATACTCTCACAAATTAGATTCCTTTATGTTAAGCATATACGTTTCATAAAAATTGCAAGTGTGTGTGTGTGTGTGTGTGTGTGTGTGTGTGTGTGTGTGTGTGTGTGTGTGTGTGTGTGTGTGTGTGTGTGTGTGTGTGTGAATTGCTATTTAAGTGAAAAATTGGAATTGAAAATGTGGAATTCGAGGGGCTTCAATAGAGAGCTTGTATTACCACACGTTTTGTTTTTAGGCGAAAAGAAATCCATGTAGTAATCAAATAATTAAAAATATAACAGTATAGAACTGAAAATAGAATAAAGTATAACAACATTTCCATTAGAATCTCTCATGTTAAATAAATAATTGATCCGTAAGGCATGTAGATTGCACGATAGTTCTACTCTAGTAAGTACAACGGACAAAATTTGGGGTTTTACGTATTCGATCTCAAAATACTCGTAGATAACAGAAAACATTCGTTGAAGTTATTGATATATACCTAATGCTGAGCGCGCATTTCGCTGCCCTACATTCTAACAAGTCTACGTACACGCATCACAGTTTCGTTTTAGAAAAATAATCAGAATCGTATTATAAGAAACATAGGGCTGTCATGACTTACATATCGTCTGATAACTTTTTTCCCATTATTCTAGTTATGTTATTAACTGTTGTTGTTGCTCTGTTATTGTTTTTGCTTGCCTTTTGTTAAATATTTATAATTACGACTGTGCCTCTTGGTTATATATTTACATTTATTGCTTGCATTTGATGGTTTTATAGTTTTTTTTCTCTGTTGGTATTTATATATATATATATATATATATATTTTACTCTTGTTATTCATTTACAGCCTCTTTTCCATTGTTATTTACTTTATTTAGTTTATTTGCACTGTTATTATTTATCATTTTATTTATTTATATGTCACTTCTTAGACAGCAATGTACATGCATTTAAGTTAAATATTTTTCTCAGTTTTTATTTACCAATATCACTAATTAGTATTTTTTACTCTTGTTATTCTGTTATAGTTTAGTTTTCATTTTTATTTGTTATTTTTATAGTTTACTTGCATTGTAATTATTTATCTTTTTTTATTTATTCATAAAATGTCACATCTTATACAGTAGTGTATTTAAGTTAAATAGGCCTACTTCTCCCATTTATTATGTACTAATATCAGTAATATTTATTATAATTTATACAATTCTTATTTATTGTTAATTATGCCTAGATTTGATTTAGAGTCCAGTTGCATGTTTGGTTTGGCCCTTTTCTTTTAAGTATTATTTAATTAATATATTTAGTCATCTTATCATAAACTTTTAAATGTAAATTGGTTTTTGACCGTAGAAAGGAAATAAATAAATAAAACATGTTTTCAACAATTAATTTTCAGAAATGTTTGCGAGAAACACTCATTATCTCCAGTGAGAGATGGATTTAAACCTCTCTGGACAATAGTGAACAATAAAACCTGCATTCTACTATACAACTTCACTCGTAGAGTAGTGTAGAGAGATATTTAGTCGATAAATATCAGAAATTATCTTATCGCAAACCCCCTCCCCTCATCGCTGGTCAAGGTCAAGCGGCCAATTAATGTACAGTATCTTCACAGTACGCTTATGTTATATTAGTGCACTTCCGTATCGCTGCTTTTCACGTGCTCTAGAAGTTTTTGTCAACGATGATTGATCTGAGGTCGGGAAAGTACCAATCAGAAATACGATGTTTTGAGCTACGTGAAACATGAAGACATTAGCCTCTTTCTGTAAAAGAGAGCTTTAGTTAATAGAGGTATAGACAAAATGCATTAGATTTAGAACAGCTGATCCCGGTCTACATCAAAATAAAACTTTATAGTGCAGGATTCGAGAGCCAATTTTCGGTGTACAACCACATAGCCAGATTTTTCTTTAAATCGATATAGAAATTTCCCCTAAGAAAGAAACCGGTCATTAGCCATGCTAGTTTTTATGGAGCTCGAAATGGGAGAGTACCAAATGAATTATTAAAAATATGAAATGATAATTATTTCCCCAGATCATATTTTTTTGGCTTGAGACAGTGAACACCAACCGCCAGACACATAGCCCGAATCAGCGTCAGCTAATAAACACATACAGAACTTTCAGTTTCTTAAAGTATTATTATTGTTCGTCTGACTGTCGCTTTTAAGCGTATACTACACTACAAAAGCATAATTGGAGAACAAATTCTATTTTTATATTTAATAAAGGTTCTCCATCGATTTCAAGAAAAACCAGTTGTGTAAGTATAAAGAGCATATGAGTTCTCTGCTCCTCAACTATTAAAAACGATAAGCGGCTTAATGGCTTTTGATGTTTGGAAATTCGCTCATCACATCAGTGCATTTTAACAATACGACTACTTGTGTTTAAAAAATTATCATTGATGAATTGAACTAATAAGAACTTATTTTTCAGAATCAGGAAATAAAAGTGAAACAAGCTTTAACCAAACTTATGAAAAGTGTTTGTTGGACTAAACCTTGTGACTTTCAGCCTCTTTATCTCGTTGGCTGTCGATTTTCAGCCTCTTTAGCTTGTTGGCTGTCGATTTTCAGCCTATTTAGTTTGTTGGCTGTCGATTTTCAGCCCCTTTATCTCGTTGGCTGTCGATTTTCAGCCTTTTTTAGCTTGTTGGCTGTCGATTTTTCAACCTCTTTAGATTGTTGGCTGTCGATTTTCAGCCTCTTTAGCTTGTTGGTTGTCGACTTTCAGCCTCTTTATCTCGTTGGCTGTCGCTGTCATCTTAAATTTAATTCCGTACGCGAATCGGTTCCTAGGAATTTCTCGATAGCTGTAAAGAAAATAAGATAGTCTTTACGAGATTAATTTCAAAGCTTGATTGCCAAGGACGGTGGAAAAATACTATATCTTACATGGTAAAAATTACTCGGGCTACGCCCCAAACCTGTATAGTTGAAGAAATATTCATAAGAAATACACTGGTGGATAAACATTCTGGTTTTACTCACGTGTTGTTACTAAACTTTTCATCACCACAGTGGTTTTATTATTAATCTGGGTACTTTGGTATTATGTGGAGGCCACTATGATAGAAACAGGTTTTACTACCGCGGACCTGAAAAACTGCATAATTAGGAAGAACTGTATTTGATTTATTGTGGAAAAGTAAATGTCATTATGACGATCGGTCTCCCAAATGGGAGCGATGTCGGCGAAAAGTAGGCCATTCTGTCCCCATCTACTCCTTGTTATTACGCGATAGAAGTAGGTTTTTAGGTTATCATAAATATGTTACTAGTAGTACCAAAGTAAACAAGATAACCTTTACGAGCGCTCACGTGATCTAGGCTCCAGATCGTGCAACTTTCACGACGTCAGATCACATTGGACGATCAGGCATGTGATCTGAGGTCGGGAAAGTGCCGATCGGAAATGCCCCTGGCCATCAGTGCGGAAAAAAGACAATATCAGACCCTTGATATAGTACCTAAATTCAAGCTCAGATCACGTGAGCGCTCGAAAACGTCAACTTTAACTTTTTATATTTATAATACGTACGTATGTACAGTCTAATGATAAATATTCAGAAACGCATTGGTAAGTACCAAATGGACAAAAAAACAAAGAAGTGGAAACAGAATTATACGAGGAATATATACAGTTGCACCAAATGATGTACAGCGGTTTTACATTAGAATACTATTTCATCATGTCAAAGGAGCAAAATCTTTCAGAGACCTACATCCTTGCAATGGAACATTGGACGTTGTACAAATAAAGAAGCAGTTATTGCCCGTGGAATTTTAGAAGACAAATCAGAGATTTTAGATTTGAAAGAATGCTGAACAGGGCCTAGGATTTACGGATTTAGAAAATATAGGTCCCTAGGCTCCACATGTGGTGCGGACTCCTGGGCTTGTGGTTTGGAGGTTTGTGGATTAACCCCCCCCCCACAATATAAAAGGGCTCTCCCCCTGGAAAATGTTGAAAAATTTGGTGCAAAATGGTGATATTTTTAAGGAAATTGGCACTAAATATTCTGTATTTTCAGCCCTGAAAATATTAATGGTTCGTCAGTTATAAAATAATGTAGTACCTAAATGAATGAGAAAATTTAATTCATTAGACAACTCTAATATCGTTCATTTACAACTCCGGTTATTTTGTGTAAAGCAACAAAAGTAAACATAACTTTAACACTTTAATGTACATTGGTAAATCAACAAGAAAAGTACAAGGCATTGTTAAGTACTTATTAATAAATATTTTAGTCATACATTAAATGTACAACAAATCATGTTCATTTCAGTCACTCTTTCTGATTGGTTTCCGTCTAAGCTTATCCGCAATAAAACAGTTTTTGATTCTTCATGGTTGACTTGTCACAGAACTTCGTGTTCTATACTAAACAAGGCTAAAATGTTTAACCGTCTTCCGACATAGAGGTCCGGAGTCTGTTCTTGATCAGCTTCAGCTTAGAGAATGATCTTTTTGCAGAGCAATTAGTCACCATCAAGGAAAGGTACATTCTTAACGCCACTTCTACATTAGGAAAGCGATCTTTTAAGTTGTTCTCCAACACCAGTTGTACACCCACCTTTTTTACTAATGTGCTTTTCACTTTCTTCATATTCATTTTGAATCTGGTTATAAATGTTCATTATTTGTAAAAACTTCGTTGCCCAAGACCTTCTTTGTAGTTGTCTAGTAACGTTTTGTTTGTTGCTAACACCTCAACATTGGAGAGCATGTCCAATTTGTTAAGAAACCCAAACCTCAGTTAATTTGACAGCTTTCTGCGCATGCTCCTCGAAACTTTCCAGTTTACCCTGAATCAGGCTCCTCAAAGGTTTCAACAATGATGCGGTTGAGTTCACGTCGATTAGTAGGTTTTTGTAAAGATTCACTAGTTTTGTTTACTTGAGTCAAACTATCGTCCCAAAGACGGCATACAGCCCTGTTTCCAACATGTTCATTTTTCGAACCAAATTCAGAGCAGCCACCAACATAAATAAACCTTTGCCCGCACTCCCGCAGGTGCGGCACCCGCTGCCCGCTGAGAGATGCTTCTAAAGCACGCCAACTCGCTGCTTGGCTCCAAATGTCACCATACACTAGCCCTGTACATTCACAATCAAGTATGTAGATACAATGTATTATCTACGATAAGAAACCTGACCAGTAACATTATTTTGAAATTGCAATTGTGGTGCCGAAGAAGATGCAGAAAACACGGCACTTTCAAAAATACAAAACTGCATTAGAACAAAATGGTTTGTACTGCTCACAGGTAAATTTACCGAATCTTACACCTACAGTTCATAACAAAAATGTGTCATTTTAACATTTTGAATGTTCAATTATAGAGGAAGAAATTCATAAAATATCGAATGCTGAACAAAAACTAATCGTTGTTCAAGAGATACAGAAAACAAGGCACTTAAAAAGAATAAAAAGTGGATAAAAATAAAATTGTTTAGACTGCTCACATGTAAACTTACCGATTCCTACACCTCCAGTTCATAGTACAATGTGTTATTTAACACTTAGAATATTAAAATATATAGAAAGGAATTTATAAGATGTCGAATGCTGAACAAAAACTAGTCGTTACAACATTTGATCAAAAGTGCCAACACCGATAACGAATATAACAAAACTCAATAACAACATCTCGGAAAAACCACAATGCAATTTGAGAATAAAAATTGAAGCTATAGTTAGGCCTACGTTAATCAGAAATATAAATTTGTTTCCTGGATTGGTAAATGGAGTAAGACTAACTGTGAAATAGTTACACTTGAAAATAGTTATTAGAAAATCTAAAGTATTTGTTACTATAATAGACGACAAAAAACGAAATTAACAACGAACATACAGTTTCTGTTCGTCTGCAACTCAATTACAATTAAGACTGACATTTGCAATGGAGATAATAAAGGTCATAGTAAAACCTTTGATAACATTGGTATCTAGGCTACTTGGGAAATCCAATTTTCAGTCATGGACTACATATTTAGTACATGCAGCTTGTAGTCGAGCAAGTTATAAAAGTATAAGTTGGACACAAAAGGAGTTATGATAATCCTAATTCTATCCTAATCCTAATCCTAATAATATTATAAATGCAAAAGTAAGTTTGTTTGTTACGCTTTCACGCTAAAACTGTGCCGTACTGAAATTTTACCTGGACATTCCTAAGGTCCCTAGGATGAACATAGGCCTATTCTTATTTCGTAAATCCTTTCAGGCTATGCCCCACTGGTCTTTAAAGTAACGAAATATCCCATCTTGGTAATTTAGGCAATATTAATTTAATGAACCTGTCAAATGTAATCGCCTGTTCCGTATAAATATTTTTTATTATTTTAAATTTATTTATGTTTATAGTGAGTGAAGTTATTAATAAGTAATCATAATTTTAACGCCGTTTTAGATTTCAGCGATTATATAAGTACTAATATACCTTAGACTATGCACTAAAACATAAGAATGTCAGAATTAAACTGCAAAGACTCCTTTCGAAGCAGTCGGCAAGAACTATGCTAGATGAAAGTTCACTTGACTGGTCTTTTGAACTAATGTACCAATTCCAGTTCTAAAATATTTAAAAAGTTTACTATAAATTTAAAGAATGATATAAATTAAACCCGCCTTCGTTCGACAGAAGTAGACTTCTCTTATATGTCATATATTTTCTTGATCGGAAAATAAATAAAATTATCAATGGAACACAACATACGAAAAACGAAGTAAACTATAATGTCAATTTTATGTAAAACCTATAGTATTGGAACACGTTTACTGAACACGCTATACAGTATGTCAAGACATTGTTAAATAAGCCCTTACGCAGGCTGTTAGAGATGCAGAAAACACGGCACATAAAAAAATAAAAAGTGAATTAAAATAAAATTGTTTAGACTGCTCACATGTAAACTTGACGATTCCTACACCTCCAGTTCATAGTACAATGTGTTATTTGACACTTAGAATGTTCAAATATATAGAAAGGAATTTATAAAATGTCGAATCCTGACCAAAAACTAGTAGTTGACAACATTTGATCAAAAGTGCCAACACCGATAACGAATATAACAAAACTCAGTAACAACATCTCGGAAAAACCACAAAGCAATTTGAGAATAAAAATTGAAGCTATAGTTAGGCCTATGTTAATAAGAAATATAAATTTGTTTCCTGGATTAGTAAATGGAGTAAGACTAACTGTGAAATAGTTACACTTGAAAATAGTTATTAGAAAATCTAAAGTATTTCTTCCAATAATAACAACAGACGACAAAAAACGAAATTAACAACGAACATACAGTTTCTGTTCGTCAGAACTCAATTACAATTACGACTTAAATTTGCAATGGAGATAATAAAGGTCATAGTAAAACCTTTGATAACATTGATATCTAGGCTACTTGGGAAATCCAGTTTTCAGTCATGGACTACATATTTAGTACATGCAGCTTGTAGTCGAGCAAGTTATAAACGTATAGGTCGGATGCAAAATCAGTTATGACAATCCTACTCCTGTCCTAATCCTAATAATATTATAAATGCAAAAGTAAGTCTGTTTGTTACGCTTTCACGCTAAAACTATGCCGTACTGAAATTTTACCTGGACATTCCTAAGGTCCCTAGGATGAACATAGGCCTATTCTTATTTCGTAAATCCTTTCAGGCTACGCCCCACTGGTCTTTAAAGTAACGAAATATCCATCTTGGTAATTTAGGCAATATTACTTGAATGAACCTGTCAAATGTAATCGCCTGTTCCGTATAAATATTGTTTATTATTTTAAATTTGTTTATGTTTATAGTGAGTGAAGTTTTTAATCAGTAATCATAATTTTAACGCCGTTTTATATTTAAGCGATTATATAAGTACTAATATACCTTAGAATATGCCCTAAAACATAAGAAGGTCAGAATTGAACTGCGAAGAGTCCCTTTCGAAGCAGTCGGCAAGAACTACGCTAGATGAAAATTCACTGGAGTGGTCTTTTGAACTAATGTAGGCTTACCAATTCCAGTTCTAAAATATTTAAAAAAGTTTACTATAAATTTAAAGAATGATATAAATTAAACCCGTCTTCGTTCTACAGAAGTAGGCTTCTCTTATATGTTATATATTTTCTTGATCGGAAAAATAAATAGAATTATCAATGGAACACAACATACAAAAAACGAAGTAAACTATAATGGCCACGATTATAAAACTTTTTGACGAATTTTCTTGATCGTGAAAACAAGGCGTTGGAAATACAATTCACTCTAACCAGCAGTGGTTTATAAACGCCCAGCGCCTATTAAATTGCATGCAAATCAACGGGTAACTTGCTAGCAGTGCTTATATAAGAGAAAATCTCTATCTTTTAACTATACAATTAAAAACAGTTATGAAACCTATCTAACCTGCCCTTGACATAAGTAGGCTTCTCAGAGCTGAGTATGTATATATATTTTCTTGTTCGGGAGAGAGGCAAAATTTGGAAAAAAATACTAATACCGAAGTAATTAAAATTACCATAAATATATATTTTAACACATTTTCTTGAACATGGGAAGAGGGAAAACTCAACATTGGTGTCGGAAATATAATTTACTCGAACCAGAAGTGCTCATACAGGTGCAAAACCTGCGAAATGGCGTGCGAAGCCGCGGGTAACAGCTAGAAGTTATATAAATAAAATTGTTTACCAACAATTACTATTGTGATTCTAACATAATGAGTGTTAATATTTAAGTAACAATGTTAATGTAGTTAAAACTATGTTTGAATTGAATTTCATTGTATAGCAATAAAAGCAGTAATTTCTGCTATAACGCGCCACTAATAACAATTTACGTGTATAACGGTGTATTTTAAGTGTGTGTCTAGTTAAAAAACGATGATTTTAAATTAAAAGCGTAATGTTTGACGTTGTAACCCTTTCGCTACCCTCCTATTTTAACCCCCAGCAAAAACTAGTGCAATACATTATTTGTAGTGTGAATAGTAGTTCACTATTTCACCGAACCCAGCAGTAGTACTGGGTATTTCAAACGCGTCTTGAGATCTTTTTATTTCTGTTTAGAATCTAAAGTAATTTATTTCAGTAATAAAAATGCTACATGAAATAGTCACATACAAAAGTAAGAACAATCAAATGACCAATCAATGTAATTTACATATTGGTAAAATCTGGCAGGAATTCTTATGCACAATATTATGAAAATCTCTAGCAAAACGGTTTTAAGTCGTATACAGGGTGTTCAGTAAAAATGTTCCAATACTTTGGGATTTTTTACTACATATAGCAATGAGCAAAAAGTTTATATGAAGGTATGTCCTACAACTTTCGTTTTCCTTCTATCTGTCTGAATGTGTTTTTATAAACAAAATATTTATATATTTTGAACTAGTTAAGATAAACGTTATATAAAACTTGAGAATTGTATTAAACATTGGTAGAAATTTAAAAAAAAAATTAACAAAAATCCTTTTACCCGTTTCAAAATGGCGGACGTTAATCGGTTTTAAGTTATTTCGATGGAATAATTTAAACGTCCGCCATTTTGTAACGAGTGAAAGAATTTTTCAATATTTTATTTTCAAAAAGGTCTACCAAAGGATAATACAATTGTCAAGTTTCTTAACTTTATCTTTACTGATTTAAAAGATATAAATATTTAGATAAAAAACACATACAGACAGATAGACGGAAAACTAAAGGTTTTAGGACATATCTTCATACGAACGTTTTTGTTAATTGTGCATATGTAGATCAAATCCCAAGGTATTGGAACACTTTTACTGAACCCCCTGTATATACCTACGAAGCGAAAAGATGGTTTTACGGCCTTTTTATCAACGAACGGTCTAAAAGTGACTTTTCCCACCGTTCATACAGTCTAATATGGTGTCACAGTTAAGTTTGCCTTATCCTTATAAAGAAAATATATGCATATGTTGCATATGTTGGTTTTCAAGCCCTACGTTTTATAAAAAAAAAACGTCTTACCCATGTAATCTATTTCAGGTCTAAGATACTTTAAATGACATAATTGGATTTGTCTTTTTGTTACGATGAAGAACATAAATATAATTACGGAAGACTGAAACGTTTTAGTCTTTAATACATATTCTTTAATATAAACTGACCTATATCCTTGAAAAATATCAAGGGTATAGATGAGTTTTATTTTCAAGACATTATGCGGACAGATAGACAGACGGGCAGATAAAGACAAAATATTTTATAGTGTTGTGGCACGCTTAAGTCAAGTGATTGTCGTAGGTGGTTGGTCGACGAATGCAGACGTATTGTGACCTGTATTCTGTAGTTCAGTTTTTAATAATTAGTGTTGTATTTTGTTTTGCTTTTTATTAAGTGCATGTTTTAGAGTTAGTGAAGTTGACACACAACATGGTGGTTGTGATTCCTGACTTAGGCGTGTCACAACGCTCTGTTATAATTTGTTTTTAACACTATAATTACGTGTTAGGTTAGTTATTTACCTGAAGAAGAGATCAGATTGCAGATCTTGAAACATAGTGTTACTGATTTTTTTTACCACTAAAACAGTAGCAAATGTCCGGAAAATTCTGTTCTCTTCGCAATCCTTTCATCAAACAAACTTCAAACAAAGAATGACATGTATAACTAAATATTAATTTGATTACAACTGTATGTTATTAATGCAAAATAATGTAAAAAATATTAGTCGTTTTAGCACATTGACCATTGAACCTATTTTCAGAATATTTCAAACACTCCTTACTGTCACACTGTTACTACAACGATGGTGAAATGTTGATTACGTCACTGGTTGGATAAAACAGTTTAACACGTGAAAACAGATATACCTTCTACTCCTTCTTGTTATATAGAGTGTTCATTAAAAGAGTTTACAATACCTTGGGTTTTTGTTCTCTACACACAAGAATGAGTAAAAAAGTTCATATGAAGGTATGTCCTTTAGTTCCCGTCAATCTGTCTGTATGTGTCTTTATCAAAAACATTATATATTTTGAACCAGTTAATATAAAAGTTATGAAACTTTGAGAACTGTGTTAACCTTTTGGTAGACCTTTTTCAAAATAAAATATTGACAAAATCCTTTTATCCGTTTCTAAATGGCGGACTTCAGTCGGTTTTGAGTTATGTTGATGGAATAATTTAAACGTCCAACCATTTCGAAACGGGTTAAAGGATTTTGTTAATATTTTATTTTTTAAAAAGTTCTACCAAAGTTCAATACAATTCTCAAGTTTCATAACTTTATCTTTACTGGTTCAAACAATGTTTTTGATGACACATATTGACAGATAGATGGATAATTAAAGATTTTAGGACACACCTTCATGTGAACTGTTCATTTTTTATGCTCATTTTTATGTGTAGAACAAAAAACCAAAAGTATTGGAACACGTTTACCTGAACACGCTATACAGTATGTCAAGACATTGTTAAATAAGCCCTTACGCAGGCTGTTAGAGATGCAGAAAACACGGCACATAAAAAAAATAAAAAAGTGAATTAAAATAAAATTGTTTAGACTGCTCACATGTAAACTTGACGATTCCTACACCTCCAGTTCATAGTACAATGTGTTATTTGACACTTAGAATGTTCAAATATATAGAAAGGAATTTATAAAATGTCGAATCCTGACCAAAAACTAGTAGTTTGACAACATTTGATCAAAAGTCCAACACCGATAACGAATATAACAAAACTCAATAACATCTCGGAAAAAACCACAAAAGCAATTTGAGAATAAAAATTGAAGCTATAGTTAGGCCTATGTTAATAAGAAATATAAATTTGTTTCCTGGATTAGTAAATGGAGTAAGACTAACTGTGAAATAGTTACACTTGAAAATAGTTATTAGAAAATCTCAAGTATTTCTTCCAATAATAACAACAGACGACAAAAAACGAAATTAACAACGAACATACAGTTTCTGTTCGTCAGAACTCAATTACAATTACGACTTAAATTTGCAATGGAGATAATAAAGGTCATAGTAAAACCTTTGATAACATTGATATCTAGACTACTTGGGAAATCCAATTTTCAGTCATGGACTATTTAGTACATGCAGCTTGTAATCGAGCAAGTTATAAACGTATAGGTTGGATGCAAAAGCAGTTATGGCAATCCTAATCCTATCCTAATCCTATTAATATTATAAATGTGAAAGTAAGTTTGTTTGTTACGCTTTCAGGCTAAAACTATTCAACCTGTTGTACTGAAATTTTACATGGACATTCCATCCTTTCAGGCTGTGCCACTCTGGTCTTTAAAGTAACGAAATATCCCGGTAATTTCTGCAATATTAATTGAATGAACATGTAAAATGTAATCACCTGTTCTGTATAAATATTGTTTATTATTTTCAATTTGTTTACGTTTATAGTGAGTGAAGTTTTTAATAAGTAATCATAATTTTAACGCCGTTTTAGATTTCAGCGATTATATAAGTACTAATATACCTTAGAATATGCCCTAAAACATAAGAAGGTCAGAATTGAACTGCGAAGACTCCCTTCGAAGCAGTCGGCAAGAACTACGCTGGATGAAAATTCACTGGACTGGTCTTTTAAACTAATGTACCAATTCCAGTTCTAAAATATTTAAAAAGTTTACTATAAATTTAAAGAATGATATAAATTAAACCCGTCTTCGTTCGACAGAAGTAGGCTTCTCTTATATGTCATAATATATATTTTCTTGATCGGAAAATAAATAAAATTATCAATGGAACACAACATACAAAAAACGAAGTAAACTATAATGGCCACAATGATAAACTTTTTGACGAATTTTCTTGATCGTGAAAACAAGGCGTTGGAAATACAATTCACTCTAACCAGCAGTGGTTATAAACGTCCAGCGCCTACTAAATTGCATGCAAATCAACGGGTAACTTGCTAGCAGTGCTTATATAAGAGAAAATCTCTAACTTTTACTATACAATTAAAAACAGTTATGAAACCTATCTAACCTGCCCTTGACATAAGTAGGCTTCTCAGAGCTGTATATGTATATATATTTTCTTGTTCGGGAGAGAGGCAAAATTTGGAAAAAAAATACTAATACCGAAGTAATTAAAATTACCATAAATATATATTTTAACACATTTTCTTGATCTTGGGAAGAAGGAAAACTTAACATTGGTGTCGGAAATATAATTTACTCGAACCAGAAGTGCTCATACAGGTGCAAAACCTGCGAAATGGCGTGCGAAGCCGTGGGTAACTGCTAGTAGTTATATAAATAAAATTGTTTACCAACAATTACTACTGTGATTCTAACATGCTAACGATGCAGTTTCGTTAGCGGCTTCTCTAAAGAGGCAATTTCTGACGTTGATATCCCCGCCCTCTCTGACATTTCTATATCGAGAGATCGCACCATGAAGGAACGGCAATATCTTAAGAAGCTGAGGGATGAACTGGGGAGACGCAGGATGAATGGGGAAAGTAACATCACTATACGATACTTGAAAGGATCACCCTGTATAACTACCTTCGAGCCAAAAAACTAGAAAATGCTGGGGTAAACCAGTCAGCTTTGGAACTCTATTTCCAAAATGTCAACGGCTTAAGGACAAAGTTTACCTCATTGAAACAATCAATATCTGTCTGCCATAAATTATGATATATTAATACTGGTTGAAACTAATTTATTCTGCCGACATTTGTAGTGCTGAGCTTTGGTTTGCAGAATTATAATATATTTCGTTGTGATCGTTCAGACTGACCTCATCTAAGGTTAGCGGGGGAGGTGTTTTGCTTGCAATAAAGGATAACATACTATCCCAAGAAATCATACCAAAGAATAGATCTGTAGAAATGTGTTTTTGCTACTGTCAAATTATCATCTAGTCATCGGATGCTGGTCGGCGGAGTCTACCTTCCACCTAACATGCCCTCAAGCCAATACTTTGATTTTGCCTCAATTGTCGAAGAGCTGCTCTTCACCTCTGAACATTTTGAACCTATCCTGTTGTTGGGCGATTTTAACCCTCCCCAACGCGGATTGGGATCCTCTCGGCTCTCAAATTCATGATCCTGCGAGCCAGCCAATCAAAGATCTTGCCCATATCTTCAATCTTACACAGGTCAACGGTGTTAACAACGACCGTGGAATATTACTGGATCTAGTTTTCTCTTCCAGGATAGACATCAGTGTCCGAAAGGTCTCTTGATCGCCTTGTTCAGGTGGAATCACATCATCCAGCTCTCGATATTACCGTTCCATGTTTCAGACCAGTCACTGATAATAACAGGACCCATATCTACGACTTTAGGAGGAGTGATCTGTTGAGATATTTAGAGTGATTCAGGGGTTGGCCGTATCCGGAACTGAGCAACTTTGATGGGGATAGTGTGGAGACAGCATTCATTGATTTTTGTGGTTCTCTCAGTGGGGTGATCAGGGACTTGACCCCCACGAAAGTACTTGGAAAACGCAACTTCCCTTGTTGGTTTTCATTAGAGCTGAAGGCAACTAGTCATTTTGAAAAAGAAGCTGCACGTCAAGTTCAAAAAGTCATTAAAAAGACTGACTACTTGGAATTTCGTAGTGTTCGTGCAAGGTGTAGACTCTATCCGCCTCCTGTTACAGGGACTATATACTTCGTATTGAAAATTCCATACCAAGCAATGTGAAGGTCTTCTGGGGACACATCAGGAATATGAAACGCAAGTCTTCAGCACTTTCCAACCTGTACCTTGACAACGTGACAGCGGACACCCCTAAAGGCATATGTGACTTGTTTGCTTCTTATTTCTCTTCTGTATACAGGCTCCCACAAACACTTCCAGTTCCTTTGGAGCTGGAAACCTCATTCCATCTGTCAGGTTTTCACATCTCATGTGAAAAAGTGGAGGAGACATTAGCTGGGCTGGATGAAAGGAAGGGCGCGGGGCCAGATGGGATTCCCCCAGTAGTATTGAAGTTTTGTAGTGGTATCTTGGCTCCACATGTCACCCAATATTTCAATGCTCTTCTAACTCTGGGCATTTTCCCTAAGAACCTGAAGTCGAGCTTTATTGCACCTATCCTGAAAAGTGGTGATCCAGTAAATGCCAAGAAACTACAGACCTGTTGCAATTCAGCCTGCCCTAGCCAAAGTTTTTGAGTCCTTGGTCTTACGTAGACTTTCATTTGAAGCCAAGAACATCATCTCTCCAGCTCAACACGGTTTTATGAAGGGAAGGTCGGCAACAACCAATCTCGTGACTTTGCAGAATGACATTACATCCTCCTTCAGATTGGGCCACCAGGTCGATTGCGTTTATCTTGATTTGTCAAAGGCTTTCGACAGGATAAGCCACATTCATCTCCTAGCAAAACTTAGGACTTGGGGAGTGACTGGATCTCTCTTGATGTGGTTCGAGAGTTACCTGGCGAATCGTCTCCTCGTCGTGCGTCATGCCGGTAAGACATCTTTTGCATTTGAGGCGGTGTCTGGGGTGCCTCAGGTTCTCTGCTGGGACCTGCCCTTTTTTCTATCTTCATTAATGACCTTCAGAATGTCGTCACATCGTCTAGCCTGTTAATGTTCGCGGATGACGCCAAGGTATATAGGGAATATCCACACTTCAAGACTGCGCCTCTCTGCAATCTGACTTGGAAAGTGTCGTCTCCTGGTGTGTGCGGGATGGCATGGATATAAATTTCGCAAAGTGCTCTGTGGTCTCATTCCATCGCTCAGCTAGGGTCATAGTCTTCAACTACGAGATGGAGGGAACCATACTGAATCGCTCAAGTACAGTTAAGGATTTGGGAGTTATCTTGTCCTCGTCACTGAGCCCTGAACAGCATCTGTCTGCAATTACTAGGAAAGCCACTATTGCCCTCGGTCTTATATTTAGGACTTCTCGAGATGGGTTTTTCACCATGGACACTTCGGGCCCTGTACGTCCAGTTGGTTCGACCAATATTGGAATACTGTTCGCCTGTATGGTCTCCCTACCTGTTGGGTCAGGTTGAACTCGTTGAAAGAATTCAGATAAGATTCATCAGGCTGATTGGGTTGAGACATGGATTTGCCTACGACGGGGTTCCTGTTGAAGATCTGCAACGCCACTTTGGGCTCCTACCCTTGAGCACCAGACGCCAAATTGCTGACCTGATGTTCTTGAAGAAGATTTTGTCGTCCGTCTTGTGATTCCCCCGAGACTTTTAGAGAGGATCAATCTTCGTTGTCCTCGACCATCTTCAAGATCTGTGCAGCTTTTCGAGAGGGAATTCCTCGCTACGAACTATGCGTACAACAGTACAATACCCGAGAATTCACAGGTTGGGAAATGGTCTTCCTGCGCATATTGATTTGTTCAGCATGTCCGACACATCATTCAAGAGGGAGGTCACTAAATATCTCTCTGGCCACACGTGAAACTCTGACACTGAACGTTAATATTTTGCTTGCTGTTTTCTTGTTTTTGTTTTTTTTTGTTTTTTTTTGTTAACACTTTTGTTTATATTTTAATGGCATCAAAACCTTGCATGTATTGTCGCATATTGTATATTTCACTAAATAGAGATGGTTTCTTGTGAATGTTATATATTGCTTGCTATTATCTTAACACTTTTGTTCATATATTATTATAATAGCATCAAAATTTGCATGTATTGTAGCATGTTTTATATTTTTGCTAAATGGAAATGGTTTTCTTGAGATTTTATATATATATCAATGAACATAGGCTACGCTAATCTTTATTTTTTCTTTCGTATTGTATTTGTTCATATGCATATGTATGTCTCAGTAGTATATAAGTAACTCTATATTTTATACGCTACCGGTACTTTAATTAAGTCTTTTTTACGGTTCCACCTTCATGTTGCACTTGTTTATGAACTATATTGCTGTTGTAATTTTTCTTTTTATTCACGATGTTGATGTTATTTGGCACTTGTTTTGCTTATTTTTTTGCTTCTGTTTGCTTTAGCATGTATGCATGTAAACTATTTTATGTAAGTTGTTTATATCAAGCCTCTTGTATTTTCACAATACCTATAACAAATGTGAAATGGTGTATACCGTATGTAAATAAATAAATAAATAACATAATGTGTATTCATATTTAATTAACAATATTAATGTAGTTAAAAAACTATGTTTGAATTGAATTTCATTGTATAACAATAAAAAGCAGTAATTTCTACTATAACGCGCCACTAATAACAATTTACGTGTATAACGGTGTATTTTAAGTGTGTTTAGTTAAAAAAACGATGATTTTAAATTAAAAGCGTAATGTTTGACGTTGTAACCCTTTCGCTACCCTCCTATTTTAACCCCCAGCAAAACTAGTGCAATACATTATTTGTAGTGTGAATAGTAGTTCACTATTTCACCGAACCCAGCAGTAGTACTGGGTATTTTGAACCCGTCTTGTGATCATTTTTTCTGAACAGAATCAAAAGTAATTTATTCCAGTAATAAAAATGCTACATGAAATAGTCACATACTAAAGTAGCCTAATAACAATCAAATGAGGTCACTTAATGTAATTTACATATTGGTAAAATCTGGCAGGAATTCTTATACACAATATGGAAATCTCTAGCAAAATGGTTTTAAGTCGTACACAGGGTGTTCAGTAAAAGTGTTTCGATACTTTGGGATTTTGTACTACGTATAACAATGAGCAAAATCGTCCATATGAAGGTATGTCCTACAACCTTTCGTTTTCCTTCTATCTGTTTGAATGGGTTTTTATAAACAAAAAATTTATATCTTTTGAACCAGTTAAGATAACGTTATAAAACTTGAGAATTGTATTAAACATTGGTAGAAAATTTTGAAAATAAAATATTAACAAAATCCTTTTACCCGTTTCAAAATGGCGGACGTTAATCGGTTTTAAGTTATATCGATGGAATAATTTAAACGTCCGCCATTTTGTAACGAGTGAAAGAATTTTTCAATATTTTATTTTCAAAAAGGTCTACCAAAGGATAATAAAATTCTCAAGTGTCTTACTTTATCTTTACTGATTCAAAAGATATACATTTTTTACATAAAAAAACACATACAGACAGATAGACGGAAAATTAAAGGTTTTAGGACATATCTTCATATGAACTTTTTTGCTGATTTGTATGTGTAGAACAAAATACCAAAGTATTGGAACATTTTCACTGAACCCCCTGTATATACATATGAAGTGATAATATGGTTTACGGCCTTTTTATCAACGAACGGTCTAAAAGTGACTTTTCCCACCGTTCATACAGTCTAATATGGTGCCACAGTTAAGTTTGCCTTATCCTTACAAAGAAAATATATTGCATATGTTGGTTTTCAAGCCCTACTTTTGTCAAAAAAAGTCTTGATTAAGACCGACCCTTGTAATCTACTTCCGGTCTAAGATACTTCAAATGCCATAATTGGATTTGCCTTTTTGTTATGATAAAGAACATAAATATACTTACGGAAGACTGAGACGTTTCAGTCTTTAATACATATTCTTTAATACAAACTGATCTATACCCTTGAAAATTTTCAAGGGTATAGATCAGTTTATTTTTAAGACATTATGCAGACAGATAGACAGACGGGCAGATACAGAGAAATATTTTATAGCGTTGTAGGCACGCTTAAGTCAGGTGGTTGTCGTAGGTGGTTGGTAGACGAATGCAGACGTATTGTGACCTGTATTCTGTAGTTCAGTTTTAATAATTAGTGTTGTATTTTGTTTTGTTTTTTTATTAAGTGCATGTCTTAGAGTTAGTTAAGTTGACACACAACATGGTGGTTGTGATTCCTGACTTAGGCGTGTCACAACGTTCTGTTATGATTTGTTTTTAACACTATAATTACGTGTTAGGTTAGTTATTTACCTGAAGAAGAGATCAGATTGCAGATCTCAAAACGTAGTGTTACTGATTGTTTGTACCACTAAACAATAGCAAATGTCCGGAAAATCCTGTTCCCTTCGCAATCCTTTCATCAAACAAACTTCAAACAAAGAATGACATATATACTAAATATTAATTTGATTACACTGTATGTTATTAATGCAAAATAATGTAAAAAATATTAGTCGTTTTAGCACATTGACCATTGAACCTATTTTCAGAATATTCAAACACTCCTTACTGTCACACTGTTACTACAACGATGGTGAAATGTTGATTACGTCACTGGTTGGATAAAACAGTTTAACACGTGAAAACAGATATACCTTCTACTCCTTCTTGTTATATAGAGTGTTCATTAAAAGAGTTACAATACCTTGGGTTTTTGTTCTCTACACACAAGAATGAGTAAAAAAGTTCATATGAAGGTATGTCCTTTAGTTCCCGTCAATCTGTCTGTATGTGTTCTTTATCAAAAAAATTATATATTTTGAACCAGTTAATATAAAATTATGAAACTTTGAGAACAGTGTTAATCTTTCGGTAGACCTTTTTCAAAATAAAATATTAACAGAATCCTTTTATCAGTTTCTAAATGGCGGACTTCAGTCGGTGTTGAGTTATTTTGATGGAATAATTTAAACGTCCACCATTTTGAAACGGGTTAAAGGATTTTGTTAATATTTTATTTTTTAAAAGTTCTACCAAAGTGCAATACAATTCTCAAGTTTCATAACTTTATCTTTACTGGTTCAAAAGATATTTTTTCTTTTTTATAAACACATATAGACAGATAGATGGATAATTAAAGATTTTAGCACACACCTTCATGGAAACTGTTTTGCTAATTTTTATGTGTAGAACAAAAACCAAAATATTGGAACGCGTTTACTGAACACCCTATATGTCAAGACATTGTTAAATAAGCACTTACGCAGGGGCGTACTCAGTTTTGATGGGCCCCCGGTCACACCGATTTAAGTCCCCCCACACAGTTAATTTTATTATTTGTTAATGATAGTAAGATTCAATATATGTTGCTAAAAAAGCATGAAAATATCTGATTAATACAACTATTTCAAACATTGTTATAAATGGACTTAGTGATCTCGCAACATGTAGTCTATTAGGCTAGTTGTCCGATTAAAATTATTTTCAGATATAAATGATTGCGAGAAAGATGTTTAAAAGACGCTATTTTTAATCTTATTTTTTTATCAATCGAAGATAATTCGTCATTTGTGTTGACATTCTGGTTATGATTCATTGGGTCAGATCGGATGCAAGTGTTGAATTATTATTGACTTTCCC